>NW_024425452.1:377890-419671 GCF_017311325.1 Ursus maritimus | reverse complement strand
GTGTGTGTGTGTGTGTGTGTGTGTGTGTGTGTGTGTGTAGGGGGGCGCTGGGGCTGCAATGGGCTGATTGGCTTTGTGGGGCTGGGGGAGGGCACCCACCGGCTGCTTCGGAAACTGACCCCCAAAGCTGGGGAGGAGCAAGGCTGGGGAGGAAACTGCCAGGCTCTGAGCTGTGAAGTTGCAGGGACAAGGGCGGAAGGTTCTGGGTGGGCTGTTGTCCGTGGGGTGGGGGGGAAGTTTGGAACTAATGGTGGGGAGGCCGTGGTGGGGGGCTGCGGGGAGACTGGGAGTGTGGGTCCCGGGTCTTGGGGTTGTGCCCCGGGCTGATTGCCACCCTTGGCTCCACACAGCCACACATACTGGAGCCCAGCCAGCTTGGGACTTGGTGTGGGGTACTTTGTAAGCTGAAGGAGGTCTGGGGAGGACTGGGAAGGAAGCTCCTGAGGGCCTGGTCTTGGAGCGGTCAGCCTCTGCGGACCACGCCAGCTGCCGGCGCCCTTCTGCTGATGTTGGGATGTCATCTTTCCCTTCTGACTCTGGCTGGGTTGCAGAGTTCCGTCCATCTCTCTCCTCCGGCTCCTCACCAGCGTCTGCTCAGGCCTCCTGCGCAGCCCTCAATTTAGAGTTTCTGGTCTAATTCCTGCTCAGGAAAATTGTTACTTATCTTCCTGCCCTCGCTCTGGGGAATACAAACAGCCAACTTGGCATTTTGGTCTCAGCCTCTGGCGCGGCTTCTCCAGGAGGTCTGCTCCCAGCTGCAGCTCCTGGCCGGCTGGACAGGGTGCCCGCCGGCAGCTGCCAGGGCTCGGGCTCCCTGCTTCCCCGCGGTGCCACTCCCTTGCCCAGGCCCAGCCATCTGAGAAGCTGGGGAGCGTGGCCTCAGAGAGGGTGAGCAGGGAGCTTCCCGAGGCTAGACCGAGGACAGAATGGATGGGGTGGGAAATGCAGATGAGGTAGGTGGCGCCACTGGGAAAACTTGGCAGCCTTTTGGCCACCCAAGCTCTGGTTTGGCTAGAGTGGGAATCTGCTTTTCTTGTCTCAGCTGCAGCTCTGAAGTGAAACCAAGGATCCAGGGGTTCCGGCCCCCAAGTGTCAGGCTTGTTAAGTCTCTCCAGCCAGCAGGGTGGAGGGGGGCCCCCTTTCGGAAAGTCCCCTGGCCAGGGTGGAGGTGACCACCCTTATTGGCATCTGGGGCATTACCCTTCTGATGGGGGGGAGGGGCTCCAGACTGAAAGCAGCGATGTGAAACAAAATACAACCCGAAATAGGCAAGGGGCTTTGGACCCCCGACAAAAGCAACAATTTGGGTATTTTGTCATTTTTCTTGGGACACCATTGGTGTTTTAGGGTCCAACTTATTTGAAGGGATAGAGTCGGCATATCATGGAATGGGACCTACACTTGGAGGGCCTGGGTTCAAATTCTGGCTCTGCCACATCTTTGTTGGTTAACCCCTGGAGCCTCTATGCTCTCCTTTGGTGAAAGGAAATAATAGCACGTGCCTCACAGATGTGTGATAACTTCATATTTGTTCCGGTGCTTCCCAAGCCCCTGTTCAGATCTGGAGGAGTGTTTGGTTGGAGGGGAAAAGGCCCCTCGGAGACAGGAGGGTAACACCCCTAGCTTTCCCCACCCACCTAGCTCTCAGGAGGTTTGATACCATCACCTGTAAACTGATCATTGAAAGACTCCAGGAAGCCCTCCAGTAAACTTTAGGAATTGATATTCGGGAAGCAAATTTCACCTCTGGGTCTGTGGCACCTGCTTCCCTCTCTTTCTTGTTTGCTTCGGATTTGTACAGCCATGCCCATTTACTCAGGAAGCACAGGCTCTGTGGTTTACAAGTGTCATCTGTCACCCTTCCCTATCTGAGCCTTGAGTGTGAAATTTCTCCCAGAACCTGGCCCCTGCCTTCACTTCTTTACTCTGCCTCTTTTGCTGCCCCAAGAGTGGCCTCACCAGGATGGTGTCGGGTCCAGACCCACTGAATGGGCACAGCTCCTGCTGGGATCTGTGCAGGGCCTATGATTGGACCTGGGTCCCGTCTGTGGAGTTGGGGGGCACACCCAGCTGGGGAGAGAGGCTCAGACCCAGTATGTATTTAACAGGGTCTAACTAATGAACAACTGGAATAGGAGTGGAGAAGGAGCTCTCACCATAATGGGCATGCCTGAGAAAAGGTATTTTCAGGGAGCAAGCAGTCAGATATGAAGATGGGGACCAGGGAGAGTAGCCACGTCCAGCCTGCTCAGAGTGAGGGCAATCAGGAGGGCTCCTTGGAGGAGGTAAGGATTTCAGGAACAGCAAAAGCCATAGAAGTCTATAGAAGGCAGATTTTGTTTTCTCTTAAATTCTTAGAGGTTACTGGGGATTTGGGAGTTTTCAGGGGTAGGGCACTGAACAAGCAGAATGGATATTCTGAGAAATTTCTAAGTCTGAAATTGAAACAATTTCTTGGTTGCTTATTATGTGCCAGGCACAATGCTAAGAGTGCTTCACATTATTATCTCATTGAAATCTCCCAATTCCATGAGTTTGCCATTATTGCTACCTCTGTCTTCCAGATGAGAACACTGGGGTTCAGAGAATTTGGGACCTGCCAGGTCACAAATACGGGACAGAACGGTCACTTGACTCTCTCATGTCTGTCTGAATTCAAAGCCCACACTCTTAACTCCTCTGTGCTGCCTTGCCCTGCAGGTGAGGAACGGTGGGCACCGTGGGTCCATACCTCTCCAAGTTCTGCTGACCTCCTGGGGAGGCTGACTTCAGAGCCGCCATCGCAGACCCTGCGAGCCCAGCCTCTCTGTCCACCCTGCCCACTCACTCCCACCAGTTTATAAGCACCCCTCAAATAGGCAGCACCATCCTCATGGGTAGGACAGAAGACGGGACAGTGGAGTGAGCACCAGACAGAGAGTCTGGGAACCCAACTCTGCTGTGTGTGTGACTTGAGTGAGGAGCAAATCTCTTTAGTCCCCGGGGTCTCATTTCCTTACTGATGAACAAGGATGCTAATGCTTATACCTCCTACAGTGAATAATACCGTTAGCGCTCAAGGTTATATTTGTGACCCCTCCCTTATGGGGACCAAGTAAGTGAAATGTTACATGTCATACTTCTTAGGGATGAGGGCATTGAAGGTCGGCTCTAATGTATCAGTTTCATGTGGGACTAGGGTTAACCAATAAGGTCACAGGCCAGCCAGGTGGGCGCTGTGCGTTTTGGGAAGAGGGAGGGTACAGAACTTGCCGAAGAAGGGCATGTGGGCCAGACAGCTGGGTGGTGTCAGTGGCCGGCAGCCGGGAGGGACACACTGCCACAGACATCATTTACTTCTATCATCTGGCAGGCGTCAGTGAAGGCTGCACTGGAGTAGGCAGAAGGCATTTTTCTTAGGCTGGTGTTTCTAGACCTAATTTTCACTCGAGCCTCCTTAGACATCTTCTTTTTCCTAATTGCACCGCTGCATGGATTTTAATACCACAGGTATACTGTATATCTCTATGTGCGGCAGGTATCTCTGCCTCATAAACCAAAAATAGGATTTTTTTCACCCCTCCCAAGAACAAATTTTTGCCCCTTTGGGGGCGCTGTTGTTCCCGTTGAGAATCATGCTTTTGGGCTAACAGACCAGGATTAGACCAAAGTGGATTATAAAGAGGCTGGGAGAATCCAGGAGATGAGGAGGAGGACAGATTCACTGTGACAGTCACTACCCAGGTGTGGTCCACGGACCAGCAGCATGAGCCTCTCCAGGGAGCAGGCTAGCCACGCAAACCCCATCCCATTCCAGACCTCCTGAATAGGCCTCCTCATTTTATCAAGAAGCGAAGTAGGTGCGGGGTTGGATGCTCTGCCCCAAACCCAAGGCTAGTCTTTGAACAAGGGACCAAAGGACAAGGAGATAAGAAGGCAAAGAGCAGAAACAGCCATGTGCTGGGTCACTGGCTTGTTAAACCATTGAGTCCAAATGCAGCAAGCAAGTTTCAGGAGCCACATTGTCTCTACCTGTCATCATCTATCAGTCTTTACTTTTTTTCCAGGTGATTTCCTTGCATTGTAACACAGGATGTGTAGAGGGGGTGGGGGTCCTGGAGAGGAGACATGAGGCTGTGTGTGGCCTGGCCTCCAAGCTACAGAAGGCCAGGCCACCTTGGGTTTGAACAGATCTGGGCCTTCTTTGTTCAATACCCCTAAGGGCCAAGGCTAATGGGGACCAAGCAAGGCTGAGGGAGAGGCCAAGACTGGAGAGACAAGACTTAGGTTTTAAACTGTGTCAAGCTGGATTAGGTAACTAAACCGAGCTCTTGTAATTTATCAACCTGCATGAGATTGTCTGCCGTAGACCCTAGGAATCCTTGCAGCAGTCCTGTATTAACAGGGCAGTGCTGGAACATGAGAGACTGCAAAATCCCAAAGCTGGGCTCTTTAGAGTTCAGTGTATTTGTTATGGGCATGTCCAGTGTTACTCCCCCTGCCGGCAGGGACTGAGCACCAGTCAGTCTGCCCAGACTCAGCCAACGTGAGAAGCAGGACACGGAGTCTCTCTCAAGCCCCCTTCCTCTGGGTCATCTCCCCAACCCATCCCTTCCTCTACCCCACTTTGACCTAGGCCAGCACACAGTGGTCTTTCTTCTTGTCTGAACTTAGGTCCCTAGTATCAGTTCAGTACTCCTGTCTCCCCTTCCCTAAGACTCCTTGCATATTCCCTTCAGCGAAGCTAGCGCACTCCTTCTCACCTACCCTTTCTGATCTAGTGCCCTGTTAAGGCAGCTCTAGTCGAATCAACTGGGGGAGGGGATTCACTCTGGTCCCCAACTGAGACTGTAGAGGCTCTTACTTCAGGGTACAGTTGACCCTTGAACAACAAACACAGACTCGAACTCCATGGGTCCACTTGTACATGGATTTTTTTTTTCGAAATACAGTATAGTACTGAAAACATATTTTCTCTTATGATTTTCTTAATAACATTTTCCTTCCTCTAGCTTTCCTGCAAGAATACAGTATGGAATGCATATAACATACAAATACATGTTCATCAGCCGTGACTGTTATCATTAAGGCTTCTGGTCAACAGTAGGCTGTTTGTACTTGAGTTTTCGAGGCCATCAAAAGCTATATGTAGATTTCCAACTGTGTAGAGAGTCAGTGCCCTTAGCCCCCATGTAGTTCAAAGGTCAACTGTAGCTGCAAACTAGGTCTTGCTGTTAGATTACTCTTCCTGGTCCCCAAAATGAGTGATATATGGTCACTCAGCCTGTAGGACTTGGGGGAGTTTGGGGAGTGAGCTCGGCTCACACTCCATCTTGGGTCTCAGAGTTTGGTGAGAGAGAGACGTGGGCGCCTCCGGGATGATGGCAATGAGGGTGAAGACATGCTTGGCTCTCTGAGCTCCTGGAAACCCCTGAAAATTCCCAACAAGGGCTGTGAGATGAGGCCCTGCCATTCTAAAAACGTATTGAAGATTTCAGGGCAAAGTTGCTATCCTGATTTAGTGCTGCCCTTCCCGCCATGATAACGCCATTGTTACGCCCACACAGCTCCTGCTGGGGCAGAAAAGCAGGAGGGTGGACGGTGACCTGGGGTTATAGGTTAAATGCTAGAGGTCTCTTTGAAGCACAAGGCACCAGAGCTGGTGGTGGTGAGCTCTCCACTGTGCATGGGGAGCGTGGAATGAGTTTTCTCCGTTCAGCTCTGCCAGGATCTTGCCCAGTGACTTGGGCAGTCTATCTCCCTTTCTAGCCTCCCCTGTGCAAAGGGGCCCAAGGCTCCTCAAGTCCCTTCAGTTCAGGTATTTAATCCTTTGATTTATAAGTCCCTGAGTCTCCCTGAGTAAAGATATCTCTGCTGAGCCACCCAGGCTCTAGAAAGGACTTGTCCTCCAGCTTCTTTCTCATCCTGTTCTCCCAGATAGTGCTGACCTGAGGTTTCCTTCTGCCTGATGCCCTCTGACTGCTGCAAACCTGCCCCAAATCCCGTTACTAGGTTACTGAGTTCAGTTTTGAATAACCAAGATCCCAGGGCTGCAGTGTGAATGCCAGTGTCTCCTTCCTCCCTCCCTCCAGCACATGCTTGCACGTGCGCACACACACACATTCACACACTCATACCCACATAGACACACACATGTATAGACATACACACTAGCACACGCTCCCTTTGTCGGCCGCTGCCACTTCTTCAAAGACACGGACACACGCCATCTAGCCCTTGCAGAGCACCAGCCATTGACAAAGAACATTTCTGTGCATGGTCCCCTGTAGTCCGTACGGGTCTCTGACCTGGGCCACGCCTGTTTCACCCTCCTCCCTGTTTGGATGAGGACCTAGACTCAGACGGGGACACCACAGGGGTAGCAGAACCAGGATGAGAAGCCAGACTTCAGATGCCATGCAGATGTTCATGGTCAAAACAGAGCTGCCACAGGGTGCTCACACCAGTCACCGTGCTTGCTACAGAGCATCCCTGGGAAACAGGAGGCTCTATCCGTCCCTGAGTGAGCCGTGGGAAGCTGGGTCCCAGGAGATGCGTACAAGGGCCAGTGGAGCTGGCACTGGAGCCCCCTGTCCTCTGCTGCAACCCGTGTGCACTCGTGTGGCTATTTGGTGATCCTTCCTTTCTGCCTATCGGTCTGCTCTTGGGAGCTTTGGTTCACATCAGTCCTCCAGCAATGGGCAGTGCCACCCTCCATCAGCCCCACAGCCGTCCCAACCCCCATGTGCCTCCTCTCCATGGAGCTGGATAGGGCGCAGGAGAGGACTGGGACTGGTCATCACAAGGACCTCAAATCGTTTGCATTTTTGTGCTTCTGAGGCAGCGGGTTCTGGGATTTGCCACCTGCCCTGGGAGCGAGGCTTCCTTTCACTTGTTCCAGTGTGTCCCCGTCCAGACTCCGTGAGCCCTCAGGTCAGGAGAGCCTGGTAGTTTAGCATCTGGCAACCCAGCCCTCTTGTGGCTGGCTGGTCGGCAGTCCTCGCGGATTTCCCTGCAGTTCCACAAGCAGCTACTGAACGCCTACTGTGTGCCGCCCAGCAGGCCGGGTGCCGCAAAGATGAATCATCTCTCCAGCCCGCATGCGCACGCAGCCCCCTCGCGGCCACCCTCTGAGTGATGCTCCTGTACTTTTTCCAGCCCTGTCTGTGGCCTCCAGGACGTGGTGGAGTGGGGAGTCTGGGGGGGAGGGGTCCCAGGCTAGCTTCTTTCTCTTGCCTTCCCGCACCTGCATTCCCATCACCTGTGTGCGCGTCGCCTGTGTGTCTGTGCAGACTCAGCTGAAGGTCACATGTGATCTACACACCTGCAGACCATGGTGGTGGGGATGATGGTGGTGGGGATGAAGACCGCTTAAGAAATGTTGCTGAACACTGAAAAAAAAATAAGAAAACAATGTTCTCTCATGCTGCTTTCCCAGACCCCTCCTCCGCCCCATTACTAAGCTGACATCTTACCGTCTTACCCAAATGTAAACTGACTGGATGAAGAGATTTGGGGGCTGTGGTCCCTATTTAGGAGCCGCTGACCCTAAAGAAACCATGTAATCTTCCTTCTGGCCTGGTTACTTGCATCACGGGGGCTGAGCTGGCGAGAAGGGGAAGCGAGGAGAGGACTTAGAATAAACATAATTCCGGGACCCTCTGTCGAGGCACGGATTCTAAGCACATGACAGATGCGGGCCATCACACTGGGGGGAGGACGGTTGCCCAGCCTTCGAAGGGCAAGAATCTGGGCGTTGACTGCTGGCAAGGAGGAGCACAGCGGGGTTGCAAATAGGCCGGGCAGGTTCCTGACACTTGAGAAACCTTCTCTAATGGGGAAAGGCCTGCTCCTTGTCCTGGGGCAGCTTATGTCAAAGAGGAGGACGCAGCAGATAAACATGGCACGTTATGTGGGAACACTTAGACACCAAACCACAGAGACGCAGCATCCTTCTTATGTAGGGACCATGTGTGCACTTGGGCCCCCCATTCCTAGGGTTTACACTGTGTCCTGTTTTCCTGGTTGTGTGAACTCAAGCTGGTTCCTCTCTCTGTCCCTCGGTTTCCTCATCTGCAAAATGGGGATAATAATAGTACCTGTCACATGGGGTTGTTAGGAAAATGTAACGGATTACTATATGTAGAGGGCTTGGAGCAGTGCCCAGCACACAGTGAACGCTGTGTAAGTATGAGATGTGGTTATTCATAGTGGGTATAATAATGGCATTTCCCTAGGCATGGAGAAGAACACTGTAGACCAACTTAATTGATACTCTTTCCAGATAACCATCCCTTAAATTCTATAGCAACTTGGGGAATTTTATAATACTCTCACATGATCCCATTGGACCCTCCCAACAATCCTACCAGGCAGGCAGGACAGACATTATGATTATACTCATTTTACATGAGGGGAAACTGAGGCACAGAGGTTACCAAAGTGGTTGCTGGTCTAGCTGGAGTTTCCATTCTACTTCACAGCCACACTGTGTTCAGCTGAGGGGTTAGGGGAATTTGGTGGAGAGCGTTTGGGTGAAGATGGTGGGTGGGCTTAGGACTGCACCTCCCACCTGGACCTTATTGGTGTTGGGATCAGATCTCTGGGAAACGAGGCACAGTGTGTGTGTGTGTGGGGGGAGTTCATGTCTTGTTCCAGGTCTGCATGACCAGACTGGGTCTACATGGCAGGGCACAGGGGAAAGCAGGTTGCATCTATACAACGCAGGACGTCAGGGGATGGGAGTTAGTGGCAGGGCCAGAGGACATACTTATTTGGATCTTTTTGAAACAGTTATGAATGCCCTGGGATGAGGGTGGAGGTGGGAGGTGCTGGGGGTCCTAAGGGGGTTGTGGAACCTGGACTGGGGAAACTGTGGAACCTGGTCTGTCAGGAAGGAGACCCTTCATTCAGCCTGGTCTGTATGTGAAGAGAAGGCCAGAGAGAGATATCCATCCACCTGGGCCATGATTCCTACCCCCCAGCCTGCAACACCCATGCCCCAGCGCCCATTCTGGTAGTGGGAAGAGGGACCTCCTGGATCCGTTGGTTTGAAGGGGCTGAGAAAGCAACTGGGGCAGGAAAATGAGCCTTGAGCCAGGACACAGAAGAAGGAAGGAAGACTTCCTGCAGGGAGAAACCAGGCCCAGAGGGATGCTTATGAGGTGGGGTTTTGTGAACTCTGGGGGAGTTGGGGTACGGTAATAGATGATGGGGTCAGTGTCTAGGGTGGGACGCGGGATGGCAATGGGGAGTACGTGTGTGGCCATGAGGACGGACAGGAGTCAGGAAGGGAGTGAAGGCCAGCAGAGGCTAAGAGCCCCAGGAGGAGAGCAGGGGTTGGGAGCCAACCGGGACCCAGGCCTCCCGGCACTTCTGCCACAAAACCTGGCTGCCTGGAACCAAAGCCCCACCCCAGACCCCCTCTCTCCAGGGGACAAATCCAGGCCCCAGCCTCATTTCGAGGGCTATGGGATCCACCGGGGCCATAAATCTTGTGCCATGTAAATATGGCACATAACTGGGAGGCAGGTGTTGACGGCTCCAGGATAAAACCTGAGCAGGGAGAGAGCCGTGGATCCTGAGTTTCAGGGCAGGCTGGCAGGAGCTGCTGGCTGGCCCAGCTTGGAGTGTGAGTCATCTCAGGCCGGGCCACCCTGCCACACTGCTGCTCTGTGGCACCGGGCTGCTATTTACTGTATATTGGTTTTTAAATTACAGTACAACATTGATTCCCTGCTCTTCAGGTTCAGGCTTCACTCGCCGTCCCTGTCTCGCTCTGCCTCGCTCTGCCTCTCCTCCTCTTCCTCCATCTGTCTTGTCTCTCTCTCCACTCGGTTTTTAACACAGAGTATTATCTTACATGGTATTGTAACCCGCTAGGATTACGTGTGTATTACCTGATATTTATGAGTGTATATACTGTTCATCCCTGCCACATAGACACAGCACTTGATAGTTGTTCAAGCTCGGCTTGCAGCCATGTTTATCTACGTTGGACCCCAGGGCAGCGAGGAAGGAGGGCAAGCAGAACTGTCCCCACCTAAAGGTGGGGAAACTGGGCTCAGAGAGGCAAATGGAATGACCAGGTCATGCTTGGATTGAATATGATATTATACCATCAGGATAATGGCTTCTGGGTACTGAATGCTTCCGGTGGGCCCAACATTGTTCTAATGTAAGCTTTATGGACTTGTTTTATCCCCCCATTAATTCTGTGAGGTGGGCACTGCTATGAGTTCATTTTATAGGTGAGGAAACGGAGGCCCAGAGAAGTCCAGTAGCTTGGCCAAGGTCACGCAGATAAGAGGAAGGCAGAGCTTGGGTTCGAGACCCAGCAGCACGGCTCCTGAGCCCACACTCTTGTCTGTGATTCAGGCTGTCACATACTGTGATCCCTGAGCTGGAGTGGGGTGAGAGGGTGGGGACAGGGGGCAAGGTGGCTTCCCCATGTTACTAGAGGCCTCACACACCTTCAATGTCTGTAATCGTTTCGCTGCACCCAAGGGAAAGACAGGGACACTTGTGGCAGGTGGAAAGGCCCCCAGAGTGGGGGCCGTGTACCTGACTGGGCCCCTGATATCTGTAATTCAGACTGCCAGGCAAGGGCAGGAGCTGGGCATGGGGGAGGGGTGGTGGATGCCCAGGCTGGGTGGCTTGCTAGCTGCCTGCCTCCTTCTTTCCCATGTCCCTGGAAGCAGGATGCTATCCTGACCTCCATGGGGTCCCGATGGACTGTCTTCATACACTTACCCTCGCCCTTTGGGTTTCATCTCCAATCACAGGCAAAGCTGCTTGGGGGCCAGGCCCATCTCCAAGCCAGACCTGGCTCCCAGGGGCGCAGCAGGCCAGCGGGCATCAGAGGAATTGCTGGCGGTGCCTGGGAGGCCCTGCACGTTTGGCGGTGTCCAGCCCCGTCCCTGGCTGGGGGCGGGGGGCTGCTGATCATTGCCCTTTATGGCCTGAGACTCCTGTCTGAGCTGAAGTTTAGAAGGTGTCCCGGCTTCACTCTGTACTATAGCCATGGGCCCTTCCTCTCCAGCTCCAGACTCCTCACAGGCCCTACCTTCCGCCTCCGTCCTGAGCAGACACTGCCATGGCTTGAGTCCGGGTCACATAACGCAGCTTGCTGTGGCTGGGAAGCTCATCTCACTGTCCCCGCTTTCTTTCTCATGGGGAAGAGGAGGCCGGCATTCTGGGACTAGCAGGAATCCCGCCCCTGTCCAGCCCCTACATTGGGGGCGGGGAGGAGAGAGAGTAACAGGGCCCGAGCCTGAGCATGTTGCTGTGGCCTGGCTTCCTGGAAGTAAGCTAGTCCAGGGGTGCAGCCTGCATGTCTGCGCTTCCATGGACCCCCTGCCAAGTGGGGCTTTGGGTGCCCGGGCTCCCTTGCCAGGCTCCGCACCATCTGCCCCTGCTAAGGACCCTCTAGCAAGGAAAATGTTGAGTGTCAGGTAAAGGGACCCTTCTCTTCCCTCTCATGGACTCAGAATCATTAACTCACACCCCATGCGGAACATAGACTGGAGACACCATTCAGACGGATGATGCATTTTTTGTTTTTCTTATTAACTGGTACTATTTATTGAGCACTTGTTACGTGAGGGAATGTCTAGCGCGAAGATTGAGGCCCAGGAGCCAGACAGCCTGGGTCAAATCTCAGTGAATGCACCTATGAGCTGTGTGACCTCGGGCAGGCCACTCCCCTCTGAGCCCAGCTTCCTCCTCTGTAAAATGGGGCTTGGCAGCACTGAATCCCCAGGGTTGTGGCAAGTATGACATGAGTGAATGTTTACAAAGCACTCCAGTGTCTGGCCCGGGGTGTGTCTGCTGGTGCTGTGATTTACGTGCTTTCTCTGCATTAGTTCCCTCACTACCTTTGCAAAGTAGGTATTACCACTGTCCATGCAGATGTGGAAACTGAGGCTCAGAAGAGCAAATGGGTAGTTTGCCTGGGACTCGGGATTCCCGGGATGCAGGACTTGCAGTTTTAAAACTAGGGAAGTCCCAGGCCAACTGGGAGGAGTCCCTGGTCCCGCAGAAACGGAATGGCCGAGCCAGGATTTAAACTTACTTGTATCTGATTCCCATGGCCCTGAACCACCAGGCGAGCCTTCCATGGAGCCAGTGCCTCTCTTCGCTGGCCACATTTGCTGAGCCTGGCAGGCAGTCTCCTAGTTCATCCTCACAAAACCTTGTGAATTCGATAATCTTATCCAAAGGGTACCAATCGAAAACTGAGACAGACACAGAGAGAGTAAGTAACTTGCTCAGAGTCACCAAGACAGGAAGTGGCTGAGCTGGGATTTGAGTCCGGCCTTATCTGGGGCCCATGCCCTATGCTCCTGGTCACTCTGCTACAACTCCCCTTGTATCTTTTCCCAGTTCCCTCCATGGTACATGGTCTCATTTCTTCATCCCAGTGGCCTGTGGAGTAGACAGTGTAGGTATTTTTGTCCCTGTTTACAGGTCAGAACATGGAAGTTCAGAGAGGTCAAGTTACTTAGCTAACGTCACATAGCTTGTAAGTGACAAAAGCAGGATGAGGTTTCATCAGAGGTTCTCGGCTGGCACTTCCTGTTGTGGTTTCCTTGTTCGATAAGTGGGAGGAGGCCCCCAGCCAAGCCCAGTCCCGTTCAGATTCCTAGAAGGCAGGAGGTCTCAGGCATCACTGGGTCCCACTTGCAGAGGGCTGGTTCCCATGCTGGGGCTCTGGGACGTCATCTGATCCCCCTAGCAGGTAGAGGAGGCAGCCTGCCGCAGAGTGGACCACTGGAGACTGACTGCTGCATGGGCTGTGTTTTCCTGGAAGGGCAGCAAAAGCTCTATTAACCCCAGGCTTGCTTCTGAAGCGACTAAATAAAAGAATTGGGAAAGACAGTGACAAGAGTCTATAAATTCTGAATGATGTTCAGGAAAGTGGCCTGGGCCTTAGCGCCCGTAAAACCCAGGCAGCCTGCTGGGTTGGGGGTGATTTATGGGGCCCTTCATCTGCCTTGGGGTCACCTGCCCATCAAGCTTCCCGCTTGTGAAGTACTTTTCTTTTTTAACTTCTAAGCTCTTTGCATAGTTCTTGGCATTTTGTGGTTGTCCTCGAGCCACTCATAGGGACGGATTACTCCCCCATGTAACAGATGGGGAAACTGAGGCATGGATGGATTGGCGAATAGGCTAGGCCGCATGGTGACCGAGGTCCCTTGACTCTCTCCTAGGAAATTCTTACCAGCATTTTTACTGATTTGCCCTTACTACCTGCCGGCAATGTTCTAAGCACTTGACGCTTATTAACTCATTTAGCCCCCCTGCAACCACCCTAGGACTGTTGTCACTGGGGTTTCTCTTTTATAGTGAGGAAATGGAGGCAGAGAGAGTTTAAATGACTGGCCCAGGCCCACCACAACTGGACATTGCAGAGCCAGGATTTGGATCCACACCCATAACCATCGTGCTGTTAGCAAAGAAGCAGAATGGCCTGTGGGGGTGAAGAGGGGCCCCTGCTGTCCCTGGAGGACCTGGCTGGCTGCCTCTGCCTGGGAGATGGTGTCGACACTCTGTTCTCTGGGCAGCTTCGGCACCTCCAGATAAGGACATTCCTGAAGGAGCAGTGAGGGCAGGCAGGTGGCAGAGTGCCATGGACCTAGCCCTGGGCTGGGAGTCTGGAAGCCTGGACGCCTGGCCTCAGCTCTGCCACCTGCTGGCCATGGGACCTGGGTGACCCCTCTGTGCCTCCCACCCCTTTGCCTCTGTCCTCCTCTGATCTGGACACAGGTGGGACATCACATAGTTTTCAGGGGGCCCCCTGGAGGTGGTGATGGCAGCAGAAGGAGGACCACAGAAGCTCCAATGCCGGACTCGGCCCTACCCTTGCTGTGGAAACCCAGAGCAGCAGCCCGTGTCCAAACTGCCAGCTACGTACCTGGGCTATTTAAAGTATCTGGCCCTGGGGCGCCTGGGTGGCACAGCGGTTAAGCGTCTGCCTTCGGCTCAGGGCATGATCCCGGCGATCTGGGATCAAGCCGCACATCAGACTCCTCCGCTATGAGCCTGCTTCTTCCTCTCCCACTCCCCCTGCTTGTGTTCCCTCTCTCGCTGACTGTCTCTATCTCTGTCGAATAAATAAAAAATAAATTAATTAATTAATTAAATAAAATCTTAAAGTATCTGGCCCTGCCTGGAACTTGGAGGTTCTGCTCTTTTGCAGAGGTCTGGCCTGGGGCCGCTTCCCTCCCCATTGCCTTGCCTAATGGCGTTTGCTGGAGGTCGGGGAAGCGACGGGCTTGGCCACTGCCCATTACCTATGGCGCTCACACTGCTTCCCCGTCGGGTGCTCAGCCACGAGGGTGGGGTGAGGGGCTTTGCTGGGGGCAGTGGGGGTGCAGCATCCTCTTCTTCCGGCCAGGGTCTGTGAAACCCCAGATCTGTGGAGGAGAAAGTGAGCAGAGGGACCTCTTCTGGTTTCTTCCCTTCTTTGACATTCTTCAGCATGCTGCCGGCCTGGTATGCCTCCATTCACCTCACTTGCAGATGACAGGTGTTTCCTGAGCACCTAGTATGGGTCAGCTGCTGGGCTATACAGCTCAGCTAGACCTGGTGCCTGCCCTCAGGGTGCCCGCCACCCAGCAGGGGAGGCGGAGAGGTAAACAGGCAAGTATAATACTCTCTAACAGAGCTCAATGGAAGTGAAGAACCAGGAGAGCTTCCTGGAGGAGGTGATTCCCTCTGGCTCCACTCCAGTTGCCTTTTGCTAAATGGCCGCAACAGCCTCCTGAGGGCCCTGCCTCCCCAGGCTCCCCTAGCCCACCCTCAGACAGTGTGTATGCCTTGCTGAAGACTCATTGCCCTCAGGATAAAATCCTAATTTGTTAGGTGGCCAGCAAGGCACTGGTCCCATCAGCTTCCTTTCCTGGGCTGTGCCCACCCCACCCCCCCTACTGGACCTCCCCAGTTGCCAGAGCTCATCACACTCTTTTCCACCTCTGGGACTTTGGGCTCACTGGGTCCCCTGCCTGGAACACCATTTCCCCACATCCAGCTTGGCTGGGTCCTTTTCCTTCAGGTGTCTGCTGAAATGTTGCTCCCAGGGGGGATGGCCTGACCGCACCCCAGCCCCCCGCCCCGCCCCGCCCCAGGCTGAAGTGGGTCCCTTGCTGTTTTCACTCAGGGCAGCTTCTGTCTTTTTTCCATATCCTTTTCTTTACTTGGTATTTGCTTGTTTGTTTATTGCCTCTCTCTCGCAGCCTGTGACAATGTGAGGGCCACAGCCTGGTGCTTAGCTGCCTGCCTTTGGGTCCCGCAGCAGTGCTCACCAGGTGTGTGACCCTGGGGAAGTCACTTCCCCTCTCTGTGTCCCAGTTTCCCTGTGTGTAGATGGGGAAAATAATAGGACCTACCCCACGGAGGCGTTGTGCTGGTTTAATGAGTTAATATATGTAAAGCACTTAAAGCAGTGTCTGGCACCTGGCAAGTGCTCAATAAATATTAGCTATCATTATTTTTATATCCAGTGCTTAGACTAGTGCCCAACTCAATGAATATTTAATGATTAGATGAGACACCTGGGCTGAATCTTCAAGGGAGTAGGTTGGGGTTGGTTAAAGAGGGAGCAGTGAATGGCAGTCCTGGCTGTGCGCTGAAGTCACCTGGGGGCTTTAAAACCAGAGATGCCTCCGCCCCACCCCCAAGAGAATCCGCTTTCATTGTTCTGGGTGTGGCCCGGCCATTGGTGTTTTCAGGCTCTCCTGGGACTCTGATTTCAGGGTTGTAAACATCGGAGATGGGGAGAGGCAGTCATTCAGGGCAGCAAGAACGTCCTGCAGCTGGAAAGGCCTTGCAAGGGGGAAGACCTTGAAGAGGGGTATAGGGAGACTCCAGGGGCGGGGAGTTGGATGTGGCCCAGGAAGCAGGGCCAAGTCGGGAAGGGCCCCGCATGCCCTACTTAGGAGCTCAGGTTAGGCTTGGTGGGGAAGCCCGTGGGGAGCCTGGAAGGCTTTTAAGCTGGGAATGACGTGGTCCGATTTGCCTGTAAGGAAATTGGCCTGGGTGGATGTGTGGAGGATGGATTACCGGGAGTGAAATTGAAGGCACGCAGATCAGAGCACAGAAGGCCTTCTGCCACTGCGAGAGCGGTTCGGGGCCTGGCTCGTACAGGGAAGGCGACTTGCTTGTCCCCTGCTTAATGACTTAATCCTCCTTGGCGTGCCTGCACAGTGAAATCTGGTCAGTGCAGGGCTCCTGCCTGCCGCCCTGCCCCCAGCTACAGCCACAAGCCACGGGATGTGACCCAGGCTGGTGTCAGTAGGCCCCATCTCCTCCTGACCACTGAGCGGCTCTTCTGTCTGGGTACTAAGGCAGACTCCCAAGTGGTAGTGAAAAGTCTCTATCCCACAGACCCTGGCCCGCTGAGCCGGTTGTTCCTCCGGGAAGCCCCTCCCAGGCCCGCTTCCCCGTCCACAGTGCCCTCCCAGCCTGCTATCTGAATTTAGCAGTTTCTGTTCAGTTTCCAGACTGGCCCAGACTCCTATCCTCAGGGCTTCCCAGCTGCAGCTCCAACGTCTCCTCAGTCTTCCCCTTACCTGCTTTGTAGGCGGAGGTCACACTCCCCGACCCCCAGCTCCTTGGCCACCGAGCTGTTCCCATCTATGTGTTCAGTTGTCCTCCTGTGCGTGAATGTGGATCCCAGAGCTGCCTTTGGGTTGCAGAGCTCTTGATAAAGTGACCACGTCCCTCCCACGGTACCACATTGCGTTCAATCCAGTGTGGATGGGTGCTCTAGCCTGGCTCTGCCACTTAGCGGCCGTGTGATCTTGGGCAAGTCATTTGACCTACCTGTGCCTCAGTTTCCTTGTCTATAAAATGGGGTGAGAACTCACAAACATTTAGTTAGTTCAGGGCCACCAGCCATGGTCATGGGTTCGGATCAGCCATCCAGTTCAGACGACACCATAGGCTGTACTTAGCACCATGTTTCTTAGTGTTAGGACAGGATTCAGGACAGGACAGGCTATAAAGCATCTTCATTTTCACCTTGTGGGAGGTCCCGCCACTGCCCACGTGAACAACTTTTTTTACCCCACACCCACATGGGGCACGTCAGCTGCTGTGGCTAACTGCTGAAGCTGCAGCCTCAGTTTCCCCCCATCTCTATACCATCTTAGAGATCCAAGGCTTGCCTGCTGGCTCACAGTTTCCAGGGCCCGCGGATCAGGGATTTCATAGTACTTGGACAAACACCGCAGCCGGGGTGCACCTTCCCTGTACTGCAGAAGGACAGCCCAGGCCATTATCCCAGGGAGGCCTAGGCAGGCCAGGCCGCCGGCAAACCTCTACTCTACCTGCGCCTAACATTTCTCATAGGACGGAACAATCAGAAAATTGCTGTCGATGACACAGGCAAGAACTGGATTTATAAGAGAGAGGAGAGAGGGGAGAAACTGCAGACCACCTGGGAACGGTGAACTCATTTTCACATTGCAGGGGTACACTGATCAGCTGGCGCCTGGCAGAGTGGTTAGTCTGGGCATTTCTGTTCCCAAGCAGGCTGTCTAGGGGCGTCAAAGAACACAATGGCAATCATTAGGGATTTTCCAGAAGAACCCCAGGACTTGGCCAGGGCAGAGTCTCTGGGGGATGCCTGGCCGGGCCCTTTTGCCAGCACCTCCTCTTCAGCAGGCCGGTCTGTCCTCTCCCTGCCATGGGCCATCGTGCGGTTAAATGGGCCAAGGCATGCAAAGTCCACAGAACAGCAAGAAATCAGTGTTCACATGGAAATAAGTGCACAATGCATGTTTAGTACGTTCTACCTACTGTTCTTCTTTCTCTCCCTGGGTTCCATCTCTTTGGCCTCTCCAGCTGCTGTTGCCTGATGTCCCATATCTGTTCTGGAACTGAGATCAGAAGGGCGGAGGAGAAAGCTGGGGACCCGGAGAGGAAGGCAAGAGCCCAGACAGATTTGGAATAGTTGGTTTTAAGCAATAAAACAGTCCGGTTCCTCCCCTAGAGCCCTGTAGGGCCTAGAGTTGAGGGGAATTTCTTTTGTCTCCTTTTGGCAAGGCCGCCTTAATCAGAGGCTCCCCCATCTCCCATAATTTCCTGCCATTGGCCAGCGCAGGCTGTGTCCACCATTTTTTTTTTCCTCTCAGTGTGGAGGATAACTAGAAGCCCAGAACCCAGAGAAAGAGTATCCTGCTCTCTTCTCTGCGGCACGTGTGGATGAGGACCCGGGTAGCAGGATGCTGTTCTCTTCTTGAGTGTCTTCCCTCTGACTCCCTTTTCTCTAGGAAGCCAGGTGGGCTAAGGGACGGGGTCCCAGAGGCTGACCATGGAGCCCGGCTGTCCTAGGGACTTGCAGTATGACCTTGATCGAGTGGGTCTCCTCTGTGACCCTCTTCTGTTTCCTCATCCTTAAAGCTGGGAGAAGGAAGAGCTACGCACATTCTAGCCTGAGAGCTCTCAGGAGATGGGCCTGCCCTCTTTCTACTCTAGGCATACTCTCTATGTTTCTCTTTGAGGCCACCCTCAGAGGTCATTACCCCAAGGTTTGGCTGGAATATAAGTGTCAGGGGGTCCCATAGTGATTTGTCTTGGGGTCCAAATCCCCTTTCAGGTGGTCCTGGCTGTTACACATCCTGCCTTGGGTCAGGAAGAGCAGTGCTCCCTTTGACTATGGGTTGGGAGCTTTTCTTAGAGATCTGGGAAGGCTAGAAACTCTAGATCCTTCTTAAGGCTTTTACTTGAACAGAGAGGTGCCATGATGGTTAGAGATTTGATGGCAGGGCTGCCTGTTTCCATCATTGCACACAGCATCTGGTGTGGCCACACACATGCAGGGGGTGCTTTACAAAGACTCACACTTCTGTGATGGCGAGGGCTGCAGGGATGGGAGGATGGTAGTGGAGGAGGTTGGGATGATCGAGGGATGGACGTTATGGTCACAAGGATGGGGGAGATGTTTGTTGTAGTCAAGGCATAAGGAAAGGCTGGGAAGACAGGTAGGGCATCAGGCAGTTAAGAAGTATTTTTGCTAGGAGCAATGGAAAAAGGCATTGAAGGCTTATAATTTAAGGGAAGGGGAACTGGAGTTATGTTTTGAAAAGCTCACTGTAATTGCATGGTGGAAAGCTGCTTGGAGGATGGCGGGGGTGGGTGCGTGAAGATCAGTGAGGAGGCCATTGGGATAGTCCAGGAGAAGGAGAATGGTGGCCTGGACTGGGGTGATAGAGGTGGGATGCTGGAGCTGCTTAAGGAGTGACGTCAACAAGGTGTGCTGATAGTTACACGATACATTGATCAGATTGGGGGTGCTGTGAGTGGGAGGGACGCATCAGCGATGCACCCTAGATTTCTGGCTTGGCCAACTGGCTAGATCATAGATTAATAAGCTCTATGGGTCCAGGGACTTTGTCTTGTCCACCTGTATCCCCAGGTCCTCAGGCAGCAGGTCACACAAGGTAGGGCCTCAGTAAATGCTGGTTGGGTGCCTACTGCTATTGACCCTTGGTCATGACCATGATGGAAAATGTATATTGTGATTTTGGTTCTCGCGTCCTGCACTGGACACCAGACACGTTTGGAGCTGGCCCACAGATGGTTAACAGCCATGGAGCTGGAGCTCAGAATCAGATAAACTTGAATTTGAATCCTAAGACCTTCCTTTACTGGCTGTGTGATTTGGGGAAAGTAACTTAACTTCCCTGAGCCTCAATATATTCACCTAACAAATGGGGATACAAAGAAGTCTTACCTCACAGAGTCACACTGATGGGATGTGGTCACATAATAAGATAGTGCTGTACAGCGCCTAGCCCGGCTCCTGGATCATGTTGCTGTGTGATGGTGGTCGTTTAAGAATAGTACTCACCTGTATCTGTCTCACATCCAGCACCTTGCTGGGCACACAGCATGGGGTGACAGGGAGGAAGTGAGTGAGGGCAGGGGAGCCATTGAACACTTGGGGGGGGGCAGGGTCGGACATATTGCGGGAGACTGGTTCTCCTGCAGACATCCTCTTGCTTCCACCCTGATTTCTATTCTTGTTTTTTGCTGTCCAGGAGATGAGGCTGTTTGTGACGTGGCCTCCAGGGCTCATGGCAGGTCCTCTGTGCCGACGGGAAGGCAGACCGTCTGGGGACTCAGCTGCTTCCCTATCTACCTCTGCCTTGGCTTAATCCCAGCGTAGTCACAAAGAAATGTGTTTTAAAAATAGCAACAGGTGCTGTACATCCAGATGGGACCCCCTAAAAACCACAGCTCCCTAATGGTCTTTGCACCATGAGAAATGACTGTGGATTGACAGGGAGCCCCTGGCATCTGCTGCTCCCTGTGTTCTTCCCCCCTTTGATGAGAAAGCCAGGACTGGGCAAGCCTGAGGACCCTTGAGGGCCCCCCAAAGGAGGAGGCGGTAGGAGTTCACTGGCCCCATGGCTGGTCTTGCTGCTGTCTTCCTTGTGTATCTGGGCTAGAGGGAGAGGGAGATAGAATCACAGACACTGAGCAATTGACAGGGTTCAGAGAGGTAGATATTCCAAGAGCAGGACAGAGAGAGGCCCCATCCGCACCTGGGTCATCTGTGGGTACCGTGCAGGTGTGCAGGGAGAGGTCTCTAGAGAGTCAACACTCAGGAAAAGACAGGTGGGGGCCAAGAGCCTGCTGGTGGGTCATCAGCGCTGGGTCAAAATCTAGACTTAGGCTGTAAGGAGACACCCATAGATAGATACACAGTCCTACACACACAGAAACCCGCGTACCAGCCCTTACGTTCTCCGTGGCCAGCCCCTCCGAGACTTGCCTGCAGACCCTTGACGGGTGTAGCCAGGGGCAAGCTCCACATTGGGCCTAATGGCATGTGTGCAGTGCCTTTGCACGTACAATAGAGGCTTAATAGTCAATTTCTAGAAAAGTCTTCACCTCCAAGAGGTGACAGAAACACTTTTTTCCAGAGCTTTCTCTGGCCGGTTAATATGTGTGTGTCAACAGGACCGGGAAACCCCTCTCCTCTGCTTGTCCAGTGGCTGAGGCCCTTCAAGCCTCAGGCCCAGTAGAGGGAGACTCCAAAAAGCTCTGCCTCTGGCTGGAATCACAGGGTCCTGGCAGAATAACACCCCTCCAGGTGGACCCTGTTTCCCCTGAGGGCCATGAAATTGGAAGTCCGGCATCTTCTGCTCTTCCTTCGCACCATTCCCTCCCCGTTGGCCTGGCCCAGTTCCTAGTTACCAGTCTCCCAGCACCCTTCAGGTCTCTGTACTTCCCCAATCCTCGCACTGTACTGTGGCACCTCCTTCTGCCCACCCGAATGCTACCTTCCCCTAACCTCCACCTCCAGGAAGTCTTCTGTGATTGCTCGGGCCCAGCCTTGCCCCAGTTCCCACCTCATTCCTCATCTGTGTCCCTTAGCTGTCTCTCTGCTCTGTTCATTCATTCATCATTCATTTGCTCACTCACTCTTCAAATACTTCTTGAACTTCCTGGTAGGATCCAGACACTGGGCTGGGCCCTGGGGCTATGGAGGTGAGCAAGACTAAGGTCTCCTGCCTAGGGGCTCCTTGACTCCAGCAGGTGGTGGGGAGGTGCCCTGGACTCCCTGCAACCCGAGGTTAGAGAAGGGGCTGGGGAGGGGAGGCCTACTGGAGAGAAGGGTTCACCCGGAACCTAGGAAAAGTGAGTACCTGGGGTGGGCCCCCAGGCCTGCTGCAGCCCACCCCTTCCTCCAGCCCCTCAGCCTGACCCCGCCTGGCCTCACTGGCATTCCCTCACCATCCTGACTCTCCTGCTAGGGCTCCATGTGGGGAAAGCCAGGACTCTTGTTTGTCTTGTATCTGAAAGAGCTGTGCTTCCCTTGCCCTAATTTCAGCCCTTCCATCCTGAGCAGCCTCCTCCAAACCTTCCAGCTCTGGTGCCTCCCCCAGAAAGTGCAGTAAGAGAAGAACCTGTGAATCCAGTGGCTCCCCAGACTCCCTGAGCCGGCAGGGCCTTCGGGAGCCAGCCCCCGTGGGGAGAGGGCGCCACTGTGTAGCCTGCCTGCCGCCCGGGGGCATCAGCCCCTCAGGCCCCGGCAGCAGTGGTAGCAGTGCTCGTGGGGAGGTTTTAGGAGATGTGGCTGCTTCTCCCAGGTCAGTCCCCAGCCATCCACTGGGCCTCCCCTCTGTGGGGCTTCAGTTTCCCCATCTACAAAATGAGGGCTGCTGCAGAAGCTCCCCTGGGGACCCTTCCAGCCCCGAGTCCCTGAGGGAAGGCCTGGATTCAGGCCCACTCTCCTGCCCACACAATGCACTCCTTCCCTTCCTGTTCCCTGGAAGCCAGAGCAGGAGCTCCCGTGGCCCACTGCAGACGGCATCAGAGGGGCTGGGGCTCCTGCCAGCTGCCCTTGGCCTGGGGCCTGAGCTCCTGGCACCACTTCATGGCCCCGGGGGGGGGGGCGGTATGTCCTGAGACCCCGTCGAATGTGCCTCCTTGCTGAACACACTCTGCTGATGATACTGGGGGGGGGGGCAGCTCCGCACGGAGACATCAGTCACTCCATACAGCAGCCGCATCACATTACAGAAAGGGAGGGGGCACACATCCGTTAGGGTCGGGTAGAGGTGGGGTGCTCTGGATCATCTGTGTTAGTGGCTTTCAAACCTTACCGACTGGAATGCACAGTAAGAAATGTATTTTATATCACAACCTCACATGTACATCGGAGGAGTACAAATACTCAACACGGGTATAATGGAAACAAAGTATAAAACAGCATTCTTACTAAGTGCCTGCCCTATTCTAGTCCCTCCTCTCTTCTCTATCCTCTCCTCTCCTGTTAAGCTCGCTGCTTGTGCCTTACTGCATTGACTGAGTGACCCACCGGTGGTCCCTGGACTAGTTTGATGAACACTGATCGAGAGTGACCAGCCCGGTCTGGCGTGATGGGTGTAGGGAGCCTCTGCCTGCTCCAGTGCGTGTTAGAGGGAGCAGCTTGCCTCCTGGGGCATCTTCAGGCAGAGCGCATCGCACTTCGCAGCGTGGCCCTCCTGCAGACCCTTTGCCCATAGGAGTCAGGCACCCCTCCTCCTGCCCTCTCTGCCCCTGGGACTTCTTGAGGCTCCCCAGGAATCTCTGCGTCGGTGAGGGTCCCTGGCCTTACGGGGCTGCCCCGCCAGGGGTGGTGTGTCTCACGCCTCGCAGCATCCTGGCCTGGTCCCAGGAAGAGCCCGTAGGCCTGAAGCACATGTTCTCTGAAAGGGGGAGGGGGTTGGCCCCTGCTGCTGGTTGGAGTGTTGTCTCAGTCGGAGAGGGCCTCCCAGACTGGACTTCTTTCAGCCCACAAACACTAATTCAGCACCTCCCCTATTTCCAACACTATAGTACAGGCAGGCTGCAGGAAGGAATCGTTCTCTTCACCAGATGTGGACTGAGCTTCCTCTGAGCGCGGTGCCCAGGGCTAACCAGGACAATGCAGAGATGGAGACACCCCCCTGGTCTCCAAGAGCTGGCTATCTGGTGGCAGGGGATTGGGGGAGATGTGTGCACACAGATGGTGAAAACTGTCCTTGGTGTGGGGAGGGTCAAGTCAGGACTGTGCCTGGCAAATGGAAGAGGGAAGGAGGCTGGCCTTTGTACACCAGCTATTTCCGCGTGGGTGGGACTTGGAAGAATGGCAGAGAGGGAGAAGGCAGGATTCAGGATTCATGAACAGGACTCAGGGAGCCTGCCCAGGATGGGGAGGTGGGGGTCTGCGGGGTCAGAGGGGCAGAGTCAATGCTGCTCAGTTTGGGGAGGTGCTGGGGGCAGGGGTGGAGTTGGCAGCAAGAGCAGGACAAACCTGGGGGAGGGGCAGGTTTGAGTCCCAGCCCTCCTGGCCTCTCTGGGATCTCTGTCCCTGCCTTGGATCTCAGAGGCAGGTCGTTCTCAGGGTCAAAAGTCTGGGTATTACAGGAGGGGCTAAGTACCACCTTCACCCCCTCTACCTCTTCCCTTCCCACTCTCTCCACTCCACCCCAGGCCTGGCCAGGCTGGGACAGGCTCTCGGAGCTCTAGACTGGGATGGTCCCAGCCAGCTCAAGAAGTCCCAGGGTGAGGGGTTGTTGCTGCTGTAGTCAGGATTTACAGTGGTGGGAGTCATAAACTAAACTTGAGTAACGGCTCAAAAGGTGGCATCGGGCAATAGACTGAGCGCTGGAGGCACAGTAATGGGTTTACTTAGGAGCCCTGATTTACAGCGTCATCAGGAAGCCTCCCAGCCCTGCTCTCCGCAGGAGAAGCGTTTAGAAGCTGATCCCTCCCAGGCTGCCAGCTCCCATCCACACTCGACAAATGCAGGAGGACAGAGGAGCACTCCCTCGCCCCCACCCACCTGCCATCCACCCCACCCCCACCAAAATCAGTGGCTTCATCTCTCACCGTCTTGACACGCAGACGGGATCTGCACCCCGACATATGCTCCTTTCCGTGTCCCCATTAATCTTTATTGTCTTCCAAAGTCACTCCCGCGGGCTGCCTTCCCAGCCAGCCTCCCGCCATCCTTCACGCTGATGCCGGCACCCCGGGCAGGGCGCGGTGGGGGGTGTGCTGCTGGCACGCTCTGTTTCCCCGCACAGTGCAGGGTCATGGTGCCCAGTGCTGGGTCACTGTGCAGCCTGGCCGGTGGCCCCTGAGCTGCCTCTGACTGCTGCCTCTGATATAACTTCTCCATGCCTGGTCTTCATCTGCAAAATCGAGGTGCTAATGACATTCCCCACCTCATAGTGGGTTTTATGGGGATTGAATGACACGATACAAGTGCTTAGAATAACAAGAGTAGGAGCTCCGTAGTAATAGGAGTAAGAGCTATTATTAATAATACTAATAAATTTAATGATTCTAATATCAGCATAGTTCTTGCCTTCCTCTGCTAGACCCCAAACTCCACAAAGTTGGGGACCTTCTTCCCCATTCAGAAGGAGGGCTTCTCTCCCCTCCTCACCCTCCTGTGTCCTGCTTACCTCCCAAGCTCAGCTCACTGACCGCCTAAACCCCACATGAGCCAAGCAGCCACACTCATTGCCCACCCCAGTGTAGACCCCTCCTTGCAGCTGGGGTGGGACTGGAGAAGGAAGGGGCAGACGCTTAGCAGAGGGCAGTGGCCCAGGCTTTCAACAGTCCAGTGGAAGGAAGTCCTGGCTGTCCAGTGGCCATGAGCTGGCTAGACCAGAAGAGAATCAGTGCACTGTCCCCTTGGGAGGGCTGAGGGTGTGAGCTGACTTCCTCCAGTTCCCAGGCTCCAGGCCAGCCACTGCTGTCCAGATCCGCAGGGGCTGAAGGAGGTGTGCTGTTGAAGGGTCCCTCTGGGTGATCCAAACAGCTTCCCTGGGGACCTCAGCTTACTCAGGCCCAGGAACCCCAGAAACCACCCATCTGCTGGAAGCACCTCCTCTCCTCCACCTCTTCATGTGGGGTGACAGGAGGCACATGGCCCCCCATCAGTGGTCTCCACTGCTCACCGCTGGAACCTGTTACTTCTTCCAGGTAAATGGGCAAGTGAATCTTTGCCCAAAATGTAGAAAAGACTTCTATGCAATGGTGTAACATCATCATCATCGATATCAATGATAATCATCTCTCACATCGCCCGTACCGTGTGCCAGGAGCTCTTGTAAAATCTTTGCAAATACTCACTCACCTAAACCTCACAAGGATCTTATGAAGCAGGTGCTGTTTTCATTCTCATTTTATAGATAAGGCACAGAAAGGCTAAGTAACTGGCCCAAGGTCACACAGCAGAGCCGGGATCTGTAGACTTACTCATGGTGTGTAGGATCAGCCCTGATGTGATGGCTGGGCTCCCAGCCATGGCTCCTCTGCTGCCCTTCTTTCACTGGGCACACCGCACTCCCATCTTTGCTTACAGAGCTCCAACCAGGCCCTCAAGGCCAAGGACTGTCCCTGAACCCAAGGCCTCCTTGGAGCCTTGCCTGGGGATCTTGTCTCCTTGTGGCTCTCCCAGGGTGAAGGTCAGTAGTGGCAGCCACCATCCTTACCCCTTCTCTGAACCCCCCACCTCTGCTGCTTTCCCTTTCCTGCTTTGTCTGTGTCATTTCTTCGAGAGAGCCACGACATCATTTCTTCTTTGAGGGCGGGCTCATGTCCTCAGCTTCCTCGGAGCCTGCAAAAGATCAGACGTGTGCTGAGCCCCTGGGGTCCTCACCCCAGAAGGAAGGAGGGTCTGATGAATGGTGTGACGCCCTCCATCACGAGCTCACAGCCGCCCTATCCCAGCTTGTACCGGTGTGCGGGCTGGGCTCTAGCATGGAAGGCTAGCAGGATGGCAGATGGGCTGTGAGACGTGAGGCTGGGGGGTGGGGAGCCCACGAAGGCACCTGACAGCTGAGTGCTGCCTGGGATCCTGCTTATTATTGTGTCTCTGCTTATTAAGGAGCTCTCAGGCTGGGGTGACATAGGTTAGGCACATGGAAGCATACCTTGAGCAAGATCTGAACTGGAATTGTATCTTCCGAGATTCAAGCCTTGATGGCCTTGGCCTCAGGAATTCTGGGCCTGGGCCAGATCTGGAAACACTCAGAGAGGAGGACGTGAGTCCCAAGAAATCACCCATTCCGAAGAGGTCCCTGGGCCTGAGTAGGTGCCTGTGTGTGTGTGTATGTGTGTGTAAGAGAGAGACTGGGTTCTAGTTCCCACTCCACTGCTAACCAGCTGTGTGACCCACTACCTGTTCTCTCTTCTGGAAAAACCCGCCATCCTAAGGACAAGACTGTAGCCTCTGAATGACTGTACTGGTGGAAAGTCCTGCAGAATTGGGGCGTGGGTGACAGCACCCTGTGAGAATGGTCACCCCCGTCCCCCTGCTCCCGCTCTTTCAGAAGAGTGCTGGGCTCCGTATCTTCTCCCTGCTGCTCTGCTCCTTTGGCCCAGCTTCAGAGGACGTTAGTCCTTTTGGGTAGAAGGGCTCTTGGCCAAGGGCAAGAGGGGCCTGTCAGGGTGTCAGGCCCCAGACAAGGGCCTGAGTTCATACAGAACTGGGTCCTTGCTGTCACGGAAGTGCTAGACAAAAAAGCTGGCCCCACAGCCCAGGCGCACATCGAGAAGGGCCCTCCCTCCACTGCCCATGGCTCCTCCCGGGCTCCCTGACCCCCAAGTTAGAGCCACTGGGCCAATACTAGACCCTCCAGCTGGGGGGACCCTTTCCAGGTGGCTCAGGTGGGTGGGGTGGGTAGAGCCCGAGGAGAGCTGGTCTGCTGACAGTGAGAGTCGAGGTGCCTAGAACACATGTGCCATAGAGCCTGGAACAGAGTCCTTTCTCAGTGTATTATTATTTTTAGGGTTATTCTGATTTTGATTATGCCTCTTGCCCTCTGGGAGCTCCCAGGCGAGATGACATGGAGGTCAGCAGGGAAGAAAGACATACAGACGTAGCACAGGAAAGCAGTCCAAGCCAGGCGAGCAGCTATGTGGGCAGGACGCATGTCAGAGATATGTGTAGGTGGGGTGGGTTCTTGGTGGCAGAGATTCAAGTCAGGGTAGAGAGGGCTGGAGCAGAATCACAGCTGACTCCCGTCTATTCAGTACAAGGAGGCTTCCTGCCAGGCGGGAAGTTTCTGACGCCCTTGGCAGGATGGGAGAGAAGCAGTCCAGGGAACATGGATATGGGACTGGGAACACAGGATTGCTCTCACAATTCCAGTTGCTCCAGATGCCCTCCTTGCCCCGTTGGAGCGGCGGCCTGTGAGGAGAGGGCTCTGAGTGGTGACTGTATCTGGTTCTTACCTCCCGGATGGGGCCCAGACAGCCCATCAGTGGCCTGCCACCCATCCCTCTGTGATCAATACTCTGAGAAAGGTTTCCTGCATCCTGCCAGCTCAGTTTCATGTGTGTGGGGGGGAGAAGGAGCAGGGGCTCCGACCTCCTTACCGGTGGGTGAGCTCATCTCCGGCCCAGCTTCCTCCTCACCCCCAATGAGGAGGAGCTAGCAGGAGAGCACTCCCCACCCCCACCCCCATCCCCACCCTGCAGAATGCATTGAACTGTACAGGCCTTTCTGAAGTTGGCAAAGACAGTGCCTTACATTCCCAGGGAAAAAAGAATGGGGAAATTATTTAATCAACTGTAAAGAAGGATGGAGTTATGTTAGATGTCAGGAAGAACTTTCCACCAGCATGCAAGGAGAAGGCCTTTTTTATCCATTATAATTAATTATACATTATTGAAAGTGGCTTTGTTAGAAACAGAATGTCGGCCTCACCTCCTGCTTTGGCTGTGGAAACCACTGAGCTCGTAGGTTGATTTACTATGGGGTGACTTTTAACCAAGAAGCTGGCTGGGGCAGAGATAAAAGATACTTGAAAGATATGTAGGTGAAAGTCAGGGCAAGAGGCATTTTCCAGGGAGAAGAAGGGGGGCGGAGGGAGGCAGAGACAGAGAGAGAAACAGAGAGATTAAAACACAAAAGCATAAAAAAACATTGTTTGAGACTTCAGGCCTATGGGCTGACCTCCTTGGGCCTCAGTTTGCTCATCTGTAAAAGGGGGTCTTATTTTAGCTTAAACAGCCAGTGGTTTATGAAGCTGTGATTATGATTTGGCAACCCGATTACAAAGCGATGGTCTGGAGGGCTGAGAAATTGTTGGGTCCACTTTACCTTGAATTAGTGGTTGCTCTTGGAAAACAGGCAAAGAAAAGAGTAAAAATAATCATCTGTTTCCTTGGGACCTTTCTGCTTCCTGTCAGTGTGTCCATCCAGGCTGCCTCCTATCATTTTGTCTGTCTGCCTACGCATTTATGTATCCCTCTGCCCGTTCACACCATCCCCCGCCCCATTCATCCGCCCACCCATCCATCTGTCCGTGTATTCATCCCTCTATGCACCTTGGATTCTAGCTTATTCCTCGGTGGCACCAAAGTAGGGGACACATGGCTCTGAAAGGCCCAAGGAGAGAAGAGCCTCCGGAGGGTATGAGGTTGGTCCATTGGACAGAGGCCTCCACAACGGAGGTGAGCTCGTGTATGGTATCCTGGGTCCACTTACATCTCTGACCCAGACCTCTGGGCATCCTTTCTTTGGCAAACTGCCTTTTGCTTTTGTATATCCCACAGTCCTCTTGGGAGGGGAGCAGGGAAAAGGGGCAGAGCCTGTGCCAGTTAGAAAGCCCTGATCCCCAGGGGGTGGGAATGGAGGGCCCCCAGTGCGTAGGTAGGTTGGGGAGAGAGCGTGGTGGAGGGGAACATACGTTTTGAAGACTATGAAAAGTCAGCCAAGACAGGAGAGGCCTGCCTGAAGCCATGGGGGAGACAAAGGCTCTCTGGGTCCCTGAGCAACAGTATCCGTGGCAGAGGGATGTCTGTGGCCCCAAGTAGAACCTGCCCAGATGACCTGAGAGGGAGAAGCACAGCCAGGGTCCTCGTCTGCCTCTGTCCACCACTGCCTGCCAGAAAGCAGCAGGGCGTGGTCCCACCCTGTGGTTCACCTGGCACCCGCACTCCCCACCTGAGGCCACTTAGAGAGCCCACATACGTGTAAGCAGCTCGTCTAAACCACTCGATGGCATACAGTTGTCTCCTGGCCACTCCGATGTCCACTCACGTGTTCCGTGCTGTGAGCCTTCACCGTGTGCTGTCCTCACCACTCTCGCAGGCTTCTGGTCCAGGACACCGTTGGGAAAGTGCTTTCCTGGTCAGGGATGGAGTGTCCCCAGGTCCTGAACTTACCCGGATGTCCTGTGTGTGTGTGTGATGCCTCCCTGACTTGGACCACATCAGGCTTTCCTTCGATGTGACTCTGTTTCCAGTGCTGCTTGAAACCCCTCAACTGTGTAATCATATATTGGGTTTTTTCCCCCTCTGTGTAGGTTTTGGTGATTATAAAAAAAAATAATAATAGGTTGTCTTGAACTCCTAATTGCTTTGTTTATTCGACCTACATTGGTTGATACTTACCTTAGCCACGTATCTCTGCAGAGTCAGGTGGCAGAGATGGGAAGGATGGGCTTCTTTCTCCTAGGGATGGGGGTGAGTTTGGAACTAGAAGTGATGGAGGAACCTAAGAGGCAGAGGAAAGTGAATGAGAAGGGAGGTGGACGGTTGCTGGAAGAAAACACAGAGCCGAGGGCACACGCCTGCCCTGAGAACCAGGAACGTATCCGTGCACATTCAGGACAGTGTAGCACTAGCTAACTGTTGACCGGCTAAGTATGTTAATGAAGTGATTAAGTGTGAGTTTTTACTGATTAAGATTAAATGGGGCTAGAATTAGAGCACTCCCGTACAGAATTATTCTAGTCAAGAAAACCCCCGAGTACGTGATAGGACGTGCTTTTAGGTTTGTTTTTTTTTTGTTTGTTTTGTTTTTTAAGGATACTTATGAGCCAAGATTGGGAGGATTATGCAAATATTAAAAAAAATAGTTGCTGAGCCAGGGTGATTGGAGTATGAGTGTTTTTCTTCCTTTCCTTTTCTAAAAATCTTTTAATGATATTACTTTTATAACGAAAAAAATTTTTTTCAGCAAGAAAGAAAAGTAAGGTTTGAGACCTAGGTTTTATTTCTGCATGATCTAATGATTTAGCTATAAATATATCTTTTTTTCATGATGTGGTATTTCTCTGGGACTTTACTTTTTGAGTACCACGAGGTTGTGTCTGTTCAGCTACCTTTATGCCGTGTCCACAGGTGAGGGGACAGATTCACAATGACATTCTAATCTACAGAGCACTGCTCCTTGAACCGTGGGCCATGGCCAGCAGCCTTGGTATCGCCTGGGAACTAGTCACAAATGAAGATTCTTGGGCCCTACCCCAGACCTATGAAATTTGAATCGGCAGTTTAATAAGAGCCCCTGGGAACTTGTGTGCACATTAAGATTTGAGCACCACCATTCCAGAAGAGTGGCTCTCCGGACTGAGAATTCATCAGGATCACTTGGAGGGCTAAGTCAAACCGCGATCGCTGGGCCCACTTCAGTTTCTGATTCAGAAAGTCTGGGGTGAGACCCAAGAGAATTTGCAACACTAACAGTTTCCCAGATGATGCTGAGAGGCAGGTTGGAGACCACACCTTGGGAAGCGTTGTGCTCAAGGATGGGACAAAGAGCCAGGGGCCCCCAGAGTGGGAACAGTGTGGGACTGGTGTGCATCTCACCTGTCTGAATGGACTTGGGGATCTTTCTTGTCTTGTCTTTCATCTTCAGTTTCCCATCAGTCAAGTGCGTGGCTTGAACTTCATGAACTAGAATCCTCCTCCTTCTACCTCTGACATTTTCTTAATTGATTCTGTCATATTTGCATGTCAGAGCTGATCAGAGAAACTTTCATAAAACATTCCACGGTTCTTACTGAGAATGCTCTGTTAGTTCCTCCGTGACCCTCCATTGCTAGCCTCACGACACGTTTCCAGTCTTAGCATGGTGGTCTCTCCGGCTCTGTGCTACAGTCAGTCCTCTGCAGCCGCGTCTGCTCACGTTTTCTGGTTGTCTAGATTGGTTTCTTCAGCCAATACACATTACAGGTCCTGGTCTATGCTCCTGCCAGTGGGTTAGGTGCTGCGTGGGATCCAAAGAAGTGGACTGAGCTTGAGAGATTCATACATACCGTATCTTTTAAATACCAAGAATCGAAACTAGGTAAAACAATGGAGGATGTTTCACGGTTTATGTGTTTGGAAAGCTGGGTGGTAACGTGGACTTCAGGAGCAGCTTGAACAAGACTCAGGCTCCATTCCTCATGGGCTCTTGGGGTCCTGTCCTCTGTGTGCTGGCATTGTCCTCCACTGACTTCCTTCCTGGCCTCACCTCTGCATACCGTGTGATTTCCTGAAGGATGTGGACTTTTGGAGGGCAAGAACCATGTCTCTGTTGTTCCTTACAGTATCCACAAATGCCTAGAACAGTGCCTGGCATGCACTTGGCCTCTGTAATTACCTCTTCCTGGGGGCTTTGTCCCCAAGAGGCACTTTTAATGGACTGAATTGGATCGCAAGTTCCTTGAGAACTGGTCTTTGTGACTTGGGTCAAGAACCATCACTAACTTGCCTGGTGTCACACACAGGCTCCACCCTAGAGCTGGAGATTGAAATCAGCTTCCTCAGCCCCACAGAGATCCTACACGGAAATTGGGAGCTTTTATCATGGACTCTGGAAGGCAGTGCTAATGTCCACCACAGTCCTGCCTCTTTAGCTGCCACATCCACACTTGTATTACATGCGTAGTTTCAAAAACACCCCCACACATACCGTGTGTCTCTTCACACCCAGCTGCGGCTTACGGCTCCCCATCCAGCATCTCTAGGGCTGCGTGCCCTCTTCATCCTATCCAGATAAGACTCCTGATGTTTCAGGCTCTGATCTGTTAAATGGGAAGCTATCTGTACCTCAACACACCTAATATGCATCAGTGGAGAGAGAATAGGAGAATTGCAAAAATTAAAAAAAAAAATCTCAAAAAAATCATACCCCTTCCAGTTGGAAAGAGTAAAATTGGAAAGCCACATGGTGGTCACTGGTCTGTGGTCTAGAGCATTCACTTCTGGCCGTGCGTGCCTTCCTTGGTTGGTCAGTGGGGGGTGGGGGGCTTCCTTGTCCATTCGCCTCTCCAGACCCCTGTGAGGTGGTCACTGCAGAATACTTCTCTTCTGTACCTGCTATAGCAGTTGCTTCCTGTTAGATAAGGCTGGGAATTTGGGCACTGCCTTAAGGTTTAAGCAATCAAAGGCCATTACCAGCCAGACTTGACAATATAACTCTCTCTCTGAAGACCTTAGATTTCCAGTCTGTTTACTTCCTAGTCAATACCATGTGCCAATAACACTGGCCAAGAGATATTGCTGAGTCAGTGTTAAGACTGAAAATCGTCTCCTAGTGGCCTCCTTGCTCTGCTCATTCCCTGGCCCCTAATGTCCTAGCTCTGCCTCCATGCTGTGCCTCCCAGGGACCTCCTCCTCGGGATAGAGACACACCACTGATCTGCCCTTTTCTCACTGGCTACATCTCAGCTGCACCCTTCCACAAAAAAGGATTGTCTTCATGCCAGGAAGGGAGTTTATTTGTGTGTGGTTGGGGTTCAGACTTCCTGCTGATACCTATTTTATGTTCCATTATGCTTCTCTATTACTTACCTTTGCTCACCCCCTACAGCATCATTTTTCCCTCTGCCAGGCTCCAGATTACCATAATCTCAGGAAATCTGGATTACAAACCAAAGGTGGCAGCCTCTCTTAGCAAAGTCAAATATGTACATGTATATTCCACCGCCCGTTCTCAGTGGGCTACCTCAAACCAAAGGTCATCTTTGCATTGTAGGACCTTACATTTTATTGAAGGCACAGAAAGTAGTCAGTGTATTCCAATATCTTAAATTCATCTTACCTACCAGCACCTCATCAGGCCCCAGGGCTACAGCCTGAGGAGAGGGGCACCGTTTAACCCTATCCTTGCTGTTGCATCTGCCGTGTTTCCTGTCTGCCACATGGGGAGTGACAGCCCCGCTGCTAGAGCAGTTGACATCTTCGTGCCAGTTAGAAAGAGACTTCCCCTTCTCAAGTCACTTTATTGCCATTTGCTAGACAGTTGACTTGTAAAGATACAAGAATGTCAGTGGTGCCTCCGGGAGTGTGCAAGCCGCAGACCATGGTGGCCCTCCCTGGATGGCCACACTTGATTGTTTGCCAGCCTGTCTCTTTGGCTTGATGCGTACGCCCTGCCTGACATTATCAGGTAAGTGACATCGACATCCCATTCCAGGTACAAAGTCTCAATCCCTTGAATGCAATTGGTGACAAGTAGACAAAAACCTAATTTGATCTGACTTCTAAAAACGAATGTTATTGGCTTGAGTCACAAGAAAGTGGGGTGGACTCCAGACATGGATTCACCAGAGTTTGGCTTCATTTCCCTGCTTTCTTTGAGTTGGCTTTGCTTTTAGGCTGGACTTGGTCATGATAGCAAGATGATTGTGTGTCCACAGACCAGGCCATCTAGAAGGAGAAAGAAAACATTCCCCCAACAGTCTTGGAAGGAGTTCTGAGTCACACTCTGATTAGACCTGCTTGGGTCTTATGCTTCTCTTGTAACCTATCACTGGGACCTCTGGAATTAAATGCGCCCATTGGAATGGTGTGGGTTGGAATGAGGGGGGTGGAGTTAACTTTCTAGAAATACATAGCTTCCCCCAAACTAAAATCAGAGGCTTTCGGGAAGATGGCCATACATGCTCCTGATATAAATATAATGCTAATAATGCTGATGGCTACCATTTATGGGATCCTGCTGTGTACATTGGACCAAAATAACCTATAAGGTAGGTACTATTTTTACCCCTAATTTTACTCCCATGTAAAAATAGATGAGAAAATGGAAGTTCCTACCTAAGGCACATGACTGGTAAATATTAGAATGAGATGTGACCCAAAGTCTGCCAGACTTCAATGAAAATGATGCTTTCTGGCTTTCTAGTTGAAGCTGCATATTGGTCAGGATACCATCAGGAAACAGAAGGCACACTCAAATGGGATATTTAAAAAGGAACTATTGGCAAAGCTGGGGACGTGACATGAGGAAGCTATAGGGATCGTGCGGTAATACCATGGGACTGGTGATAGTGGGGAGCTATTGCCATCCTTAAACTTGAAGGAGTGAAGGGAAGGGGTAATTCCTGAAACCCAGAGAGCATGTGAGCTCCAGAAGGTTGCCCAACAGGAGCTGTCAACTCTGCTTGAAGGTCATAACCAGACTCACAGGGAGGGAGCTGTGTGTGTTGGGGTTGGGAAGGGGTGATAAGTTACCTGAACCCACTCTCCCACCTCCCTTTCATCTCCTTTTGCCTTCCCTGCTGACCTGCCAGTAAGGAAAGCAGAAGGCGGTCAGCATGGTGGCCATTGATGGGGAACACAAGGACCAGTCTCCTGGATGGTAGACCTGGAGGGGAAACGAAGGTGACAAAGACATAATAAGCTAAATAGTATACTAGATAAAGTATTATGAGGTAGGAATATCACCATGGTTTGGAGCCGGCTTACTGAAATTAACCATGATTTGCTTTATTGCCATTTTTCTACCATGGGAATACACTCTTCAATCTGTAACATGCAGTAGCTGCAGTTTATGGAATTCATACTCTACCAAGTACTTAGTATATGTTATTTCAAATGCTCACTAATTCTAGGAAGAAGATACTATTATGAGCCTCATTTGAGAAAGGGGGAACTCAGGGCTCAGGGAGGTCTTTATTAAAGATTAAATAAGAGATGGAGAGGGCCGCCTGGCTGGCTCTTGATCTTGGGGTCGTGAGTTCAAGCCCTCCATTGGGTGTAGTGATTACTTTAAGAAAAGGTTATGTAAGTAAATGATGTAGAAATTAAGAGCCAGGGATGTGCAGGCCGACAGCTGCTGAGTTCAAATCCTGCTGCTACCATTTTCTCTTGACTCTGCCTGTTGGGTCATCTCTCTGTGCCTCAGTTTCCTTCTTTGAAAAATGAGATAACAGTAGTGCCTGCCACATAAGGTAGTGAACATAGATGCAAACACTTGGAACAGTGCCTGGAACAGAGCAAACACTCAATAATTGACATCAGCTCTTACCATGTACTGAGTGGCTTGGGTGGCCTGGCTTGGAAGCTGCAGAGGCAGGGTTCGAATCCAGCTCTAAAGCTGGTAAGTGCCACCTTTTCATCTGGTCTGTATGACAAGAATTGGCCAAGCCAATGAAGGCCTGTCTTCAGGGGCTCTGCTGAGCTGCCCCCTAGTGTTGGCCAGGAGGTGGCTTATAAACTTGTGCCTGGCTGCTCACCTGGGTCCTTAATGGACGGGAGTCTAGCTGTCAGGAGTAGGGAGGTGTGCCGACGCTGCAGGGCGGCTTGGGGACCATATCCTCAGGTCATTGGGGTTAATAGCTCTGCCTTCTTTCGCAGGTAGGATGAGTTATGATGTGCCTGGTTAGGCACAAGCCCTTTGGAACGTGCCATACCTTTAGGACCCAGTGGACACATCAGAGCCACATCCTCAGCGAAGGTCAAGGGCCTGCCTCTGTGCTGCCCTCTCCTGCTGCCTGCCAGCACAACCACCCATCCCCTAAGGACTGTGGGCTGTTCTGTGGCAATCTCTCTACCTTCCTTCTCTCAGTCCTCCTCTTCTTCTGCAGCCAAGCTGTGATCCTCAAACTCAGCCATTAAGATTCCCTGGAGTCGCCCCACACCGCCCTCAAGTGCAGGCAGAACCCACGGGAGCCGCCAGGCTACAACCTGCTAGCTGATTCTCTGCACTGAAATATTTTCATTCAACAAGTAGTTATTGAATGGGCTCCTGGGCAGGTGCAATTCCAGGACTTTAAGAGACAAAGCAGAAAGAAAAAGAAAAGGAAAGAGTACAGTTACAAGAGTCCTTGCCCTCTCAGAGCTTACATTTGAAAATAGCTCTCATTTGCAGGCTGGAGGGTGTTTGCAGAACTTTTGAGTGGTGCGAGAGTTAGCATTTCAACTCAAGAACCCAGGTCCTGGGCCACACTTCCTCCCCGCTCACCCCCTGCCCCTCCCTGTCCATCCTCTTCCTTTCTCCTGTTTTACCTTATTCTCCCCCTTACCTTCTCTCTTCTCCCTCCCACCTTCCTCTTTTCCACCTCCCCCACTCCTCCTGGGGGCCCCTCCTATATGTCTCTTTCTCTCCTTTCCCTTCTGTCCCCTCAGTCTCCATGCCACCGCAGACAGTAACCCATTTAGCATGCTCTGGGGGTTGCCCCAGTGCCGGGGTGTGGAAGATGGGAGAATACAAATCATTCAATCAATTTGTTTCCAATGAAGGTGCTCTCCCTTCCTTGCCCAGGCACGCTGTTGCAGTGCAGTGAGGCTGGGGCTGCTGGGCTCTGCATTACACATAACCCAGTTGTCTTGCAGGGGCCACAGCCCTTGAGTGCCCTGCCCTGTCTAGGGACCCCAACTTCGTGGTGCTCCCCGAGTCCCACACTGCTCAGTTCTTCAGAATTAAAGGACTAGGCTCCTTGCTATCTGGTCAAATTCCAATAGAATAAAAAATAACACCATTTATTCAGCACTTAACTCTGTGCCAGGCCCTGAGCAAAGCATCGTGAATGAATTAGTACATTTGATGCCACAACTGTCCCATGAGGTGGGTGCTCTTCTTACCCCCGGTTTACATACAGTACAGAAACTGTGGCTCAGAGATGAAAAGTAACTTACGCTGGACCATCTGCTAGTAAATGGGAGAGCAGGATTTGAATTCAGGACCCTGTGTTTTTCAGGCTACCCCCCCCCCACCATCCGCTGCCCTGGTGACAGCACTTGTCCAGTTAACATATCCAAACTTCTCACAGCTGCAAAGACCCTGTCACCCATTTGCTCTATCCCCTCATAAAGATTCAGATTTGGGATCCAAAGAGGGGAGGTGACTTGCTTGAGGTCACCTTGGAGCCAGCACGGAGCTGGGACTTGTCATCTTGGGCAGTACCACTTTCTCTGCACCATGAACATGCAGCTTATTCTCAGTTCTGCTGGACCCAGGGAGCTGAGCCATCCCTTTAAGCTGGCTGGCTGGGTTTTTGAAGAGGAGGATGGGGGCAGGCATCAGCTCGGACCAGTTTCCTTCCTCCTCGTTTGTCAGGGGAAACCACCGGAGCGGATGACTTCCTAGCTCTCTCCCACTCTGAGGTCTGAATCTAGGGCTTGGGAGGGGGAGACCTGGGCCCACAGACCTTTGGGGGACAAGAGCGAGTGGCCCTCTGGGGAAACAAAGGATTAAATGTGGCTCAAATCCACCCCAAAATGCTCAGCCACAGGAATGCCAGGCCTGGGACTTTGATTTCCACCTCAAGTGGACTCGGACTGTTGTTTTAAATAATAAAACAAGAACAGTTCTCCACAAGTCAGCCTCGGGTGGGACTTTCAGGTCTGGTGTTAATGAGGCTGGAGGAGCTGTTCTGTACACTTCCATGGGTCAGGCCCGTCACTGGGCTTGTAGGGAAGGAGGGCATGAGCTCCACCTGAGGACGATTCTAGTTTCTCTCCCTTCCCATTTCTTTCTTCTTTCTCCCAGCTTGCCTGATTGGAAAGGTACTTCCAAGCTTGGATAGAACTGGCTGGTTGCATCCTCCAACAAGAGACAGTGGATCACCTCGCAATTCAGGGTGGGGATGACAGTGGGTGGGGGCTGTCCTTGCCAGCCCCTGGAAGTCAAGGTGGGGCCAGCAGGGTGCTTCTCCTGGATGAACGTGCCGGGCCTAGGTCTTTCTGTGGCTCCTGAACTGAGCGTTTACAGCCTGGCCGGAAGCATTTGCTACACCAAGGACAAGGACAGGAGACACTCAGTGGAGCCTGGCATTTCAGGAGGGCAAGATGGAGGGCACCAAAAGAGGCAAAAACCCAGGTCGAGTCCCTTTACAGCACGCCTCTTGGATGCCTGGCTCTTTGCTGATACAAAAGACGCCCGAGCAAGGGAAGCCCCCAACGCCTGCATCTGCTTTCCGCTCAGGGTTTGACCCATAATTATAATCCCTTTCCTTTGATTTTCTCTGCAAAAACAGCAACATTCCAGCTAGCCTTCGAGCTGGAAAAAAGCACTGTGCAGAGCTTAAGAGATTTATAAACATGATGAAAAATCACAGTCTTGTTTTCCCACAGCTTGTTTCCCTAGGTGAGTAGAGGGAGGAAGAGAGAGAGGACAGCGGAGCTAGGATGGGGATAGTGAGGCATAGGGGTGGGGAGGATACAGATGTGCAAGACACCTGGGTGTGCATGGACCAGAGCTGAATGGAAGCCAAGAATATGACTCAGCTGCCAAAAACCTAGCTAATCATTTCTGGCAGCAATGAGAGAGGCACGTACACATAGATGTGTATGCATAACATGCAGGTGCCCCAGGCTTCATCCAGAAAGGATTTATGGGACTGGTGTAAGCAGGGAAACCAGAACAAGAGGGATGATGGTCTCTCTGGGCTCTGTGCTGATGGGCAGGGATGGAATAAGCCAGGGAGATGTCCGTGCATCGAAGAGGAACAGATGTGGTCTTTTCAATGTGCCTGATAACGCCTGAAGAGGCACCATGCAAAATTAATCCAGAGTATCCCAGTGTTTAAAGCTGGTAGGGGTTCTAGAAGTCATCAGACCCAATCAGTTATTTGCAAAGGGTTTGCTGCCCATTTTGCAGATGGGTCATCTAAGTGGCAGGATGGGGGGATGGGCGTTAGCGCCCTGATCCCTAGAACTCATTCACTTGGCAACCCTGCCTTCATCTAGAGGGTGCTTGGGCATTAGATGGCCTGTGGGAAGATGTGGTTATGCTCGTTCTGGAGCTTACAGTGCCTGCTGTGTCCACAGAGACCCTAGGGGACTCCCCCCGACCGCCCCGGCAGAGAGAGCAGCTGGGGGAGCCTGGCCCTCTGGGGAAGGGGTCAAGTAGATGGCTGAGGGACCTGCGTCTGGGTGGAACTGTGAGGACCAGGTGTATCAGGGCCAGCTTCACCTGGTGAGACAGGCAAGGCATTGTCCGAGCTGGGGACAGGGCTGGATGCAGGGAGGGTGAGTAGGTCTTTTTAGCATCTTCTGTCCACCCAGCCCGGCTCACAGGCCACATTGTGCAGCGTGCCTGCCATGGCTTGGGTGGTAGTCACTCTCCTGAGAGGGGAGCAAGTGAGGAAGCCTCTGCTGCCCCGGGGCTGCTGGGCTTTGCGGATGTTACAGAGCCATCTGAAAGTCTTTCCCTGGCCACTGTGTTTCACTGCAGTGCCTCCTGCCCACCCATCCGTGTGCTGCCCCCAGTCCATTCCTCCTCCTCCTCCTTCCCCTCCTCCCCCTTCTCCTCCTCGCCAGCACCAAGCATGGCCTGGGCTGCACGCTTAATGACCCCCTGCTGCCACCACGCCTCTCAAGGCTCTGGGTTCCTAATTGGAAAACTCATAGCCTGCATCTCTTGGAAAGATGGCCAGGGGCGTAGGAGGCTCCCCGAAGAGTGTGGGCTTTCCTCCTGACATGGTCCTCTTTCTTCACATGTTAGAATGGACAGGAGCATGCGGGCAGCAAGCATCCGGGCCAGAACAGCAGCCTGCCTGGAGATGGAGTGCGTGTGTGCATGCACATGTGCGTGCGCATGTTGGAAGGACCAGTCTCTGGACTCGGGTCCCTATGGGCGCAGGTCTGTGGGATGGAGTCCCTGTGAGGGGCTGCAAGGGTGGGGACACCTGCTGGGTGTGGCGGCATGTACTTGCACATGGCACGGCCCCAGTATCCTCTTTCCTTTCCCTTTCCCAGCATCCTCTGCAAGTGAGACCATCCCCACTTGTGGCAGCTGAGACCTGTCACCTACACCTGTGGTTGGCCGGTCTGGGACCTCACCAGTGAGCTCCATGTCTCCCTGGGCTCTGCCTCACACCCTGAGCCTTCTCTCCACCATCTTCCCTCTGCGGGTGGGCAGAGGAGGCTCCCGGGGTTCCCCCATGATGTCAGGTCCCCCGTGTCTGTCTGTCATTCCCCCCAACCCCACCACATTCCATCTGGGGTCTCAGGACTACCCCCCAGGGGTCCTATCACTTCTTGACACCTTGGTGGAACTGGGACAGATGGTGAACGGAGACCCCAAAGAGTTCTCAGCTGTCCCCCGGGGACACACTTTGCTGGGCTCAGCTATTGGCTTTGGGGGCAGCGCCCAGCACAGATAATTCCTCTTGGGGAACACGAGGCAAGTTAATGAATGGATGGGTGTGCCCCACAGCCTGGCTCAGAAAGAGGCCCGGATGTGATGGTTCTACCAGCGATGTGGGACGTTGGTGGCAGAGTTAGAGCGCACCCATGTCTGTGCCGGCCCCGGGGACGCACACAGTCCAGCTGCTGTACAGCCAGGGGAGAGAGTGGGCAACCGGGGCACAGCATAGGCCCAGGGCTCACAGCAGCCCTCCTCCTTCCCTGGAGAGAAATCTCATTCCCTCCTGATCCCAGTGGCCCCCTGGCCACCTCAGACAGACCCCTTTTGGCCTGAAGAGGGAGCTGGGGAAAGACTTTAGTTTGCAGTGCCCTGTTGTGTCACTGAGAGGTTTGCCTCCCTGGGCTCTGCAGACCGCCACTGTGTTCCTGGGGCCCCTGGGGCAATAGTATAGGTGTGTCCCCAGCACAGCATGCTCCCTCCACCACCGGGGTGAGCTGCCCTCCAAGTGAGGAGGGAAAGGAGCGTAATGCTCTGCAGAAGGCACAGCCTTGCTCTGCATTTTGGAAACCTTTGCGCAATGAAAATGTCATTGTGTTTTCTGCTCTCAATAATACCACAGCAGAGGCAGCTGGCAGCCCCTTGAGGTGACGTCCTCTTTTCCCACACTGCCAATCACAGCAGATCCACAAAGAAAACCACATGGTCTCAAATCTCTCTGGTTGTTTCCTCCTCCCCAGCCAGGGCCCCTGGAATAAGGAGATGTTCCAGGTCTCTTGCTGAGGGGGAGGGATTAAGCAGATCCCAAGGGTCTGGTGCCGGGGGCCCAAAGGGAAGAGGCCCCAGAGCTTTACAAAAGCTTGGGATCCAAAACGGAACTTAGGTTCGACCTGCTCATTATATTCATGGAACCCCAGATCCCTAGAGGAGGGATGGGCTCACGCGGGGCCACCCAGCAAGCTCATAATCATCAATTTATGAAGTGTCATTGGCTGTTGTGAACGTTTCATTTATAGTAACACTATCAGGTGTGGGGTAGCATTTTCCCTACACGCCCAAGGAGGAAATTGAGGCACAGAGTATTTAAGCTAGGCAGTGGTAGAGCTGGTATTGTGACCAAAGTCAAAGTCAGCATCTGTGCTCCACAGTCAGTGGCCATGCCCCATGAACACAACCCTGGCTCTTGGCCTGGTGCTCTTTTTTTTTTTTTTTTT
>NW_024425452.1:347795-377880 GCF_017311325.1 Ursus maritimus | reverse complement strand
TTTTTTTTTTTTTTTTTTAAGATTTTTTGTTTATTTATTCGACAGAGATAGAGACAGCCAGCGAGAGAGGGAACACAAGCAGGGGGAGTGGGAGAGGAAGAAGCAGGCTCATAGTGGAGGAGCCTGATGTGGGGCTCGATCCCAGAACGCCGGGATCACGCCCTGAGCCGAAGGCAGACACTTAACCGCTGTGCCACCCAGGCGCCCCTGGCCTGGTGCTCTTTTTACATTGAGAGACACCTGCCAGATTTCAAGCATCCCAGCGTCTGTCCTCTCCTGGTAGCTCACAGCTCCCAGAGAGGTGATGGAGAAGGGAGGTAAGGAATGAGGATTATCCTTTCTTGGTCACAGTGGGGAAATGAGCCAGAAATTGCTGCACAGACAGTGAACAGTGCAGGGGTCACAGTCAAACTAAGACCCCGGCTTCCCACAGCCATCTAAAACCCCTCTGCCCTACCCAGAAGTTTAGATCTCACTTATTCTTTGCTCCAGACACAAAGACACTTGCCAGGCAATTAGCCTGGGCCCCCCAGTGCCAACAGCCCTGAATTGTGTGCTAATGAGCTAAGGAGAGGGGTGAGGTCTGGGGGGAGGGAAATCTGTGCTGTGGGACTGGGCCTCCCCATCTGAACCCTGAGGGCAGGGATTTTGCTTGGGTCCCCCACTGTGTCCCCAGCTCCTAGAGCAACACCTGGCATCTAATAGGTGCTCAAGAGGTCTTTACTGAATAAATGCATGAAATGAAACTGGAAGCTTCCCAAGGCTCTGGAGAGTGGTTGTTTCCTCCACCACTGAGAGCTCTCTGTCTTTATTTATTCCTCTGTTCTCCAAACAGTTAGTATTGGCTCACACCGAGCCCCTGTCAGTGGCTGTCAGTGAAGAAACATCAAGATGATTAAAGTTGGGAAAATAGTACCTCTGGGGCAGTGTTGACAGGATGGGGGTCAGTGGCCCCCGAAAAGAGAAGACAACCTCAGAGCTGTGTTTCGGAAGGCTTGAGATGTCTGTGGCTAACAGCTGTTCATCAGCCTCGGTCCCCAGAAGCCTGGCCCGGGCAGGTGGGGCAGCTGGGCAGGTGGGGTGGGGGAGAGAGGAGAGGGTCACTCCCCAGGAGGAGTGGTGGGTTTGGGGCTGGGACTGGTAGAGGGTGAAGGGAGGACCTGGCTGTCAGCTGTCCTATGTCCTTAGAGAAGGAGGAGCCTGAGGGAGCCCCAAACTCCCAATCGCAGGGAGTGTGAACAGGGCCGGAGCAGGGTGAGGTGCATGCCTCAGGTGCAAAAGTTAAGGGGGTGCTAGAGGTAATTAAAACAAAAAATCTTTAAATGCAATATTTCTAAAAAAATACTAATGCAAAAATTTGTGCTGAATAAGAAATGACAGGATCTACTATTGAAGCTTGCACGACTTACCTCGCATCCTCCTGCTGGCCTAGTTCTGGGTCTGACACAGCAAGGAGTCAAAGAATGGGGTCCACGGTGGGGGCAGGTTGTCAAGAGGAGACCTCTGTGTTTGAGAAGGGTGTGGTTGGGGATGAGTGGGAGCTGTGATGGGGGGAGGAGAGGACTGGGGTTTGTGGTGAGTGGGGTGTGAGATTGGGAGGCATGAGCAGTGGAAGAATGTAGAGGCCCAGAGAGAAAGAGGGCTGTAGAGGTGAGGGCTTCCTTCCTAAGCCAGGCTGTCTCGCCACCTAACTGGACCCACTGTGCCTATGATCATTCACACTGGGGTGCAGGAATCCTGAGCCAGGGAGGGGGCGCTCTTTCCTCTGGACTGAGTAGTCCCAGGGAAGGTTCTGGGTGGCTGGGGGCATGCAGAACTCCTGTGGAGTACAGGGCATGGGGCCTGGCAGTAAGGGAACCTGTTCCCAGGGGCTTCCCATCACCGCCACCAACACCAACCCCTTTTCCTCCTGTCGCCACCCCAAAATGGTAGCCCCTCACTTCCTGCCCCTCCGAAGAGCATTGAATGCCCAGGCATATAATTGTTTCTTCAGTTTCACTTTCTCAGAAGAGCTAAGAAAGAACTGAAAGAGGCAGCCCTTCCCCTTGGCACCCAAGGCTCGGAGTAGAGAGGGTGTGTGGGGGGGAGGTTGGGGTACCTGGGGGTTTCTTCCATCCATAGTCCTCAAGCCTGAGCAGGGTGGCGCTGGAGCCACATGGAAGAAGATAGAGCACGAGAGAAGGGGCCCCATGGGCCTGCATGCCCCCATCAACCTCTGGCGGTCCTAGGGTCTCATATTCACAGCTGGAGGGTGGAAGGAGTTGGGGTGAGTAGTGTGACCCAGCCTCCCCCCTGCCCAATTTCTGATGTCCATCCATCTTCAACACTAAGGAAGTCTCCCTTGTTCCTAGTTCTATACCAAGGCTTTGAGGGCTGAACAGCAGCATGGTGCTGTGTCTCTGCCTCCCATTGGGGCTTTCGGACAAGTGGAGAGGCAGACCACCCCCAGAGACGGGAGACATCCCCATTAGGTGTGGCTCAGCACCAGGAGAGAGGTGAAGACCGTGGGAATCCAATGGGGGCTGGAGTGGTCAGGGATGCTTCCTGGAGAAGGGGGCTCTCAGCTCTGATAGTAGCCCCTTAATTCCCCTGGCACTTGCTTCTTGGGAATTAGGAATTGCCTTGTTTGAGTTTGTATTCTTGAGGCTCTTTCAAACCACATTTGGTTGCGACCGGTGCCTAGAGCCTGTGGCTATGCTTTGGCTGTGGCCCGTGAGTGAGGGATGTGTGCCGAGGAAATGATTCTACCAGATGAACATTCATTCCACAGATACTCCTGAAGACCTCCTCTGTGCCGCACACTGTTCTCAGTGCTCTGGTTACCACCTTCATAGGTGTTGGTTATCTAGGGGGATGTGCCTCTGCTAACGCTTTTGATGATGGGAGAAGGCGGTCTCGCAATAGCAGTCTTTCAAGGTAGTGAGCTCCCAGACCTTGGAAGCAATTAAACAGAGATTGAATCACCCCCACATCAGATCTCGTGGGTCCAAATTCCAACTTACACTGTATTAGCTTCCTAATCTTTGACAGTTTTTTAAATTGTGTATCAGATTCCTCCTCTGGCTAAGGCGAATAGTAACAATACCTTGGCCTAGGGCTGTGGTGAGATTCACAGGCTCAGGGGCTCCACCCAGTCTGAGTCACTGGCCTTAGCCACTCTCTGTCAGGCAGGGCTTCTCCTGGGATGCCTCCCTCTGCTTCTGGCTCCTCAGTGAGAGCTGCAGCCTGGACAGAGTCCCTCCAGGCCAACTCTCCTGTCCCCTGGGACTGGTCTTGAGTTTCCCAGCTATTACCTACTTCCCAGGCCTTCCCCAGCCTCCCCATTCCTCCCTGTTTCCACTGCAGACCCAGCCCTCTCTTTCTCCTCACTCGGGGCCTGTCCTTTCATTTACATAACTCAGTGGAGCTGGGGAAAAATCCATCCACTTCTTAGTCTTCATTCTGTTTAGTTCTGAACACATAGAAGGTCACACACTGACTTTGGGGAACGGTTAACCTGTATGTAATATGAGTCCCAGGTTTCTCTTAGGGGAAGACGGTGACTTTGACTCTTCTCTCGGACTACAGGCTCCATGAAAGTAGAAGTTATTTCTCCCCACTCAGACTGGGGCTCCCTCAGGCAGGGCTGTGTCTCCCCTCAGACTGGGGCTCTCTGAGGGCAGGGCTGTGTCTCCCCCTCAGACTGGGGCTCCCTGAGGCAGCACTGTGTCTCCCCTCAGACTGGGGCTCCCTCAGGCAGGGCTGTGTCTCCCCCTCAGACTGAGGCTCCCTGAGGGCAGGGCTGTGTCTCCCCTCAGACTGGGGCTCCCTGCGGGCAGAGCTGTTTCTCCCCCTCAGACTGAGGTTCCCTGAGGTCAGGGCTGTGTCTCCGCTCAGACTGGGGCTCCCTGCGGGCAGAGCTGTTTCTCCCCCTCAGACTGAGGCTCCCTGAGGGCAGGGCTGTGTCTCCCCCTCAGACTGGGGCTCCCTCAGGCAGGGCTGTGTCTCCCCTCAGACTGAGGCCCCCTGAGGGCAGGGCTGTGTCTCCCCCTCAGACTGGGGCTCCCTGAGGGCAGAGCTGTTTCTCCCCCTCAGACTGGGGCTCCCTGAGGTCAGGGCTGTGTCTCCCCTCAGACTGGGGCTCCCTGAGGCAGGGCTGTGTCTCCGCCTCAGACTGGGTCTCCCTGAGGTCAGGGCTGTGTCTCCCCCTCAGACTGAGGCTCCCTGAGGGCAGGGCTGTGTCTCCCCCTCAGACTGGGAGTTCTTCAAGGACCTGACTCTGTAAACTTTTGCCCAGGCTCCTCCCCTCCTTCTAGTGAGCCTTCCCAGCTCTCCTGCCTGCTTTGCTTCTGCTTGAAGAGAAGCTCCCCGTGACCGGTCACATGCAGCTGACCTCAGGCTCCCTTTATTTCATCTCCTCACCTGACTCCTCCATCCTGGGCCAACACAGTGCATTGCTAACATCCCTACTTGGGCCAGACCCATCTGCTTCCACATCGCTGAGCCAGCTGCAAAACCAGGTCACCCTCCTTCTCCTTGTCTTTCTTGTCCTCTTTCCCTAATCGAATTATTTTTCCTCTGCATTGTGCATGAAGCTTCGACAGACATAGCTTCTCTGCCCTCGCTGGAAACACTGAGTCCAGTGATGAGCAGGGCGTAAGAGTCCCGCTGCCGAATCAGCACCCTCCCTCCCTGCCCCCTCCTGCTGCCCTGATCCTCTATCCATGCGGGCTACAGGGCCAGGCCCTCAGGAGCAGGGCTCAGAGTGGGTCTGTAGGAGAGCAGGAGGGCGCCATGCTCCCACTCCTGACACCAGCTAGGGGGTGAGCGGATGGGGAAGGACTGGTCTAGGTGATTAATGGAACCGTGCACGTCAGAGCCCATGTCTGACGGGCCATGGTGGGATGTTTCCTGTCCATCCTGGGGCTCCAGGGCAGTGGCAGGGACGACCCAGTCCCCACTCCTCTCTCCTCTTGGGAAATTCTGTCCAGGTCGCAGCCTGGCTTTCAGGCTGCCCTCAGTCAGGACACAGCTGCCCACCTGTTACTCTGGGTGGACAGTCATAGTAGTCATGACAATGATAATGGTGCTTATCATGCAGCCTGGTTGTAAATGTTCCGGAGGCTTCCCAAAGAGCATTCCCTTCCATCATCTCATCTGACAGGCAGGCAGGGTGGCCGAGACTCAGAGACATCAAGAAGTTTGTTTATGACTGCACAGCAAGGCAGTAACCCTGAGGCCTCCTTTCCTTTGGTCCCCTCTTTCTGGGGGAGACTCTGGGCCCCAAGGCCTGACCCGTGGCTCCCCAAGGGATTAGAAACCTGGACTTTGGAGTCAGACAGACATTGGTCCCAACCCCAGCCTGGCCATTCTCTGTTATGGGCCTTGGGCAAGTTGCTTCATCATTTGGAACCTCAGGTGTCTCCTCCGTGAAATAGGATGATGGTACCTCTAACCCAGGGATTGTAGAAGATGTGTGCAGGGTACGTGACTGTTGGTCAGTACTCAGTGGGTAGCATCTGTCTTGCTCTTGCCTGAGAGTAGAAGTGCTCCTTTCTTTTCCTCCTCCTCAGACTGAGCCAGCAAGGTGGCCTCTAGCCTGTGCCCAGGGCCTCAAAGGGAGTCACCACAGACAGGGGTCCAGACAGTGCATTAGGCTTTTAGCCCGGGCACTGTCCTAAGCTCTTTGCATGTACTCCCTCAGTAAATTCTCATAAAATCTTTATGAAATCTCTATAATTATTAAGCTCGCTTTCCAGGAAGGGAAACTGAGGCACAGGGAGGTTACACAGTTGGCTTCAGAGCCTGCCCATCTCACCATGACTTACCCAGGGTCCACAGGAACAAGGTGGCAGAGCTCACACTGGACCTCAGGGCTCTCAGTGCCTTCGAAGTTTCAGGAAGGAGTCCAAGCTTAGGCTCTGCAGTGCAGACAACCCGGCCCACCGCCTACTAGCTGTGCCACCATGGGCGAACTCCTTAGTCCCTCTGTGCCTCCACTTTCTCATCTGGAAAATGGAGATAATAGTTGTGAGAATACTTCTGACATGAGGATTCAATGAGTGAGTCCATATGAAGAACGTAAGGCAGCGCCTGACAAATTCAGGGTGCCCGGCGGATATGGATATCCATCGTATTCATCTTAGTATCGTTATGCCCTGCAGCTCCTGCAGCTCCCTTCCTCTCTCCTTCCTAATCCAGGCCGTGCTGAGGGCCACACCCCAGCTTCCAATAACCTCGTTCCTCCTTATGATTCAGCAACCCACTTTTTTCTGCAGGTGCAGTAAGTTTGTTCACCAAGTCTTCTCTGTCAGGAGAGCAGGTCCCTGCCATCTAGGGCCCACGTCTGCCCTTGGTTTTTTTTCCAAAGAAGGGATGTTCTGTGATCTGCTCCTGGGTTTTTGGTGTGAGCCGGCTGATGGGCCAGAGGCCAGGAAGTTGTGCCCAGTTTGGTGGGGGTGAGGGACAGGAGCCAAAAGGGTGAGTGACAGAAAAATTATTTGAGGATCCTTTAAGAAAAAGGAAATCTGATCTCCCTTCCTCTGTGTGTGTGTGTGTGTGTGTGTGTGTGTGTGTGTGTGTGTTTCAAGCAAGAGAGCAGTAAAGTAGAAAACATCCCACTCATATACTTTTTAGAGCAGGGAACAGATAAAAAAAATTCAGTTGGTACAACAAGTAATAGAAAATGTATTTTGGTTCTGAATTTTGTATTTTGTCCAGTTAAAGGAACGAGAAAGAAAGGACAAGGAGATGAAGAAAAGGCAAGAAAGAGAAGGAGGGGAGGGTTGGGAGGGGTGGGGAGAAGGAGACGGAACAAAGCTAAACAGAGACTCATGGGATGAGCCTAGCGAAATGGTCTCTAGGACATCTCCAGAAGCCCCCAGAACAGCCTCAGCCAGAGGCAGCTTCAGACTCTGGCCCTGAAGACCTTTAAACGTCCTGTTGCATTTTTACAACCACAGGCAGCCTGTCATCCCCTGGTCCCTGACCGGCAGGCCAGGGGAAGTAAGCCAAGGTCTGCATGAAGCCACAATGGGAGGCCTTCATCACTGTCCTGCTGATTCTATTCCTGTGTCGTGCTCAACACCCACCTGCCTGGGGCTCAAGGTACAGAATTGACAGGGTTCCGCCCTTAATGAGCTCCCAGCCCAGTCGGAGAGGCAGACATGTAAATAACGATTATAATAAAAGTCAGGCTGCTATAATTAATATAATAAAAGTTCAGAAGAAGTGCACAGAGGAGAGGTTAATTAATTCTGACTGGGAAATCCGGAACTGCTTTGTAGGGAATAATGAGGCATCTTGGAGGAGGTGCAGGATTTCCGTAGGCAGAGCGGGTGGAGGCAGTGGGGTAGGATCGGTTTTTGCATTGGACAACTTGGATGTCATCTCTGACTGTGCCAGTTTCTAGCTGTGTGCCTTTGGACAGATGACTTACCCTCTCTGCGCCTGTTCTTCATCTATGAAATGAGAAGACCCGTCCCTCTCTCATAGGGTTATCACATGAAAGCATAGAGCCTGTGTTGCTGGCCTGTAAGATATAAACTGCAAACAGATGTGGAGATAGTGTTGGAGCCCATGGCTTCCATAAGGGGACTCTGACCGCTGGACCCATTGCCATAATGTAAGGATACAAGCCTGACGGCTCCACGGGGCTGAGTGGGACTCATGCTCCTCACTTGGCAGCAAACCGGCAGGTCAGCTTTTCTGGGCCTCAGGCAGATGAGAGCCTCTGAGACCATCTTAACAGAGTAGGGTCCTCACTGGCCCTTTGGTGGTGGGCAGGGATCTTTATGTACCTGTGGCCACTTGGATGTTTGGGGAGGTATGTGTGTCAGTTTCTGTCCTGCAGCATCTGGGCACAAACTAGAAGTCAGTCCTATTGGGGTGAATGCTCCTTGCCCCAGCAGTGGCCCCGTCCGTCCTCCCAGCCACTTGGGAGTGAGTACAAGGACATCTTATTCCGTGCTTGAGTGAGCATGGTGAGCTGCTGGGAACTGGGGATCCATTCCCACTATCTCTGGGATCTGGGGACCCCCGAGTAGAACTAGACCTCCCCTGCCTAAAACTGTCCTGCAGTGGGGAAAGAATTTCAGGCAGAGGGAAGGCACCTCCCAAATGCCTGGTGCACACATACTTGAGCAGCTCCCTGGATGCACCCTGGGCAGCTGTCCACTGGTATGGGTTCCCGAGGGGAGCTTAGGGGATGCGATCAGAAAGGTAGGTGGGGCCGGAATGAGACCTGAATCATATCAGGTGTATAAGCACTGGATACGTCGTGCCAGGAGCCCTGCAGGTGCTGTTCAGAGACAGGCAGGGTGTTCACAGATCCGGGCTTAGCGACTTTGCTTTAGGCCCTGGGGCCTGTGGGGCATCTGGAGCAGGAAGTGGCCCCCTGATGGGTGTGTGTGAGGCATCAGTGGTGGGGGGAGGTGGCCAGGACCTGCTCCAGAGGAAGCCTGTAATAGGTGATGGCCCCGGAGAGGACAGGAGGAGCCCAGGAGTGAGGCCAAGGCAGTGGGGCTGAAAGGGGGAGGGATTAAAAACCTATTGCACAGGTAGAACCAGCAGGACCAGAAACATAAGGGAAGAAGCCTCTTGAAAAAAACTAGCACACAGATGCTCCTTGGAGAGGAGGCAGGAGGGAGGAGCCAAACACAACTCCAAGGGCTCCAAGGAGCGCAGTTCTCCCGTGAGGCTGGAGGAAGGATTCGCTGGGACAGACACTCAGAAAACTCTTGGCAGAATGGACTGCAGCTGTCTCTCTGCCTCCTGTGTGCCTCGGGAACTCCCACCTCGATGGACACGCAGCAGAAATGCACCCAAAGGATGTGTCCTTGGGTGTTCACTGGCAGCACCCAGTATTCACACTATGGCCCCAAGTGGACACTAACCAAACGCTGGCCAGCCGCAGGGACAAGAGAGGACTCAAGGGGTACTGCACAACAGAGCAGGGACAGTCGGAAGTTACATCGCACACTGTGCGGGAATCTCACCGACGTAAACTGACGTAGGGAAAAAAACAGACAGGAAAGAACAGACTGCAGGATGCCATTTGTGTAGATTGCACTAACAGGTGCCTGAACAGTGGTGCTAGAGGTCCAAGCAGCAGTGACCCTTGTGGGAGGGGCTTGGGGGGCAGGGTTTTTTCTGTTTCTTGATCTGAGTGCTGGTTCTGTGTGTTTGTTTATTTTGGGCAAATTGGTAGAGCTTGTAATATGTGGACTTTCCTCTATGTGTCTTGCATTTCAACTAATAACTTTTTTAAAAGATATTATTTATTTGAGAGAGAGAGAGGGAGGGCGTGAGCGCACCAGAAGGAGAGAGAGAAAAAACCTCAAGCAGACTCAGAGCTGAGTGCAGAGCCCAACACGGGCTCCATCCCTGAGATCATGACCTAAGCTGACACCAAGAGTTGGACCCTGAACAGACTGAGCCACCCAGGTGCCCCTCAACAAATAGCTTTTAAGAAACATTCCCCTTCTTTGTATTCCCCCCACCCCCACCCCCGCCCCTGAGAAAGGAGTGAGGTTTGGAGCAATCTGGCAAACAGTGATGACAGTAACCCAGGCCGGGAAGGTGAAGGTAGCAGCGGGAGAGGAAGCAGAAGGCAATTTGGTGTGGGTTCGCTTGGGTTCGGGGTGCTGAGAGCAGTCGGGAGCAGATGTGAATGCGGTATAGGAAGCATCACCGGGGCTCAGCCAGGGGAGCAGACGCCTGGCTGTCAGTCTGGCCTGTGTGGGGAAGTAGTGCCAGGTCACTGGGCGGAGTACAGACAGTAAGGAGAACAGCCCGCACAGGGTGGGGTCCGGGGGAGCCCCAGGGTCCAGGGGTGAGCAGGGAGGGGGTGCTCAGGGTAAAACCTCAGAGGAGGAGGTTTCACGGGGAGCGTGGCCAGGGTCGCAGCCTCGTTGCGACCCGCTCCATCACACCACTGGCCTGGGTTCCTCCACCCACACTGCCTTCTCCCAGGACTTTGCTCTCATACCCACCTATGGCCCAGTAACCTTCCCTGTTCCAAAGCTCACCGCCCACCCCCATCCCCCACATTAAGCCGGGGCCCTTTCTCATTTCTGGAACTGCTCCTGAGCCCGGGCTCCCCTGTCCTCTTCCTGTCCAATTGATTGTTCCACCCCCAATGCAGAAGTTCACATCTATCCCTGTTAGACTCCGCCAGTCTGTGTGAGCCACCTGGAGAAAGGGGAGCCCTGTGTGTTTATGGGCCGGTGGCCTCGAGTCCAGGGTCCGGGTGGAGCAGGCAGCAGGCACCCCAAACAGAGAGACCATCTCTGCTTCAGCTCCTTCTGTACCGACCACCCCTGGGCCTGCCAACTCCTCATGTTAAAGCATGCGTGTCGCCTGCCGCATTTACCCATAGGGACCACACGGAACTTCGAACCAGGGAGTTAAGGGAAGATTTGCAAGCAAATGAAAATCTGTGCTTCTATTGGGCTGTGATATGAAATTAAGGATTCAAAACAATAAGAATCCTTCAACTTTGAGTAATAATAAGAGGTACCCTTTACTGTAACTTCACTGTGTGCCTGGCACTGGCCGAGTATGCACCCAGGTAATATGACTGAACAATCACATCTACCCGAGGGGCTGCATGCCACTATTACTCCCACTTCGTAGCTGGGGAAGTTGAGGCACAGAGAGAGGTTCGCTACCTTGCCCACGGTCACTCAGCGAATAAGTGGCAGAGCTGGGATGTGAGCCCAGAGAGCTCAAACTCTCCCCCACCTTCCTCGAAGTGTCATTAGTGAGGTGAACACAGGGGGCCGTGGCAGAAACTATGCATAATCTCAATCCATAGACAGTCCCCAGGCCCTTTATTTTGGGTTTAAAATGCACAATTTGACAGCTTGGCAGCAGTTTTATTTCCTTTCTATATTCTATTTGGTTTAAGCAAATATTAAAATGAGTTACATTTCCCTTAAGCCCACATTGACCAACGACGGAAAAAATGTGGAGAGCGTGGAAGGCAGCTGCACACACAAATTTAGGTGGGCAATAAATATCGCATTTTATTTTACTTCCACTGCCATAAATCTGACCCTGAGACCCCACCTCACACTGATGTTGTGGGAATTTCTGTTTCTGTCGTGATTGGAACTTTCCATTCCTATTCTGCCCCAGGTTACACGAGCGTCTTGGGGTCCTTTGAAGTGCCGGCTGACTCCCCACCTCTTTTTAGTGCCTTCAGAGCTGCTCTGCTCTGCCTTCCACCCTTCAGGGCACTGCAAATAATTTCATCACTAAGTCCCACTTTTTTTTTTTCTAAAAAAGGGCAATGGCCGCAGCATCTTTTTTTTTTTTTTTCCCCCTTTCTTTTCTATCCTGAGAACATCCCTGAGGCCTGGAAAAAAAGACAAAGGGGAGAGGGGGAATCAAGACAAATTAGTACTTGGGGAGCTCCTGCTTACTGGAGAAGCAGGAGTCATCCACGCACTGCTTTCCCCAGACACGCAAATGAACTAAGCCCAGAATATGTCCTGGGGGGGTGGAATGGGGGTAGGGGTGCACTTGGTTGGGGTGACCACTCTAGGAGGCTTCCTGGAGAATCCACAAGCAAGAATTCCTGGAGAGAGGATCAGAGAGCCCGGAAGACTACGACTGCCCCTTCCAGGACTCTGCCTTCCTTGGGGAAGGAAGATGGATTAGCCTGAGCCCAGGGCCCTCAGCCTCTGTAGTGAGCTGTGCCTCCTGACTTTGAGGGGGTTCCTCCCGACTCCCCAGTACAGCAGCAGCAGGACAGACTAGACGCATTTCTGCATACAGAGGGGTTCCCAGACAAAGGAAGGAAGGCAGAAGCATGGGCTCCCAGGATCTGAGCGCTAGAGGGCTTTAGAATCCTCACATCTATCCTGAAGGGCTGGGAAAGGGGCGCCGTCCTGTCAGGTGGCTTGGCCGGGCCCGCATGACCACAGGGCATCTAGAGTGCCTGAGTCCAGGCCTTGCTGCCTGATTCTCCTGCTATGCCTGGCGCAGCTGTATGGCTCCTCCTCCGCAAGATGGGACTGGAGCTGGGACCAAGAATCTTTGTCACGTTACAGTCCGAGGGTTGGCAATATGAAATTAAAGGTTTCCTTTAAGATACCTCTTAAAAAAAACAAAACAAAACAAAACAGGATATGATGTAGGGGTAACTTCAGATCTGGTCTTGGGCAGGGCAAGTACCTCTCTGAGACTCCGTTTTCTCCTCTATGGATGGGACTAGCAGTCACTTCATAGCATTACCAGCTCGATTGTGAAGCACTCGCAGTTAGTGACCGCATACAGTAGCTGTTACGGTTACGGTGATCATTCTGCCTGGTGGGGTGTTCCTCAATCTCCTTTATGTGACCCAAACTACAAACTGGACTTGGCCCAAAATCTAGACTCTAACTATGTAGTTTCGGATGCCTTAAGGGATTTTCGTTTTAATTATTTTAAAAATAGCATCATTAAGCAATCATTAGTGGGTAGAATAACTTATATCATAAGATCTTCAACCTCTTCTCAAGCTCCGTACGGTGCCTTTCCTTCAATCACTGACATACTCAGTGTAGCCTCAGCCCGGTGTGTATTCGTTCTCTTTCTAAACGATCTAGAATCTAGCTTCCTATTCTTATTTCAGATTGGCACTTCATCTGTAGTGGCTCAGACCTTTTCCTTCCGTAGCTGCAGGCTTGCGGTGCTGGAAAGTGGCCAGCTCTGTAGTTAGAGATCTGACTTCAAATTCTGACCCTGCTATTTGCCAGGTGTGTGGCTTTGGATAAATCTCTTAACCTCTCGGAGCCTCTCTATCTCCCTGTGTATAACAGTCTATTTCCTCACAGATGAGGTGGCCAATCAAATAAGATAAAATCTGCAGACCTCTGGTTTAGAATAAACATCAATGGATGTTAGTGTCTTTCTTTTCATTTCCTCCCATCTTCTGTAGTTTGGCTGTTCTGCAATATTATATTGTCGGACAAGGGACTCAAAAAGAAGCCTTAGCCTGAGTGCAGTTCTAGACCTGTCCCTGGGGCAGCTTCTGAAGAACTGCTCTCCAGTGCAGAGGAGGCCAACTTTCATTTTACTTTTAAGGGCAGGAGAGTGAATTACCCATCTTCCGAAGGAATTCCGAAAAGTGCCGCAGACTAGGTGTAACTAATTAAGGTCGTTTCCTTAACTAGCTCTGGTGTTAATAGCCTTGTCTCACGGAGCTCCTGCTGACAAATCCATGTCTATGCCCTCAGTGGAACCTTTTAATACAAAACATTGAATGAAACTTTGGGGTTTTTCTCTTGATAGAGATATATGGCCTTCATCAAAACTCTGCTCACCTTCCCTTGCCAACAACGCATAACTCAAAGGCTGGTGCTGACAGAACGGGGATCTGTTCTGCAGAACACTTGGACTGCATTCTGGCCTTTGGTTACAGCTTTGGGCATATGTGGGCTCTCGGAGATTATTCCTATGGGAGAGGAATCCCAAATCTTTAATGGTGGGGATGTAAGGCAATGAGCATGATGGATAGGGAAGATGTGGGGGGTGTCCTTCTCAGCCCTTTAAAAGTCATCCAGCCTAGGCCTTGACTGATCCTGTCTAAAGATGGACCTGGTGCCGGATGGACCTGGATTTGACCCTGACCATACCATCTCCTGGGCATGTGATGCTGTGAACGCTGCTTCATCTTCTGCGTGTCAATCTTCCAAACCCCTAGTGCAGAATCATCATCAATGGGTGCTAGTCCCTTTCTTGTCCCCATCTGTCACATTTTATAGAGTTCATCTGTAAAGCTAAGAGTGGTTCCTGAAGCTAGGCGTTGAGGACGTGGTGGGAGTACAGTGAGAACAGGAGTGGCAGGGCCTTGAGTGGGTCGGGGGTCTTCTGGCCCAGTCATTCGACACGTCTTCAGAGTGCTGGGTGCTTTGGGGCCTGGGATGCCACGGGCTGAGCTGGCCTTGCCTTGACCTAGACAGGGGAGCTCAGACATGGAGAAGAGTAAATGCTGTGATGGGGGAGCCTGGGAGCTCAGGAGCAGGAGGGAGAGCCCCAGCCGGTGTGCAGACAGGTGTGCTAAAGATGAGCTGGCTGTGAGACCCACTCAGATGCCTTCCTGGGAGGGAGGGCTGGAGAAGACGGTCTTATTTGGTCTTTGCTGAGGGTTGTTTTGTGGTCCCTTTATTTCGTGGCCCCTTCGAGTGCTATAAAAGGGTTTTAATTTGGCTTCCATGCCTTGGAATGACCTTTTCTGCTATCTGGAAATGGCCTTACTGTGGTTTTGAGACTTACTCTGGACCACGCTGCCTGGATTCAAGCCCCCATTCTGCCACTTTGCACCTGTGTGATAGATAACCTCTCTGAAGAAGGCTTGTTCCTCTCCTCTGTACCATCCTCCCTGCAGAGGCCGTCCCATACACAGTGCTCAGAACAGCGCCCTGCATACAGCGATGGAGAAACATTGGTGTCGTCGAACGAGGAACATCTTGAGGACGGGAACCTGTGATCTCTCCCTCTTCCCAGCAGGGAACCTGTGCCTGCATGCTCAGTGTCCTTGTGGGTTAAAGATGATGACTTTGAGCTGGTTCTTGGAGGGGTAAATTTCAACACACAGAGATGGCGAGGAGACAGATGGTGGGCCGGGCGGGTGGAGACTGTGTCAGGGGCAGTCTTGGGGACAAATTCCAGAGCCAGAGACAAGTAAGATTGTATGGGGGTAAGAGCAAGGGCATCTGAGTGGAGGTCTGGTGGTGTAGGAAGCCTTGGGAGAGCAGGTGGTCTTCCTGGAGGAGGTGACATAGGTCAACAGGCATGAGGGAAAAGTGAGAGGAGGGCGTGGCACCAAAAGAGCCAAGGGGCAAAGGGTGGGTACGGAGTGTGTATAAATCTCCGTTCCCTCTGCTCATAAAGTTCCGCAGGCGCATTTTTCTGTCAGTTTTATATTAACATTTACATAACAAATAGATTGAGAGATTGCATTATTTACATATATATGGAGGCCGGCTGGAACTGGGGATCCTCGTGCCTGTACATGACGTTTTATTGATTAATAAATTAGACACTTACAGATCAGGCACAAATCAAACGCATCCATTTTAGACACCCATCAGGTGCAAATGAATGTAAATTGGCGGCCTCATTTGCATATGGAAAGCACACCATTCAGTCGTCATTTGTCATGGGCACCCTTGAGAGGCTGTAACTTGCCTTGTGGAGCCAGCCTGCAGCAGGGCCACCCCTGTGCTCTGGGTGCTTTCTGAGACTGGAGACAGGTAGCCTGTCCCCCTCCCCAGTCACCAGCATGATCCCAGAGGAGGGCAGCAGAGCAGAGTCAGAGTCCCGGTAGCCTGAACCGGAAGAAGTCTCGAAGTCCATCTACACCAGTTCTGTATGTTACAGATGATGAACTGAAGGTCAGAGAGGGGAAGTGACTTGCCTCAGGTCACACAGCAATGTGGGCGCCGTGTCAGGACTAGAACCTAGTTCTCCTGACCCCAAGGGCAGTGCTTTATCTGTGATGCCATTATGGTTCCTTCTAACAGGACAGAGAGGAACAGAGTCTGCAGCTTCTAGAACCATTGGCTCCTGATTCCATTTTCTGGAGCAGCACTCAGGAGTGGGGGGTTCAGGATAAGGACGAGCCCTGCTTTCAGGATGCACTTGTTCACAGGTCTCTGCCAAGGCCTAATTTCAGGGTGCCTGGAGTCCCCGTGCCCCTGACAATATCTTCCCCACCATGCTCTGACTCCTCAAACTTTCACTGACAGAGAGGGTGTTTCATTAGATAAGAAAAGACAGTTTAAAGAGTGGGAAGGGCCAGTTTGAGCTCTGGTTTGTATCTGACCTGCTCTGTGACCTGGGGCCAGGCAACTCACCTTTCCATGCTCTCTGTAGAGAAAGAAAGGAGTAGAATTTGTGCAAGGGATTTGCCTTCCATCCCTGTTGTGGGAGGGGCTTGGCCCAGTCATGTGATTGTCTGTGGCCTTGGGGGTCTTACTTAATTTAATGTCTCTGGTATGCACACAGTAGGTGCTTCGTGGCCGAACTATTATTCAGTGTCTTGGTAAAAGGAAATCTTGTTATGCTGACTCCTGGGGACTGTTGGTAGTAAAGCACTCAAAGATGCTTCAGTATCTTACTCAAAGCATGAGAATGGGGGGAGGGGGTGCGGTGACTCAGTGTGATTATCCTTCCTACCTGCAGTGGTAGGGCTGAGGCCCAGGGTTAGGGCACAGCCTGAGTACCTGCACGGCCCACTCTCGGTGAGTGCAGTGGGCAGTGCCATCAAGGGGCTGTTTGAAGGGGCAGAACTGGGCGTCAGAGTTCTCAGTGGCCCTTCAGATGGAGGTTAAGGAGGGGTTCACATTCGCCAGATACAGAGCATTTATTGAGCGCCTACTGTGTACTAAGCTACTTTCACAGGTGTTACCACATTTGTTCACCCTGGCCTTCAAAAGGCCCCTTGAGCCTCTGAAGCAGTGGAAGGTGTATAAAAAGCTTGTACGTGCAGAGACTCGCTGGGTCCTTGTGCCTTTTGACGGGTTTGGTTTCCCTGACATCTCTCAGAGGGCAGCCCAGGCCTTTGACTGCCCACCCCTGGCACACGCCAATTCAAGACCATTCTGTACACATTCAGTGGGGCCCCGCACCGGATGCTTCCAGGCGGCTCACAAAGCTGAGAGAAGCAAACACTGAGGCAGGACTCAGGGAAAGCATCGTAGGCTCTCATCCCTGCTTCTGTTTCCTTTCAACACTGAGGGTTCCGACGTGAATGCCGCGGCCTTGCTAAGCCAGTAGTTTCCAAACTGTAGTGCTTGTAAGATTCCCAGGCCCTCCTGCACGAGAGCTCTGAAGTGGTGAAGGCTGGGGGCGCAGAAACTCTGATTCAGGTAGACAGCGACCATCTCGCAGTCCCCTCGCTGCCCCACTTGCTCAGGTGCCACCCCAGCTCCCAGCAGTGAAGTGGGGCACCTGCAGATTCAGCTGGAGAGGAGGAAAGGTGGGAAGAGCAGCTTCATTCGCAGGGCTCCAGGCAGCCGGGACCCTCCCTGCCTCATCTCCAGCTCCGCATGGGGGCGCACGCTCGCACAGCCCTGCTCCTGCTTCCTGGCAAGCCCACGCTTCAGGTGGTGGGCTGGGGCTCCTGGCCTTCTCTTCCAGCAAGATTGGCTGGACTCAGCCTTCTGGCTCCGTCCGCTCCCTCACTGAGCACCAGATTCCCTTGGTCTTTGCCCACATGGCCACATGACTCACCTTCCTGGGCCCCCTCTAGGCCCAGCCTGATTCGTACCCTCCTCTCAGACTGGGCAGTCAGCCCTCCATCAGCATTCAGTTTTTCTGTTTCTTTCTGTACCAGTGGGCTTGCCTGAGCTTCCTCCCCAGCAGGATCTCTCGGATGCCCTGTGGCTGGCCAGCGCCCCCTCCTCCCACGGCTCCCTCTGCTGTGAGGACACATCTGCTCTGGGGGCTCCTTGATTTTCCTGCACCTCCATTGACTGAGCAGTGCCCCAGGACCCCATAAAGATTCCTTCTGTTCCTTCTGGTCTCGGGGTGTGGACTTCATCCCCAAGATACTCAAGATACTCCTCAGCCAGCCCATTTCACAGATGAGAAGTCTAGACTTAGGGAGAAAGGAGCACAGCATTAGACTCCCAGTAGGGCCCTGTTTAGAAAGCCGCGGAACTTTGCTAGAGGTCCTCCTGCGAGCTGTGTCCCAGCTTCCCCCAGCCTGGGGCCCCCAGCCCTCTCCATCAGGGTCTTTATTCTGTTCCATCCCTGATGTACAGGATTGAAAGGAGGTGGGTCAAGGTGGAAGGGCCCTTGAATCAGCACACAGCTCAATCTTCCTGTCTGGACATCTCTCTACACCCCGCCCCCCACCATGACACCCTGGCCTCCAAGTCCCTCAAGGGCAGAGCCCCAGAGCATCTTGTTGCTGTTTTGTGAATCTCGAATGATAATTATATGTATAAAATTCGACTGCTTAAATCGTTCAGGATTAATCGGCACCAACACACAGAAATGCGCCTTGCCTGTAATTAGCGATTCCCTGGCAAATGCATTTTGCAAAATAGCACTTGATTTTAATAACAGGCTGTTAGTATTAGAACACTGTGCCCATTTTATTTCAAATTGTCAAAGCAGCCCCCTCTCTCTGGCTGCCCCAGCCTCAACCCACAGGTGCCTTGGGCTCTGAGATCCTGGTTGGGGGCCTCATGCCCCCTGGGAAGGGTGTCTTGGTGGTGTCCTGGTTCCTGGCCCATCTAAACAGCTCCACCCGGAGCAGGGGCGCACCAGACCCAGGTGTTGCAGGTTGGAGTGAGAATCTCAGCTCTTGTTTGGGGGATTGTTCCCCGCCCCTCCTCTCCTCCATGAGCACTTGCACTTCCGTCCCCACCTCTTCCCTCTCTCCTCTCCCGCTGGCTCCAAGGTCCCCTCTGATCAAGTTCTGTCTCTCTTCAGGAATAGCGGCTCCACGTCTTCGAAGGCCTCGGTGTGGGTCGCCTACCTGCTTCCCTCCTCTCCTCACTGCCTCTCTAATTCCTTTTCTCCTCTTGTCTCTGTTTGCTTCCATGCATGTGGCATGCCTCCCCTGCCTTGACCAGACCTGGGGAGGATGCTTCTCTGGCCCCTGGTGGCTGAGCGCGGCCCCTCTGAGGATGCTCCATGCTAAAGGGAGTGGGGTCTCAGGGCTGGCAGCCCCCCCCCCCCCACACACGGCCAAGCATCTGCCATGAAGACCTGGTCGGGCAGGCAAGAGATGGGCAGAGGGGGCAGACTCAGCTGTGGCGGCTGCCTGCCCCTCCTCCCCCTGCTGCCACCCTGCTCCAGCCTCCAGAGGCTTCTGTCCTTGCTGCACCACTTTGTCACACAAAGCCAGCTGCTTGTCCTAGGAGCATAGGGACAGCCGTGACCAATAGAGGTAACTTCTTACGGGAGTGTGGGGTGAAAGGACAAGAAGGCCAAGGTGCCTCTGGGTGGGTCACACAGATGGCTGGGTAGTGGGGTGGGCCCCAAGGCTGCAAGGAAGGGGACCCCTCCTGCAGTGCAAGCATGATCCCAGGTTTCTTCCCCACCCCCACCAGCAGAAATGACCCTCCTCCCATTTTCCCAGAACCACCCACCAGGTTGCCCAGGCTGGAAACCAGGACATGATCCCTGCCCTCCTCTCTGGTCTATACATGAAGCTGCTCGTTCCCCCTCAGCACTCCCTTCTCCACCCCCTTCACCATGGCTGTTGGTCAGACAAGCAGCAGCATCTCCTCTCACCTGGCATTCCTGCCTCTTGCTAACCAACCCTCATGGCGATCCGAGGTTTCTGGCTAAAACCAAAGCCATGTCTCATTGCTACACTACTCAAAATCCTTCGGAGGGTCTCTGTCACCTCAGCATAAGGCCCAAACTCCCTCCCGGACCCGCCTGCCCTTATGGCCTCGTCTCCTCTCCCGTCCCTTTATGCTACAGATACTCCAGCCTGTCCCCAGGACCACCATGCCTTTGCAGACACTGTTCCCTCTGCCTGGAATGCCCTTCTCCGTCCCTTCTCCTCTGAGAAATCCCAGTGCCCAGAACAGTGCTCGGCACATAGTATGTGCTTGGTTAGTGTTTTCTGAATGAATGATAGACCTTTCCCATCATCTAGCCCAGTTCAAATGTCCCTCCTCTGGGAAGCCTTTCCGCCTGCCCTCAGTTTACCTGCGCCCCCGTGTGTTATTTGGACACCATTTATGTGTCGCTTTTCTTACCTGAAATGAAAACAGACCTGTTGTATTTGTCGGCTACTGCCAAGTAACAAATACTCAAAGCCAGTGGCAGAGGGCAGTGATGTGGAGCTGGGCTGCATAGAGAGGCTCAGCTGGGGTAGCTCCACTCCCTGTCTCTCTTCCTATGTCTGGCACCCGGGGGGTAGCCCAGGCACACTCTCGCCATGGCGGCGACAGAAACGCAAGAAGGCAGGAGGAACTGTAAGGCCTCTTAATGCCCAGGCTCGGGACTGATGCAGCATCATTCTACCTTATTTTGTTGGCCAAAGCAAGTCTTATGGCCAGATCCAAAGCCACAGATTGCCCTTTTATGGGAGGCACTTGAAAGTCTTATAGCAAAGAACATAAATATGGGGGCTGGGTGGGCAGATTTGGGCACACACCAGTGCTTAAACCCTTGCTGCTTGTCGAGATAGAGTCACGTTACCTCTCAGAGTGGCCGTTTCCTTATTTTTCAAGAGTTGTTATGAGCATTAGAATAATTCATTCATTCACTCGGTGTACATTTACTGAGCACCTACTATGTGTCAGACACTGTTCTGAGTACTGAAGGTCCGGCAGTGAACAAAACCTATGATCTATGTAGAATGCTGAGTCTGGCCCACCTAGCAAGCCCCATCCCCCAGCCCCTGCCCCACAGAGGTGGCAACAGCCCCCTGATTAGCATCCTGATTGGTTCCCTGGGGTCAGGCCTCAACCACATCTCCATCTGCATCCCACCACTGTTCCCCTGGAACTGCTCAGGGCAGCCACCCCGAAGGTGCTGGGCTCCACTCCTCCCGAGCTCTCCACTTCCATTCCCTCTGCCCGCAATATCCTCACCCCCTGATCCCAGCTGCTCCCTGGCCCCAGCTCAGCCACCGCTCCTGTTGGGTAATGCTCACCTCATTGCGCTGTCATATGCTAGACCATCCAGAGCAGCCCTGTCCATCTTCAGGTCCCCAGAGCCTAGAATACAGTAGGTGCTCAGTGCCAGTCCTGGAGGAGGAGAGACTAAATTGGTGGATGGGTGTATCCTGAATTGTCTTACCTGTACAGGCTCGTGGAGGGGTCTGGTGGCGCCATCAGGGAAAGGCATTAGAGAAGGAGGCCAGCTGCCTTTCCTCGAGCATTTACTAAGTGCTCGCCCTACACTGTGCTCGGGAGTGTGCTGGGTCAAGACGCTGCCCCGGTGGGACATGCATGCTCAGTAGATCGTCCAGGGAGAGTGAGTGAGGATGCTGGTCGAGAATGATCGCGCCCAGATTCCGATTCAACTTACTTACTGTGTGTCAGTGTCTCCTTTTGAAAGTGGGATTATAACAACACTTGCTTCATAGGGGTGTTGGAAGAATTCACTGAACAAAAAATTTATTGGCCACCAACTCTGTGCCAGGCACTGGAGAGAGGAGAGAGCAGGGAACAAAATAGAATCTTAGCACCAGGCTGAGTTCACAGTGCACACTCAGCCAGTGTTCGTCATTGTTCCTCCGCCATCTGGTCCAATCCTGTCATTGGACAGATAAAGAAACTGAGGCCCAGGGAGGGTGAGGCATTGACCCAAGGTCACACAGCAAATTAGGGATGGGACTGGTACTAGAAACCGAGTTGCCTGATGCCCGAGCAGGGCTCTTTGTACTTTACTGCTGGCTTTTCCTTGGAAAGGGGATGGCTGGGAGATAGGCAGTTTGCAAAAAGAAGCTGGGAGGCTGTAGGAAGACTGGCCCGATCGCCCTTGCTCCCTCACAGCGCTTGTGGATCTTGATTGAGTGATTCAATTTCTGTTGTCATCCCCCAATTGTCTGCACTAATGGAGCAGAGATAATCCCAAAGTGCAGCTAATCCCATAACCCGTTCTTCCTGACTCTGCCGCACGTATACCGCGCCATCATGTGCGCGCTGTCTGCCAGTGTGTGCGTGTGAGGGGAGCTGGCGAGTTGACCCCCCACTTAGGCTTTGCACAAATTGATATTGAAGTGAGTCTGCCTCCAGTGAGTGCACCTGCTCGGCGGGTAGGGAGACGTCCTGGGCGGGAGGCTCTGGTTGGAGTGAGGGTGCCCAGAGATGAGCAGTGAAATCCACCCGCATGGTTGCCTCCGCGGGGGGAAGGGAGTTCAAGAAGCTCCTCTTCCTTTGTCCAGGGTCTGGGTCAGAGAGCAGGGCCTGATACCCTGCCCAGAGTGACCCACAGATGAAGCAGTGTGATTTTTTTAAAGATTTTTTTTTTATTCATTTGAGAGAAAGAGAGAGAGACAGAGAGAGCACAAGCAGGGGGAGAAGCAGAGGGAGAGGGAGAAGCAGACTCCCTGCTGAGCTGGGAGCTGGACACAAGGCTTGATCCCAGGGTCTTGGGATCAAGACCTGAGCCGAAGGCAGACACTTAACCACCTGAGCCACCCAGGTGCCCCTAAGCAGCGCGATTTTTGTCTTAAGGGCCTGAGATTGGATTCATGGGGAGGTGTGCATTTTAGGAGCCCAGCCTGAGCTTTCTCTGTATTGTAGACCTGGATCCTCCCCTTGAACCACACCTTCATTCCCTTCTGCGTCACAGGGCAGCGCCAACATTGCTCTAACTCCCTGATAACACACCTTTTACTTGACATGAGGTGTTTTAGAGACCACGTGTCAATTCAATGGAATGGATTTAGGTGGGGATTTGGGGCACCTGTAATCTGGCAGTGGGGAGGGAGTGGGAAGATGGGGTTGAGAGGAACAGGCTGGTTCTCTCATCTGAATACCTGAGTGACTAGTCCTTTGGTCCCAGGCAGAGCTGTCCTTTCCAACAAGTGCTGACTTCCAGGTCTAGAACAGAAGCACTCCGAGAGCAGAGACTTTTACTGGTTTATACCCCAGTGTATCCCAAGCACCCAGAAGTGGACCTGGTACAAAGCCACCACCCGATGACAGCAGTTGGGGAAGAAGTGAAGACCCCATCACAGAAGACAGTATTCCTAGTCCCAGGGTCCTTTCCCTGCACTTTTCTTAGATGAGGAGCTCCAGAGCTCTGGAGGTGTCTTCCCCAGATGACCCGGCACACAAGGCTCGACCCCGGCCACTCAGTGGGGACGGTGCCTCTCCTGGCCACCCCATCATCTTGCAGGAACCTAGAGATTTGAGTGGGAACGGGCCAGGACCAGTGTCGTGTAGGGTGCATGAGTGCCAACTCTAGGTGAGAGAGGTCAGCAAGCCCCCAGCAGATGGTAAGGGGAGAAACCCTTCGGTGGGTTATTGCCCTCATAAGGAAACCAGGAGGCAAATTCTATGGTTCCTACCAATTAAGTCAGGTGACCCCCTTTTGGGCCTCCTACAGGGGTGTGTGTGTGTGTGTGTGTGTGTGTGCGTGTGTGTGCAGAGCTTCCTCGGCTGCCTCCTACGGCTGAAATGTCCATCCTGTCTCTTAGCTATCATCCTGGGGCCTCTTACTTTGTGTCTATTTGGGCCCCTGTGAAGTCGGTTAGGTGACCTCCCAGGCCTGACTTGGAGTACATGCTTTTGGTGCAGACACGGACCAGAGGTTTACTCGGCATCCGTGGGGACCTCCACAACCCCCCCGCAACCTGCAGAAGAACCGGGTGGAGCGGGTTCATGTGCCTTCTCTCGTGCCTGGGAGACAGAGCCTCAGACTGTGCTAAGTCGCTGTTCCCAGCTCACCCAGCCAGGAGGCGCTCCGCTGGATTTCTTAGTTTGGGTCCCCGCAGAAGCAGACCTGGAGACAAGGATTTGAGTGGAAGCTGTTTATTTGGGAGGTTGGCTCAGGGCACCCTGACGGGTGGTGAGGGAAGGAAGGAGGTAAGGTCAGGCAGGGAATATAGCCAATAAAGGCTGGGTTTTCAAGTCCCTTACCCCTGGTGGCGACTGGAGCTTAATCCCGTGGGGGCCCCCTAGGATTCAGTGTAGACACAAGTCTCCAAATTGTGCCCCCCTGAGGGGTGAGTGGGCTGGGATGGATGAAGACCTCATGTGCCGGGGAGTGTTAATTCCCGGGTGCTTCGGGCCCGCCACGTGGGCAGGCAAAGTGGCTTTGGTACAGAGAAGCCATCAGCTGGAAAGACGCAGATGCTGGCAGCCGGGAGTTGGGTACATCACGGACACGCCAAGGATCACGGGCAGAGCTACACCTGCGCCTGCCACACAGGGCTTCACACCTCAGCGAGTGAGACCCTCAAGCTCACGATTTTTGCGCCAGATCGCACTGAATCACACATTCTGCTCATTTTTCTTCTGGGGCTCCTGTTTTCAGGGACCAGATCAGCGCACGGTTTCCAATCTGGAGGGCTTTCCAACATGCAGCTGAGGAAGGAGACACTAGCCACAGTGCGTACGAAATTCCCCAGCCGGCTTCCCCAGGCATCTCCCTGGGTCCCCTTCCCCCTCTTCACTCAGCATGTTTCGAAAAAAGCGAGCTCTTTTTAGCATGTGGTGAATGAGGCCAAATTAGGAAGGTAAGACTGAAGTAAAAATAAGCTCACTTAAGCGTGCGCAAGATAAATGACTTTCAGATTATCTGCTGCTTTGGATCATGCCATCCCCACGGAGAGTGACCAGGTCTGCTGTGGTCACCTGCTGCAGTGCAGGGCTGCCAGGTGGCTAGGCAGAGAGGGCTGCTGCTGGGGAGTTCTAGAGATGGGGCCTTGAGCCAGGGAAAGGATGGGGGTGGTGGCTGCATATGGGAAAAGAGCCGGGCTTAGGAAATGGGGACTGATTGGCAGCACGTCCCTCAATCTGTTGCTTCTCCAGAAGTTCATGGTTTTTATGAGGGTGCAGGGAGAGAGAGAAATGAAAGAGATTTGTGGTCAGGCTAGACTGAAAAAAGCTGGAATTGACCAAGCAGAATGTTTGTTTACTGCGGGACTTCTCAGGTCCTTTACCATGCAAATCGCATTGTGATTTTCCAAGCAAGGATTAGGAGTCTACAGATATGTGTGTATATACATGCACGTTGTTATATATTTTGTTTTTGCCAAAACTGTTTGTTTGGATCATGGAACCCTTTCCTTCACGTACAGTTCTTAGGATTTGTGTGAATGCCCTGTGGAATGTTCTTTGGGAATGCCATTTGGCACTTTTCCAGAGCTTTGTCACATCCAGTTCACATCAGATCCTATTAAAAGCAGAAAGCGGTTCATCGTTTCTCAGCTTCAGCTCCTCAAGATTCCCCAGGCCTGTTGGACAATGCTCTGACTCCTTAAGCCAGGTGTACTGGCCCCCCTGTAACCTGGCCGGGCCCCCTTCAACTCATAGCTCCCCTGGGAGCCCTGAGCTTCCAGACCCATGGACTTTTGCATACCTGCTGTCTCTTAGGAAGGTCCTCCCTCTAACCCTTTCTGCTTGGTGAGCTCCTGTTGCTGTTTCAAAACCTCAGCTCAGACATCATTCTGGGGGAAATTTTCCTTGATCTTGCTGCCATCTAATGAGCCTTCCTTACCATTCTTAAAATTTCAACCCCTGACCCCAGAGTTCCCTATTCCCTTGCTCACTTTATTTCTCCCCTCGACACTAGCAGCTTTGCAAGATTGTATCATTACCCTATTTGATTTGTTTATCGCTTGTGGCCTGTCTTCCTGCCCCGGAATGTTGGCACCACAAGGGGTAGGGATCAGTGTCCATGCTTTCCCTGCTTGCAGGCCCCAGCACACAGTAGGTGCTCCAAAACGTTCGTTAAATGAGAGGCTACGGTAAGCCCTTCCTCAGCTGTTCTACCTCAATAGCTTAAATGCACATTGTTCTCAGACACATGGGCCTGGAAATAAGTACTCACTACAGTGTCCTGCCCCCAGGCACACTGGCTTCTCCAGGGCACCTGCTCCAGACCCCACCTCTGTGTCCCAGCAGCTAACAAGTTAACTAAGAACTCGCTGAGCAAATCACCCTTTACAGGCACCAGTCACAATGTTTAAGAGAAGCCCGCTCTCCTCCCGGCTAAGGTGGGGGACAGGGGGCTGCATCTTGCAGACCCCAACCCCATCTAGCCCAGGGACCTCCTTGATTTCTCTTTCATCTCCCAGCTGACAGTTGTCCCACCACATGGGGATGTTGGCTGGAGCTGATTTCTTCCTACGCAGAAAAGTGGTGAGGATTTTCTCTCCCCATTTTCTCTCTCGGCATTAAGAGCAGAGCCCTGGCCTCCTCCCAGTGGGTCTGTCTGGTTCCAAGGTGGCTCAGAAAGTGGGTCCAGAGAGCTGTGGGGCCATGGTGGGGTCTCAGGAGGAATCCGGGCCCTGCTGTGTCCATTTTCAACGGGGCTGAATCCAAATCATGGAAGGGGAGAATCCAACAGAGCTGAATGGGGCCCAGAGTGCTCTCAGGCAGGAGTCCAACAAACCAGGAGGGTGGGGCCGGGCCTGGGGAGCAGACAGATGGTCTCTGCTACCAGGGAGTGTCTGAGATGCTGAAGGGGATACTACAATGTTTCATTGCATCTAAGGCACCTTTGATTAAAAGATGGACTATTATTTTAAGAAGGAAACATTGCTGCTGATTCAACTTTGACATGACATTGATTGTAAGGTGCATTCCAATTTCAGAGATGTTATATAAAATCTTAGGATTAACGGAACGTGGCCATGTTAGCCACAGGAAGCGGGGGCAGCGGGAAGTTAAGGACCCCCTGGGTACATGACACAGAGCAGTAGAGATTTGTTCTCTCTGCCCATAAGTAAAGTGTGTGGAGAGTTGGGTCTCCCGGTGGGGCCTTGGAGACTCTGGTCAGCACGCACAGGGAGCACAGGGAACCCGGGCCCAGAATCCCCTGCCTTAATGAGCTGGGTCCTAAGATCCACAAGCCTGACTTTAGCCAAAGTCCTCTTCCCCTGGGAGCTCCATTAACTTAGGAGTTCCAAAATGCCTCTTCTGGCTGCTCACTCACCCGCTTTGCCCACCTCTGTGGGTAGCTTCCTCTCCCCCTCTCCCCCTTCTTTCCCTTCATTCCTCCTCTTCCCTTTCCTCTTTGTCTCCACCTGTCCTTCCTTCTTGTCAGTGACAATTACAATGATTCAAACCGTCACCCCTTGCGTTTTTTTTTTAAGAAGACCCTGCCCAGGGGCACCTGGGTGGCTCAGTCAGTTAAGTGTCTGACTCTTGATTTCAGCTCAGGTCATGACCTTAGGGTCATGAGATCGATCCCCAAGTTGGTCTCTGCGCTGAGCATGGAGCCTCCTTAAGATTCTCTCTCTCCCTCTCCCTCTGTCCCTGCCCTTCTCTTAAAAAGAAGAAGAAGAAGAAGACACTGCCTATTGCTGGAAAGGACCATTGTGTTAAAAACTTGGATCGTGGTATCTTAATTCCTTTCTTCTCCCTCGTCCCTCGTCCTCAGCCTGGACTGGCTGCCACATCACCACCCCACGTCTGGCTCACAGTCGCCCTCCCAGTGGCTTCTCCCTCTCCATTTTGTTCCATGTGCTTCCTGAAACACCTGCCACACCTCCTCTCAGAAACCTGCTGTGCCTCTCTCTGCCCTGGCACCTCACAGAAAGGCCGGTACGGGACACAGCACTCGCCCCAGAGGCACATGGCCTGGGTTCGAATCTCCCTACTGACTACCAGCTGTGTGACAAGTTACAAACCCTCCCGGTGCCCCAGCTCCCTGTGGATAACAAGGATTCGGGTCCCATCAGTTCTAAGATCTTTAACGTCTCTGAAACCGGAACGCCTCCTACAATCTATGACATGTCAAAGTTTAATTAGCAGCGACATGTCTTTCTTGAGGATATCAAAACAATCTATCTTCTAATCTAAAGAGCCTGAGATTTGATGAAATGTAGTGTCTGCTTCAAGGGTTGTGAGGATTACATTAGCTAACATGACAAATTCTTAGCACGGTCGCTGGCACACAGCAGGTGGCTCCTAACTGTTGTTATTACTGTTGGCACAAGAGTAAACTCCGTCTGCCCTTCATGTCTCAGAGTCTCCCCCCGTGGTCCCCACTAGTGGGCACGATGACTGCTCTCTGTGCCCCCCTGCACCAGGCTCCCTTTGGCTTTCTTCCCTATGGTCTCGCCCCTCCCCCTCCACCGGACTGCCACCTGGCCCCCTGTTTACTCATAGTGCTCTACCTTTCCTTCTTGCCAGAAGGGATGCCTGGCCACACTCTGGCTTGCCCTTTCCGATCTGTAGTTAGCTCCACCCCCTAGTTCATTGACCTTTTCCATTTGTACAGCTTTCCTCTATTTCTGCTGTGGAAGTCTCACCTTCCCAATGCTCCTGGGAACCGAGAGCCCTGCCATTGTCACATGCTTACTCCCTGTCCTCTGCCAGCCACTGGTCTGGCCGGAAAAAGACCATCAAAGTGGCCACCCAATCTGAAAGAGCATCCGTATCTGCCCTTGACCTTGCTTTGGTTGCCTTCGGCACGTGACCCAGCCTGTCGTTCTGGGTGTGTATCTGCTGGTTTATAGTTGGCTTTGCATGCTGGAATGTAAGCTCCCTGGGGTGGCAGCCGGATTGTCACCCTTCCTTATCCCTGTGCCCCAGCAATGAGCCCAAGCTGAGGACTGACATGATATAGGTGCTCAATTAATGTTCATGGAATTAATATGAATGTTCTTATTCACTGACTGGCCTGTTGACCGATGGAGGGCAGAGGGTTTTGGGTGGGGGTGGGGGGGTGGCTCAGCTTTTCATGGACTGAGGCTCAGTGATCAGGAGAGAGACGGGGACTCCAGACAACCAAGGACGCACCACCTGGGATCTCCAGCTTTGCCGGGCTTGATGCTGTTCTCCTTGTGTCCTCACAGAATGCCTTCAAGCCGCATGAAGCTTGGGCCCAAGAAGTCAGATTATGTGCTTCAAGTGTGTGGCTCAAGCTTCTTTGACCATGTTCCACAGTGATGCAGGCCGTTCACACTGCTGGCACACAGGCGAGCACTCACCCCATACCCTGAGCAGGACACTTTTATTTTCTGTGTCCTTTTATTCCACGCTCTGCTCTCTCATTATGTTTTAATACCAGACGCAACCCACTACATTGAGTTCATAACCCCAAATTGGCGTCCCAGAGCTGCTGACTGTAGAAGGTGACTGTCACCTCAAACCTGCTGGATGCAAAGCCCGTGCATCCTCTTTCCGATGAGCAATTCTGCCGGGGAAAATAGGTACAGAAACTCACATGTATTAAGAGAACAGGATTATTCTGGGAAAATAAGTGGGAGGTTCTATCAGAGCTCTGAAAGGAAGTTCTGTGGGTGTGTCCTCCCTGGCTGGGTCATTCAGGAAGAGAGAGCCCACCTTGCCTGTGGTAGGCACTCCAGAAGGTTCATCGACTAAAAGTGAGCAGGTGAGTGACTGAAGAATAACCCCCTTCCCCACACACCTCCGGCCCCAACCCTGCAGATGGAGGGAGAATATGCCACACCAGTTGTTGTGGTCCTGAGAAAGAAGAGGTGTCAAAGTCGCCACGTGGAAGGAGCCCAGAAGATCATCTGATCTACCCTGTCATTGCACGGATGTGGGCACTGAGGTCCAGAGGGGAGACATGGCATATCCGAGACCACGCTGTGGTCGCTGGGGGAGCCAGATTGGGACCTCCCATGTGCTGACTCCCAGGCCAGTGCTGAGACGGTGTGGTGAACACAGAGTCCAGGCTTTGGGGTGCAGAGCATAGCGCTCCCGCCATGAATATTACTACTAGTTAGAGCAGCATCTTTGAGCATTTATGGAGCACTAAGTTCACGACAAGCAGGGTTTGAAGTGTGTTAAGTCATTTACTCCTAATGCAAACCCCGTAGAGGAGGTGTCCCTATCAACCCCTCTCTTTCCGGAGGGGAAACCGAGGCACAGAGGAGGAAAGCAACTTGCTCAGGCTGGTCCAGTCGTTTGCGGTAGAGCAGGGATTTGAATCTCAATGGGCTCTGGAGCTGTGCTGCTGGTGATTTGGTCGGGGGGAAACAGAGCCTCTCTGGGCACAGGCAAAAGAGCCAGGTCCTCTCGGGTGGATCCCCTCCCCTCACGGAAGATCGGACCCCTTGGGAAGCCTCCGTACCTCCAGCATGGCTGATGGCACTGCTGGCAGTAGGGGGCGGTGGGGTGAGGACAAGCAGAGGGGCCGTCGAGTAGGGCAGGATGGGATGGCCAGGCAGGAGGCTGAAGGTGGCTCTGCCCTGTCCCTGTGGCATGTCCTTGGGCAGGAGGAACATTTGCTGTTAAAAATTATAGAGTGGGACTAGGTGCCAGCACTGTGCATGGATTTTCAGATCTGAGCCTAGGAGGAAGTGGGGGTCCGGAGGGGAAGTGACTAGCCCAAGGTGACAGCTGGTGTGGGCACCCAAGCCAGGTGTGGGTGCCAACCCCCCAACTCCCAAGCCTCTGCTCTCACCCCTGCGCTGTAATGCAGGCTAACGGCCTGCTCCATGCCCCACCTTTGTGGTGGAAAGAGAGACCCCCACCTTGACTGTTATGAT
>NW_024425452.1:338399-347787 GCF_017311325.1 Ursus maritimus | reverse complement strand
GTCGTGTGTCTGGCTCCTAAAAGGCACGCGTGTTTGTTACCTTGCATTCGTCTCACTGTCGTGGCATCGGGATCGGAACGCCTGACTCGGAGTTGTGGCTTGAGGTTTAATCAGATGTGGATAGAGTCTGAAACTTTTCAGGGCCAAGGGCCTGAGCATTTTGTGACTAGCCCATTCAGAATCCACGAAAGGCATGACGAAAAGACAAGTCAAAACAAAACAAGATGTCACCAGCATCTGTTGGCACTTGTGACGTGCCAGGCATGGGGCTGGGCATTTCCTCTTTTATGTCCTCATTTTCCATCAAAGCAATAAGGGAGGGGGCGCCTGGGTGGCTCAGGAGGTTAAGCGTCTGCCTTAGGCTGGGGTCATGATCTCAGGGTCTGGGATGGAGCCCCACATTGGGCTCCCTGCTCATCAGGGAGTCTGCTTCTCTCTCTGCCTCTGCCCCTGCCCCTGCTTGTGCTCTCTCTCCTTTAAATGAATAAATAGAATCTTTAAAAAAAAAAAAGAAGAAGAAAAAGAAGAGGAAGAAGCAGCAGGAAGGGAGAAACATCACTCTGCCCGGTTTTCAGATGAAAAAAACAAGGATCAGAGGGTCGCAAGAAACTGCTCAGCCTTAGGAGAGACTGTTTGGCATTGAGGCCAAGAGCAGGGCCTCTCTGAGGACCCCACCCTCTGTCAGCCGTGGGGTTTACCCGTCTGAGCCTCAGTTCCTGAAGCTGGAGCCTGTCTCAGCAAGCCCTCAGGATTAAATGAGATACTGTGTGTTCAGAATTTAGTGTGTGTCTGACGAGGGCTAAGCACTCAACAAGCAGTAGTCATGGAAATCCCATCTGTGTTTTGTTAGGGTACAGAGGACAGGGGAAGAATTCCCTCTTCACATCATGAACTCGACCAGGGCAATACTAGTCTGGCTCAGGGAATAGGAAAGACATTAGTGAATGTTTATGGAGAGCCGGGGGCAGGATGAGTCCGGGCTCTTTCGGTCCAGCCGAGACGCTGAGTGCAGCCGTGTAGGCATCAAGCCCCAGCTAGTGACTCCAAGCCCAGAGCTCAGGGCTCCTCCCCACAGGGAGCCCGTATAAAATTAGTACCAGTTAGGCATCCTCACCTGGCTTATCAGTGTGATGTTTTCTCAATTAATAGGGTCCTTGATCTGTTCCATGCTTTATACGTTGCAAACGGTGTTCCCCTTTAAAGTATAAGACTTAGAAATTCCGTGGTCTTAGCTTTACATCCCTGCCAGGCAAATTAGGGACAGATAGTCCCATCTGGCATCTGACAAAGCTGAGGCTCAGAGAGTGGAAGTGAGTCGCCCAAATTCTCCAGACTGGCTGCTGGGAGTGTGGGGGCTGGAGCTCTGACCCACCTGATCAGAGAATTCCCTCCACCCCATCCCGGGATCCTTGTCAGTGGGAGGCACGGCTGACCCCGGCTTTGGGGACAGTGGCATCTTGGCAGATGGGTGGGACAGCATGGCTCAACACCTGGGGGGCAACCTGTCCAATTTGCAAGGCAGAATCTAGGAACGTCCATGGTGAGCCTCTGGCATGCTGGCATCTTCCCAGAGACGAGACACAGTCTTACTCGAAACCCCAAACACCAACTGAACGAAATACCCGTTAAGCTTGGAGAATAGTTCTGGGCTGTACTCCTGCCCTAGCTACATAATTTTAGAATAGGCAGGATGCAGGTTTGGCTCTAGTGCACACAGTTTCTGGGGGTATTTTTTTTTTAAATAGTTCCATTCATGCTTCCCTGAGCTAGCAGATTCATTCTGGTCAGAACTCTGCCTTCAGTTCAAGTTCCTGTGCACATCTCTGCGTGATCAGAGAACGAAAATGCCCCTGGATGGTTTTTATTCTAGTTGGCGCTGTCTGGGTAAAACCAGGCTGGACCACCAGATTGAGCAGAAGCCATCCTCTGAGAGAAGAGGCTAGGTGTCTGCACCCATTCTGCTGTCCATTACTGGAATGGCCTTGAATTAGGCATCTGGCCTTTATCCCGAATCTGCTCAGTAAGGGTGCTGGACCTTAAGATGGCCTTAGCCCTGGCTTTGTAGACATGGATACAGTTGCAAGCAGCACCCAGGCCCCTGGAAAGATTTGGGTCCCTCACTGGGGCCTTTCAGGCCCAGCCTTCAGGATCCTGGATATTGAGAAGGGAAAGAGCTTGGAGCCCTCTGCTCCAGTGGTCACTTGGCCCCAGACCCCTTATACATCTATGCCCACCTGACCAGCTAGCAGAGATGGCCATGCTGAGAGGCCCATCCTGGAGACTCACAGCTGCGACCCCCAATTGCAGTTAGGAGGCATGAAATTAAGATGGGAGGTGGGGAGAGACAGGTCATCCCTATGCGGGGTGACGTCCCAAAGCCACCTCCACTGAGCACCCTAGAGGCCACCAGCACAGACTGTCCAGTGGTCCCCAAACAGCGCTCTGTCTATCAGGGTCCCTGGAGGTGCAAGCTTCTCTTCCCTCTTCCCACCCAGGCAAGGGGAGGCTTTCGTGTGGCAACTTTCTGATTTCACATTTTAATTTTCAAAAAGGAAATAAATTCTCTGCAGCCGTAACTGTAATTGACTTTGGAGTTGTGACTTTATCATGCAAATGGTTATTTGTGGACTTTTAGAAACCTGCGTCACGGAGCGAAATTATATACTTAGAGACTTCCGAAGCCATGGATTGCGGTCCCAACAGATCCTAATGATTCTCTGGGTGCCAGTAGGGTATAACGTGGAAATGCATATTTGGAGGATGATTAAAAAGCAAACGAGCACACACAGTGAAACTCCTTGTGGAAAGTGGTGATTAGACCCACCAGGAGCCTATTCGCTCATGTTAGGGATCTCGCTGACCAGCTCCCCCTCCCTCCCCTTGCCCCCACAGATCCTCTGAGGCCCTGCTGCTGGGTTGTAAACAATCACAGACACAGGCCTGAAGGACGAGGAGACCCACCACACCCGCCCCCTCACAGAGGGAGCCCGCCGGCTGCTTTGCTGCAACCACCAAAGGGATCTGGGACTGTCCTCTCCAAAGATCTCGTGCATTTTCTGCACCCCACCCCACCCCCAACCCAGGCCACCATCACATCACATACCCTGGAAACAGTTCAATAGGAAATTGCTTTAGCATTAAGTGAGGGGCTCTCCCACCCAGACAGGGAGGGCAGTTTATAGGGACAGGAGCTTTAGTCTTGGGTAAGGTTTGAGACCCTGGTTTCAGACTCAGTGCAGACGTGCTCAAGTGTTCCCAGCGTGCCTTTGGTCACTGCAACTCACACACACGTGAAGGAGATACTAATATCAAATGTGATTCTGTACATAAAAGAGCTTAAATATCATAAAGGGCTGGAGAGTGAGACTTGCTGTGACTCCCTTCACGTCTGTTTCTTGGTCTTGGTGAAAGCAGGAGCTTTCTGCCTGGGCTCCAGGTTCAATCCCTGCAAGGTGGCAGTCCATTACTTTCTGACCTGTGTCCTTCCCCCTTTCACTGTCCTTAGCTCAAGCGGATTCCTATGGGAAGGAGGCTTTCAGTTACCCAGAGCTCCCCAATGTGCCTCTTACCTCATTCCTACTCCCATTCTCATAAGGGGTTGCCCCCATCCTGATTGCCTCAGAACCCCACTCTTCTCGAATGACAGTGAATTGGTTGGAGACACACTTCACTGAGCACTTAGTGTGTGCCAGGCACTGTGCTAAGCACGTGCTATGTCTTTTGTCTCATTTCATATTTATGGAGGCGCCATGATTATTCCAATTTACAGATTAAGAAACTAAAGTCCAGAGAAGTCAAGTTACTTGCCTAAGGTCACACAGCTAAGTGACCAAATCCAGGGCAGATTTCAAAATGCCAGCTTTTAACCTTCCAAGTTACAGGCGTCTCACTTGGGTCAGATGCAGCAGCCGGCTTTGGAGTGTGGTTCTGGGTAGGTCTTTCTTGCTGTGTGCATGCAGTCTTCCTGGGAGAGGCCCTTATCCCAGCCCCCAGCACATTCATCCTGGGGCCTGAACTACTGCTTCCCTCCCTCATCCCACATTCCCTCCAACAACTTTCCCTATCTTTCTCTATCTCTGCACACACATCTTCGAGTTGGCTCCCTTTTCTGCCTCCTTCTCTTGGCTCCTTCACCCATTTTGAATCACCTTTCACTCTACTCTCCAACATAATGGCTTTTTCCAGCATCTCCCGTGGACTCTGTGTCTCTATATCCAATGGGCTGGCTTCTGAGAAGCACTGACTCGAGTGCCCACTCCATCCTTCCCGGCACACCTTCTTCCCTGACCTCCAATGACACGCCCTGTCCAGATTTCCTCCTGAATCTCTGGCCATGTCTTCACACACTCACTGGTGTTGAGGCTCTGCAAGGCCAGGGCCTGCACCCTCTACCCCAGAGAGCTCATCACGCACGGCCTTCATGCTCCATCCACACGTGAACTATCGACAAATGCGTATCCCGTGAAGGCGTCTTGAACCTCACGCCTATATATTCAGCTGCCTGTTCAACATCTCTCGGATGTCTCAGAGCTACCCCAGACTCCACCTGTCCCCGACACAACTCGCGACCTTCTCCCACAACGGTGGTCTTCTTCCAGTGCTCTCTCCTAGCCAGTGGCACCACTGTCCCTGCTGCTGCACGAGGAAGAAGCTAAGGGTCACTGTGGGCAATTCCGTCCACTCCCGCTGACAGTCAGTCCATCATGGCTGTGGGTTGGTTCCACTTGGCAATTAGCTGTTGGATTCATGCGCTTCTGTCCTGCTCCTGTACGGGATCCCCTGACTGGTCAATCCACGTCCCACATCACGATTCAAGTCCTGTCACCCACGCCCCACCCTCAGCCCACAGAAAACACCCTTGTTTTTCTGCTGCTTTTGAGGTCATTTCCTCAACCCATGACATGGCCCTTAAGGCCTGCATGACTGGCTATGTCCACCCTCCAGCCTTATCGCCTGTCCTCTTTGTCCTCTTGCTCTCTGGGCTCTAGCCACATGGTCCATGGCCTCTCAGTCCCTGGAGCTCACCGTGCTCCCTCCCTGTGTGGTCTTAGACGATGTGAACGCCATGCTTTCTCTGTGTGGAACATTCTCTCACTGATGGCATGCCCACTCCCCCCTGCCCCCCGTCCTGGCTCTTTTGTTCTTTTCTCTGGTAGAACCATGGACCTGCCTGCAGAGCACCTCCTCGGTCTGCAAGCCTCTCCCATTAGTGTGTGTGTTGACTATTTCCGTCATCCCTGCTGGCCTTTGGGCCCCTCGGGATCAGGTACCACGTCTGGCGCTCCTCTGCCATCCTGGTACCAGGCACCCCGCATTCCGTCCCTGCCTTAGTCTGCACGTACTTCCCGAGGACTGTCATGTTCTAGCCTCTGTTCTGGGCTCTGGGGAACATGAGGGCGAACACAACAGAGCACTCAACAGATGTGAGTGTCTCACCTCCCCGTTCCCCCCCCCCCCTTCCCTTCTGGGAAGGACAGAAATCCAGAGCCTCCAGAGAGACGGTCAGGAAGGATGAGTGCCTGCCCCTTCCTGGACATGGGTCCATATCTCCCAATGGCTTGTAACTGCATCCCTTCCTTGCCTCGTCCTGACAGCCCAGTGGGCTTCCAGTTGGTCTCTGAAATCCCTCCCCTCCTTCTAGTCCCCTCTGAACCCTTGGGCATGACCCACAGCGCATGGCTCTCCACGTTGATGCTCTGTGGTGTCTCCTGTTGTAGGCTGAGTTGACCCCTGCAGCTCTCTGGGCTGCAGCTTCCTCTGCAGGAAGATGGGGCTGATGATGCTCGCCTAGAGGGCTGCTGTGGGAATGAACCGAAGTCATGTGGGTGAGGGTGTTCTGAGCCCATAAGGCCCTAGACCGATGGAAGTGTTCTTATTTTAACTGTATTGTCACTTAACACCGTAGGGCCATTTGCCTTTGCAGGGGGTACATCCTGTCTCCTGAGCAGTTCCAGTCAGCTCAGCAAAGGACAAGGTGTGTAGAGTCCAGATGTGCTGGGTGAAGGACTGAGGGTAAAACACGTGTAAATGAGGCAGAACGTTTGGACAATTCGGGGCCTCCCTATTTCTGTAGCCCCACAGCCCTTGGATACCTGGCCTCATCTTTCCATGGTCCCTGTAGAGGGGACCCCCCAAGCCAGAGTACTGGGGACAGAAGGAGGCACGTTAGCACAGGGCTGTGTCCACACCCTGAAATAATTTGGCCTAAAGTGTCTTAGACTCTTCCAATTAAAAAATGTAATTTGATAATTTAAAAATCAATGTTATAAAAAATTTAGAAAATGCTGTTAAATGTAAATAATTGTCCATCATCCCATCATCCCAGATAACCTCTGTGAACATTTTGTGCTTCTTTTCAGTCTTTTTAAATGAAATTTTTGATATAATAGTAAATCATATTTAGGCGATGTTAGACATTTATGTATGTGTGTGTATTTATATATATATATACAGACACACACACATATATATTTAACATTCTATATGGAAAGAGAGAGGGATTTTGCTTTTTTCGCTCATACTTTAATGGTGTTTATTTTTCTATCACATTAACTTTTGGAAAAAAAACATAATTTTTAGTAGTTGCAGCTGTACTATCAAAACCTCTAATCCAAAAGTATAATTTTTGCTTAAAGCAGAGAATACAAACAAACAAAAAACCCACAGATATGTACAAGGGATAAAACAGCCACTATCCACAACTCACATATTCAAGGGTAACGCAGTTGACATTTTGGGGTATGTCCTTCCCATACACTCTCTTTCTAAACCTGTACATGTTACTTTTGTTGGTTTCGGGCTGTCTGTAGTCTTCGAGGCCTGCTATTTTCCTTGGAGGTGCGTAGTGAACATTCTCCAGTGTTGGTGCATATCCCTGCACTTGTCATTGTTCTTTTTTTTTTTTTTAGATTTTATTTATTTATTTGAGAAAAAGAGAGAGAGCATGAGCGAGGGGAGGAGCAGAGAGAAGCAGACTTTCCCCTGAGCAAGGACCTGCTCCCAGGACCCTGAGATCATGACCTGAGCCAAAGGCAGACGCTTAACCCACTGAGCCACCCAGGCACCCCTGTCATTGTTAATAGCTGCAGCCCAGTGCCCAGTCTGGATGATTCACCCAATGCCTGCCGGTTGGACCTGTAGGTTTCTTCCACTTTTTGTTTTTATAAACAACACTGTGGTGAACATCTTTGCATGAAAACCTTTACGTACAGCCGTGATTATTTCCTTGTCCCCTGCTGTTCTCACTCCCCTCCAGAATATCTAAGGGAGGGGCCGTTTGCAAAGGTGTGGGATAGTTGACAGAATCAGCAAGGATGTTGAAACCCCCAAAGACGGGCAATGCTGGGGAGCCTTGAGCGACCTGCCGCTGGCCTGAAGTCATCAAGCGAGGAAGCAGAAGGGAGACACCAAAGCCAGAGGGAGTATCGGACTTCACTCTCTTCCTGCCTTCTGACTTTCTGCTGGTAGATTCCAATGGTCAAAGGCAACTGGAAGTGGGAGAGCAAGGGGGGGGACACTGTCTGCAGAGGCCAGTCTCCTGGAGCAGGGAGAGGGGTGAGGAGCTGGAGGGGCAAGAAGATGAGTCGACACAGCCACATCTGCTAGTACACTGCGGGGGGGGGGGGGTTCCCCGCGGGGGGGTGTTCCCAGCAGGGTGAAGAGGTCTCCCCCTCCATTCAGCTCATAAGCAGGGAGCTGGCAGCCACCTGTCTGGAGATAAGGGATGCAGATAAGGATGGGAGGCTGACAAGAGCCAACATGCTCTGAGGATCTGCCAGGGCCCCCTCGGAGGGGTGTCTATACACTAGTCTAATATGGAATATATGGACATACTTAATCCTTACAACAGCCTGAGGGATGGGCTATTTTCCCCCATGTTACAGATGAAGAAACTGAGGCAGAGGGAGATTTTTTTTTTTAAAGACTGTTGCTCCACAGCTAGTAGAAGACAGAGCTGGATCCAAGCCTGGGGCTTCCCTGGACCATATCCCCCAGCCCCCAACCCCCGACCCCCGCCACGGGGTCAGCCGGGTCGCTGGGCTCATGCAGGGACGGGCTTTGGGACCGGCATTCCAATTTCCCCTCTGCCCACTCTGCTGCCACTCTCTCCAGCAGGAGGAAAAAAGAGAAACCACACAAAACCTGAAGAGAAGCCCCACAAAGTCCCTAAATCCACTCCAATTGTATTTTCTTTCTATCCCTTGGAAAATAAAAATTGCTGAGCGCCTATTTTCCCCGAAACCATGTAGCAGAAATCTTCTCCTGGGCTCTGACCCTGGGAGTCAGCTTTCCACCCAAAGCACATTTTTACAGCCAAGTTATTTCTGATTCTTTAAAAGCAAAAGCAAAAGCAAAAAAAAAAAAAAGTGTCTGGAAGGAGCAGACCCTGTTGTAATGTAACGTCTCAGCAAAAATCCCTGGCCGCTGGGCGCACGCTTGGCTCCTGTCCTGACCACGGGAGGCTGGGAGGCGTCTTAGGCGGCATGGGGCGAGTGCAAGGCCGCAGGCAGCCCTTGGCACTTTAATTATTGCAAGGACAGGATAGTGAGGAGTAGAGATGATGCGGTATTGAAAGGAGAGGAACTCACAGTCAGGGAAAGGAACGGACAATTTACAGATCTGCCTTTGAACTTGGAGGGGCCCCACTCCTCATTCCAAGTGAGCGGCTTCCTGGGGCATCATAAAAATGCTTTGACTTTGGATTTGTGTTTAAAAACATCAAGAGCCGTGTGCGTGCATGTGCGCACATGTGCGTGTGAAGTTGTTTGGCCTGTTTGTGAATGTGCCTTTACGGGTCATCATAAGGGCAGGACGCATGTTGGGCTTGCTTACTTATACATCTCCAGCACCAAGCATGCTTCCTGAAACGAAGCAGGTGCTCAATAAACGTTTGTCCAGAGTCTCTTTGAGCACCCGCACGTGTGTGAACGAGTCTGCGTGCAGGGGTCGGAGGGGACTTGTCTGTGCGTCTCCGTGCACGCAGCACCAGAGTGCCGTCTCCCGAGGGCAGAGATCTTGGTCGGCTCCCTACACCCATGTCCTCCAGGTGCCGAAAGCAGTGCCGGGGTGTGGCTGCATGCCCATGGCAGTGGGGGGCCAGGGAGGGGGGCTCTCAGTGCCATCCTGGGTGTGAGTGTGAGTTTATGCAGTGTGTGAGAGATCATGTGTGAGAACCAGCGCTTTGGAGAGCATGGTGCCTGGGAATATCAGGGTTGGGTGCATCTGCCTTTGGGAGCAAGCGTTCATGCTTCTTTGCTAAGAAATGGGGAAAGACGGATGTGTAGACAGCGAGCAACAGGGTGGGTGACTAGAAGCAGAGACAACAGAGAAGTATCTAGAAATATCTGCATAAATATGTCAGGATTCTCTCCTGCAGGCTCTGGCCTCT
>NW_024425452.1:216948-338389 GCF_017311325.1 Ursus maritimus | reverse complement strand
AAAAAAAAAAAAAAGTGTCTGGAAGGAGCAGACCCTGTTGTAATGTAACGTCTCAGCAAAAATCCCTGGCCGCTGGGCGCACGCTTGGCTCCTGTCCTGACCACGGGAGGCTGGGAGGCGTCTTAGGCGGCATGGGGCGAGTGCAAGGCCGCAGGCAGCCCTTGGCACTTTAATTATTGCAAGGACAGGATAGTGAGGAGTAGAGATGATGCGGTATTGAAAGGAGAGGAACTCACAGTCAGGGAAAGGAACGGACAATTTACAGATCTGCCTTTGAACTTGGAGGGGCCCCACTCCTCATTCCAAGTGAGCGGCTTCCTGGGGCATCATAAAAATGCTTTGACTTTGGATTTGTGTTTAAAAACATCAAGAGCCGTGTGCGTGCATGTGCGCACATGTGCGTGTGAAGTTGTTTGGCCTGTTTGTGAATGTGCCTTTACGGGTCATCATAAGGGCAGGACGCATGTTGGGCTTGCTTACTTATACATCTCCAGCACCAAGCATGCTTCCTGAAACGAAGCAGGTGCTCAATAAACGTTTGTCCAGAGTCTCTTTGAGCACCCGCACGTGTGTGAACGAGTCTGCGTGCAGGGGTCGGAGGGGACTTGTCTGTGCGTCTCCGTGCACGCAGCACCAGAGTGCCGTCTCCCGAGGGCAGAGATCTTGGTCGGCTCCCTACACCCATGTCCTCCAGGTGCCGAAAGCAGTGCCGGGGTGTGGCTGCATGCCCATGGCAGTGGGGGGCCAGGGAGGGGGGCTCTCAGTGCCATCCTGGGTGTGAGTGTGAGTTTATGCAGTGTGTGAGAGATCATGTGTGAGAACCAGCGCTTTGGAGAGCATGGTGCCTGGGAATATCAGGGTTGGGTGCATCTGCCTTTGGGAGCAAGCGTTCATGCTTCTTTGCTAAGAAATGGGGAAAGACGGATGTGTAGACAGCGAGCAACAGGGTGGGTGACTAGAAGCAGAGACAACAGAGAAGTATCTAGAAATATCTGCATAAATATGTCAGGATTCTCTCCTGCAGGCTCTGGCCTCTCTGCCCATGGCCCTGGTGTGTTTGGATTTGGGTCTTAACTGTAGACTCTTCAACCACGACTGCAGCTTAGATTCAATTATGAGGAAGGGCCGGAGGGCAGGAGACTGGACTTTCTGGCACACACACTCATTAGTCACTTGTGGATCTGGAAGAATCTTCGGCAGCCTCCCCCATCCCATTTCCACGTGCAATGCCATTTTTCCTCCCACTTAGTCTGTGCGGGCTTCTCTGCTGGGGACGGAGCATTCTGCTGGGGACGGAGCATTCAGTGTGGACACAGGTCTGTAGGCACACCGTCATCCAGTCCGTGTCCCCTCCGGATGGTCTGGACCTCGTCCCCCTTGCCTGCTTCCTCAGTCTGTACCCTCCCCCCCCCATGGCCCTGTTTCCTCCGCACCCCAGCAGCGACCCCCACAAGTGATTCTGTCCTTCTTCAAGGTCAGCTCCATCTCAGGACTGCTCCCCAACAGTAAGGATGATAAATGGCTGTTGTGGTCCGAGACTGGGGAGGTGACATTTCTCTAGCCTTCCAAGAATCCCCTGTGTGCCCGCTGTTGTCCTGATCTGGGTTTTTTGATCATCCTTGCTTCCTGGGGAGCCCAAGGCCTTCTCTGCAAAGGCCATGCATCAATCCTGGGGAAGACAGCAAGGCAGGATGGGGGGAGGTGTTATGGAAAATCTAGGGCATCTGCACTGCAGAGCCTTCTCCATACAGCTGTGGAAACTGAGGCATTGTCCGGCACTCAGCTTCCCCTCCTCACCCCATCCTTGTTCTATTGTAAGTGCATGCTTTCCTGTCTCCCAGAGACATGATATCACTGTCCGTTCTGTGTGGCACAGGGACTTACTAGTTGCTAACGTGGTAAGGGGGGACTCCCAGAAAAGGAGGAAAGAGTGCTTAGCTGGCTTCCACAGGAAAACAAAACCACAGGACAGCTTTGGAGACAAGTGTCTGGGGGAGGGGGGAGATGGGGGAAGCTACACTAAGGGTGGGGCAGAAAAGACAAGAGACAATCAGAGATTGACAGGGCAATGGGCTGGGCCTCACAGGCTTGGAGGAGATGCTGGAAGAGAAGGGTGCTGGTGTGTTCAAGGGTGAGAGCCGGGGAAGGGTCTGCTGGTCAGGGTTAGGGACACCCGGAGGAGTGCCGAGGGGGCTCTCTGAGGTTGGGAACAGAATTCTGAGCTAGATAGGCAGGTGGGAATGGGACCAGAAGGGTCCCTCTAGGGTGCTATAAACTCCTCACCTTTTCTGCAGAGTCAGGTAGGGGCCAGAGCCTTTGCTTGCTGCTTTACATACTGCAAAGCTATCACATCCAAGAACCTTGGACCAGCCCTGGAGGCACGTAGGTATTAGAGCTCCTGCGTCATAGATCAGGAAGGCACGGGGGTTTAACTGGCTTTTCAAGGTCCATCAGCAAGGAACTGGAGGACTGGGACAATTAGTCAGGTCTACTTAGTAAGCACCTACTTACAGGCGCTTTTGAGGTGCTGGGATTAGAGTCAGAATCCTGCCCTCAAAGATCTTATATTCTCATGGGAGGAGGAGAATGACATGCAAACGCATCAGTAAGACACTTTTCAGTACCTAGGGAAAAGATAAAATAGATTATGGAGGGAGGTGGCAGACAGTGGGGTGCCTCTCAGGGGAGATGACCCATAAAACTGAGATCTGAATGATGAGGGTGGCATGTGAAGATGGGGCAGGGTGAAGAAGGGTCCGGGCAGAAGGAAGGATGAGTGCAAAGACCCCAGGGCTGGCAGGAGCTATGGCCAGGGTGTCCGGAGCCTCCCGACTGAGGGCAGAGCTGGGGGAAGATGAGGCCGGAGGGGTGGTCAGGGGCTGAATCACACAGAGGCTCGCAGGCTTTGATCGTCAGTGCCTCAGGGGCCTTGGAAGGGTTTATAAACAGTACGCTGACCTGACCTGATTGCGGTTTAGATAGGTCCCTCCAGCCGCTCTGTGGAGGACAGATTGGAGGTGGGCCAGAAAATTCTAGCAAGGAGGTAAATGAGATTCATGCCGTGGTCCAGGTGAGAGGTGATGGTGGCTTGGGCCAGGCAGTAGCCTTGGAGGTGCTGAGAAGGGATTGGATCCCAGCTAGATTCTGGAGGTAGAGCTGAGAAGATTTAGTGATGAATGGGATATTTGGTGTGAGGGGCTGCGAGGAGGGGTCAAGAGCAACTGGATGGGTGGCTGGTAGGGTGTCAGAGATGGGGCTGCTCAGAGGGAGGCAGATGTGGAATGGGAAGAGGGAATTTATTGTTCTCTGTTGGTTTGAGTTGCCCAGTGGTTATCCAAGTAGAGATAGTAAGTTGGTCGCTGGCTGTGCAATTCTGACCAAGTCCAGGGGAAAGGTCTGCGCTGGAGATAAAATTGTAAGAGTCTTCACCAAATACAAGGATGCGATTGGATATGATCAGCTGGGAAGAGAGTGTAGGCATGGGAGCAGAGGACAGAAGGACAGAGTGAGGGGCAATATGGCGGTAGAGGTCTGGGAGCCGGTGCAGGAGGCTGAGAAGGAGCAACGTGTGAGGCTGGGGGCAAACCAAGGGAGTGTGAGCCCAGAAGAGCGTTTCAGAAAGAAGATAGGGCCAACTGGGTCAGATGCCGTGGGGAGACTGGGTAAGGACAAGACAGAGAATTGTCATTTGGCTTTGAGGTATTAGGAAGTCATTGGTGACCTTGATCAACAACGTCTTTGTCATGGAGAGGTGGGGATGAAACCCAGAGATGGGACGAACCAGTAAATCTCTTGCTGGGGGCAGAGGTGGGCCAAGGAAATAGAGGGACTGGAAGGTAATGTGGGGTCAAGGGAAAGATTTTTTTTTTCTTTTGTGATGTGAACCACCAAGACATGTTTGTTAAGGGGAATGACCCAAAGAGAGAGGGACAGTGGTGATGCGGGTGGACAGAGGGAATCATTGCAGGAGAAAAGTCCTTGAGAAGATAAGAACAGACAGACTCCTGTTCACGAGTACAGGACTTGGTCTTAGAAAGCAGCAGGGACATTTTTTCCCCCTTGTCAACAGAAAAGAAGGCAGAAAAGGTGAGAACAGATGAAGATAGGTGGGTGAACTAGGGGTGGACAGAAGAGATGGGTTTCTGATTTCATTGATTGCTCTATGAAGTGTGCGTCAAAGCTGTCATCCGGTGGCGGGGGGCGGGGGAAGCAGAGAAAATGATGATTTGAGGAATGCAGGACATTTTAAAATAATTTCCGTGTAGAGTTAGAAAGCGCATTTACTAGGCAAGTACAGAAACAGGATCTGGCAATAACAGGTATGCCTCATCGTCAATGTGAACCAGTCTGCAGGGCAGTGTGATGCTCTCTACAGGGTCCTAGATAGCGGTTGGCTGATGGGGTGCAGGTGCCAAGTAAATGGATGGTTGGGTTTAACCAGGATTGTGGTTTTTCCAAGTGATTGTTGAAGGAGGGAGAGGGGGGACAAGGGCATCCAGGGTGCTAAGAAGAGGATAGTCGGGGGACGCTGGTCTGTGAAATCTGGGCTGAGTAATGAAGGAAAACAAGAAGTGTTTGGTGGATAGTGACCAAGGCAAATCTGGACGAGGGGTCTCAGCAGGTGGGAGCATTGTTAGCCTAGGAGCAGGTATACTATAGGGGATGGAAGAGTCAGACAAGGGGATCCTTGAAGTCAAGAATTCAGAGGAGAGGTGGTTATTGATGATGACGAGGTCTAGGGCGTGGCCATGTGTGGGGAAGGCTAAGGAAAGGAAAAGATCTTTGGTGTTGGGGGCAGTGATCAAGGGACTGAGGGGCCAGGGTGTGGAACAGATCATCTTCAGGGACACTAAAGATGTTGAGGATGATGGCCAGAAGAGTGGTGGAGGAGAGAGAGCACACACCGAGGGCTGCGGTCATCAACTGGTGACTAATCTTTAATTCTTGGAATTTCGAAGTCATCTAGTAAAGTGGTTTTAAAAGGATTTGGAAGACTCTCACCACTTGTTTGAATGGAAGCATTTTGAGGCAGCCTTGGACGAACAGCAGGAGCACAAGTATAGTTACTGTTTGGAAATAGGGTGGGGGGGAAATTGAACCCCTTACTTTCACCTCCACCCTGGGCAGGGGGGTTGGGGTGGGGCGGCTTTGGAAGGGCTCCGTGGAACCTTACATGGCACATAGTTGGAAAACCACTGATTGGACCCAGAGGCCCTTGTTTGACATATGAGGAACAAGAGTGCTATTTATCCAAGGTCACCCGGGTCGTTGGGAGCAGAGCCAAGGACAAAGCCAGGTGTCCTGCTTCCCACTGGACCTGGGCTCCATCGCCTCCACAAACCCGCTTTCCCATCCTGGGTTGCTTTTCCCTGAGCTTTCTAACACTTCTTGTAAACACAGGACTGACCACAGCATTAGCAGGAAGCTCCGCTCCAGCCCATCCCTAGGCCAGTCCATTTCATTCCGGCTGGCCTTTCCCGGGACTACAGGGTAACACTGTCCCATTGCCACAGGGGGCTAGGCTCAGGTGAAAGCTGTGTAGACGCCTGAGGGACACCCAGCTACAGGGTCTGCCCTTGGGGGCCAGAGATGAACTGCAACCAGGGACTTGGCCATGACTGGGCTCCTAGATTCTGGGGTGGACATGGGTGAGGCAGGGTGGACCCACAGGCTGGAAGTCAGTGTCCAGGGGTGAGGCCAGCACCCAGGTAAGTGGACTGCCCAAGCAAGACATCAGTGTGGCCAAGAGACAGAATCTGCAAGGCGGTGGGACAGAAACCAGACTGCAGGAGAGGGGAGGAACAGGAGGCAGAGTTGGAGGGTTTCCAGAGCTTCTGCAGAGCATGAGGGCTTTTTATAGGTCCCACCGGGCCTCACCCATGGTAAAGAAAGTGCTAGACAGGACTCTGTATGGGGGAGCATATCGACCAGCAGGTCAAGCCTAGGAACAGGGGACATGGAGGCAGAGGGCAGTACTCAAAGCCAGCTGGGCATTCTGTCCTGATTCTGAGCCATCGGCCCATGGGCAGTGGAACCCCACCCAACCTGGTATGTGGGAGATAGTATCTGTACCCCTGGGAAGGGGCTGGTAGGTGTTAAATAGGTCTTCTTGTCTCAGCTAAATGAGTCTGAGGACTCTCAGTATAGCAACATACTGGCAGGGAACTGCAGTGTCTGGCAGGGAAACTGAGGCAGAAGGCCAGGATGGGTGGATAGGGGCAGGGGGCTTGCTTCCCATCCCTGACCCCGCCTCGGTTTTGGACCCAGTGCACAGAGGACTCCAAGATGTCCCCTGTGTCCCAAAGCCCTTTTCCCCTTCCCATCCGTGCCCCATGTCAGCAAAGCTCAGCCCTCATACGTACCCTCCATGCCCTCCTCAGAGAGATCTTCCCTGCCTGGCCTGTCTCAGGAGCTCTGGTGCCTCAGCCTTCACTCCCCTCCAAGTCTTTAACGTGCTTTCTGCTTCCCGGCAGCACGTGTTGCTTACTACCTGATGTCTTAGAGTGTGTGCACTGACTTGTTCCTGTCCACCGTCCACACTAGCTATAGACTAGAAGCTTCCCCAAGGCAAGGAGTTTGGTTTCCCTGTGTTTTCAGGGCTGCCGGGCTGGGCCCCCAGCAGAGGAGAGGCCCCTGGCTGCCGGCCATGCTGCCTGCAGCGGTGCTCCCCGCCCCCCCCCTCCCGAGAACGGGGCTGCTGCAGGCCCCAGGGCTGGGGAGCAGGGCCGGGCCCCTGGAAACCTCAGGCCGGTTGTATCAAGGCCATAAGCTTCAGTGAGTGGCTCTAAAGATAATCAATTGTTTTCATTCTGAGCGAAACAAGCGGCTCCAAGGAAGCTCTATTTAAAAACCGCACACACCTGCCGGATCCATCTTTTGTTAAATTGTTGCACACGCTGATCTGATTTGACCTGGCAGGTTTAATGTGCTTCCTTCTCAGTGCCAGAGAGGGGGCTCGGAGGGGGTGCGGCAGGAGAAGCTGCGGGGTGGGAGGGGCAGCTGAGCAGCAAGGAGATGAGGATCTGGAGCTGACAAGGAGGTGGGAACCGCATCTTCTAGCTAGACCCACCTTTGGGAATCAGGTGAGGGCTTCCGTCCCCTGTGGGAAATCCTGCCCTAATGTTTCTCGTCCTCCTCCACCTCCTTCTCCTTCTCCTCCTCCATGGATCCAAGCGAATTAGTGGCCTGGCTGGAAAGGACCTTAGACCACAGGGTCCAAACCCTTGATGTTCCAGGGAGGAAAACAGAGACTCAGAGAGGGTAAGCTGCTTACCCAAAGTCACACAGCAACATAGTGGCAGGATAGAGCCGAGGCCTGGGACACTAGAGGTCCACCCGGGACTCTGTAGGAGTTGCTGGGGAGGGAATCTTATCTCTTCCACAAGCTGGAGGCCTTGACAAGGGCAGGGGCACATCTTTCTCCTTCCCTGCCTTCCAGACACAGTTCTGAGATGGGCATCCAGTGGACGTTGTTAAAATAATGCAGGGAGGGGTCCACGGGGTCCCAGGGAGGGGAAGGAGATCTGCTGGGCAGGGAATGGAGCAGCTTGGGCAGATCAGGCCCCAGAGAACACGGGAGCAGCAGTTTTGAAAATATAAGGCAGGTCATGCCCCTTCTCGGCTCCAGATCCTGCACTGGCTCCCAGTTTGCTCAGAATAAAAGCACAAGTCCCAGTGATGGCCCTCGTTGCTACTCCTCTCCCTTCTCCTCACCCTGCAGCCACATGGTTCCCTCACTGTCCCTCCTGCATGCCATGCAGGCTCCTAGATTGTACAGGTGAGCACCACAGACTCTGAAGGAGTCGAGGACATGAGGCGTCCCTGGAGGCTGAGCAAGGTGGCAGCCAGGGAAGCTGGAAGGTCCGGCAGGATGGCAGGACAGGCAGGTAATGGAGGCCGGAGAAGGCAAGAGACTGCCCCACCCCAGCCACATGGGCAGTGGAGGGAGCCTGATGCCGATCGTCTGAGCCTGGGAGCAAGTCTCCGGTGGTGGGTCCTCGGATGTTCCTGTCCTGCCAGGTGTAGGCATAGCGGGTGGCTCCTCAGGGACTCCACAGCACCAGCCCTGGTGAGCTCCAGAAAGAGGTCAAGGAGTAGGCAAATAATGGAGAAGCACAGGGCTGAGGAGGGCCTCAAAAGCAATTCCTTCACGGGACAGGTGAGAGTGCCTTGAGACTCAGTCCCAGGGAGGAGCACATCTGCAGAAGAGCTGAAGGGGATGTGGGGGGCTGGGGGCCCTCCCCTTCCTCTCTCCCAGGGGTCACTATCCCCGCCGCTCTGCCCCTCCTCTGTCTCTCTACACCTGTGCTGACCTGAGGCACGGATACGGCCATAAATAATAGTAATAAAGAGAGAGCCCATACCGAGTGAGATGATTTTATGAAATTACATTTTTGAAAAGGTTAATTCTTCCATCTCCCCACTCGTACTCCAATCTGGAGAGGCAAATGTGGATTAATTGGTCCCATTTCCTCCCCGGCCTCCGTGGGACACGGACAAGATGTTTGCTTCCACGTGGGTCTGCCTTGTCCCCGCAGGCTTGTGGAAAGCAGCCGGCCTGGGCCCTCCTCCCCCCTGGAGTTGGCTGACCTCCCTCCCTGTCAGGCTGGGGGCCAGCTGGGGCCCTCCCCGTGCTGCCCACAGCCTCCCGACCCAAGCGGAGGCACAGAGTCCCACGGGTGGCTTTGCAGCTTGCCTGGGAAGTCCTGGCAGACGGAGGGACAGACGGAAGGGACGGAAGAGATGGGAGAGGAAGGTCCCCAGAGAGATTTTGGGAAGTGGCCATGGAGGGCAGCATGCAGAAGGAGCAGATGTGGATGAGGTGGTCCAAGTGGGGGAGCCTGAAGTTGGGGGCCCCCAGGCACATGCACGGAGTGGGCAGGATGGGTGAGTCAGAGAGGGGAAGGGAGTGAGACAGATGGACAAACAGACGTGAGGGAGGATGCAGGAGCTGGTGGGTAGACCTTCCTGGTCTCTACTTTCTACCTTTTCATTGTTATTTTTCCCCAAATCAGGCAGAGGAAGTTGGGGGAAGACAGCCCCTGAGGGAAGGCATTTACCTCAACAGGAGGCGAGGAGAATGGGAGAGGAGTGTTTCCTTGGAGCTCAGAGGTGACCTGTCTCCCATCCCACTTCTCTCCTTCCCAAGGTGGCCCTCCCCTGTGTCCTCCTTGTGTCCCCAGCCCCCCTCCCCGCATCAAGGCTGCCCAGCTCTCCTTCCCTCCCTTTCTCACTCTCTTGGATGCCCGGCCTCCCTCCACCAGGAGGAGCTGGGGTGGTGTCAACCGCTCTGCCTTGTGGCCCCAGCTGCCACTCACAGCTGCACGGCCTCTGGCAGGCACGGCCCCACTCTGGGCCTCAGTTTCCTCGTCTGTAAAATGAAGAGGTTGGACGAGCTTGTTCAAAGTTCCTTATGGCGCAGACATGTGGGGACTATTGGGTGTTTAGAGGAAAAGGGTGCTCTGGTGTTTAGCTGGGTGAGGATTTTGTTTTGGTGGGAGATCATCACTGATTTTTAAGTACAATAAAGTGGCCCAGCAGAGACACAGAGAGGGCAGAGAGATGGGAGGCCGTGCCTGGATGTGCATCGTCTGTCTCTGGTGCACTGTGAGGTGTGTGCCTCTGTGTGTGGTGCGGTGCAGGGGGATGTGCCAGCGGGTTCTTCTTGTGTGGCTGAGTCCGTCCCCTTCTTGGGTTTGCTCCTAGCATGTCACGCTCCCCAGGGTGAGCCCGCATCCCAGTCGTGACGTAGTCCACCACGCTGAAGCCTGGCGGGATACAGAAATGGACCAGCTCTCAAGGAGACAGAGGAGGTGAGACTCCATCCTGGGAGTGTTTCACCTTCAGACCAGACCAGAGGGCTTGTGACGTAACTGGAATTACCCTTTACCCGCAATGGTATAAAGAGGAAGCGTTCAGTCCACCAGAAGAGGGCTGAAGACAGATCAAGGGGGACTTCCTGGCAGAGGAGACATTGAAACACATTGATTACATGCTATGAGCTACAGGAGGTTGGGCAAATGGCTCAGTCAAGGGACAGAGTGGCAAGCAGGTGCCCAGGGGGTGGGGGTGGGGAACAGATAGAGAGTTGATCTATCAAGGACTGTGCCTCAGTCAGATAGGAGAAGAGAGAGGCGTAAAAAGGCTTCTCACAGGAAGTGAGGCTGAGAAGAGGGGTGGCTTTGTTTCCATGGAACAGAGGCAGAGGGTGGTGTCAGGAAGGAGCAGGGCAGAGGCAATGGCAGACAGGGCGTGGATGGGGAGGGGACAGGCAGGTGGCCAGCAGGCGGGGCCCCTGCTGCCTGGTGGTCCTGGAGAAGGAAGGGGTGGGCTGAAGAGAAGATTCCTGAAGGGGCCAAGTCACCTGTTTCCTGGTGTGGGTCCCCTCCTGACAGGCGTTCTCCCTGTTTATTCCTGTTCAAAGAGCAGGGAAGACCTATTTCCCTCCCGAGAGCCTATTTATTCTGCTTTCTCATTTTCCAATCCGGTGACTTTACAGCTTTTTTTCGTTTGGCTTCATCTTCCCAACAAGAGGAACTATTCCCTCTCCTTTTCAAGCCCCGGCTGAGGAAGAACTGGGGCCGCTGCTGGCTGGCAGGCCTGGGGCCTGCTGTGCACCGGCCAGGTGGGCCCAGGGACCCCACTCTCCGACCTGGGCCATACGACGCTGGGAGTTTAGCTCCTGAAGCAGCTGCTTACCCTCTCACTGCTATTGAGAAGAAGTGGGGTTTGGATGAGACGGGAAGAGGACCTTAGGCAGAGAGAAGTGGGGAGCCGAGGGGGGACTCCCAGTATGGCAATGGCTGGTGGGCCTGGGGCCCTCTCTGCTTTGCTCCTGTCATCTATATGTCCCCCCTTCTCAGGGCCATCCCCTAATTCTCACCATCCCCTGATCCCACCACCCTTGGATCTGCTGTTGAAACCCACTGATATTTCTCTGCCTACGCCATGGTTCCTTGGACTTCCGACCATCCCTTCTCACCCTCATCTTTCCAAAAGTAAGCAGTCCCACACTTCACAGCTTTCTGCCCACCTCCCCTCCCTTCCACTGACCTTCTCAGGACACAGCCATTTTGCAGAGACGGAAGGACAAACTCCACGGGGTTGTCATTTCCGGGGATGAGAAAGACTGTAGAAACAGAGGCTCCTGGGGGACAGTGACGGCTTGTTTATGGTCCTGTTAGGTCTGAGATGCCTGTTAGACGCCCACTGAAGATGTCCTGAGAGTCCAATTGTGAGCCTGGAGCTCAGGGTGAGGCTGGGGCTGGGGACACGGACTCGCTCTCATCAGCATATGACGGTATTTCCTCAAGGGAAAAGGACTAGATAAAGAAAAGAGAGGGCCCAGAGGGCCTGCAACACTAAAATGTTTTGTTGAAAGAACCAACAAAGAGACTGAGCAGGGCAGGCCAGAGAGGAAGGGACAGCTAGGAGCCTGTGGGATCTGTTCCCAGTGTCTTTCCCTCGTGGCCGGTCCCTGGTGGTCTTCAGGTCACTTCATGTATCGGGCTCCTATCCTCAGGGAACAGACCAGACAGAACACAGTCAGAATCCGAATCTCAGCTCCCCCTTCCAGCTAGGTGGCCTCCAGCAACTTGCTTTGCCCCTCTGAGCCACATGTCCTCATTGCGCATGCAGAAAACTCAACCAAATCCATGAACACCTGGCACCTAGTAGCCCCTCCATATATGTCAGTTCTCCTTCCCCTCCTCACTCTTCCTAAAATAAACCACCGTGGTATGCATCATCTCAGAAGGAAGTCCTGTAGAGTTTGAGATATTTGTCTTTAAATACACTATCTTACACTTGCCCACACCGAATCTCATCTGTCACTTTTCTGCCCACTCACACACACCCTTGTGGGATTCTGTAGTGTGTATCCCCATTGGTTTGACATTTCACTTCCCCCAAAAAACTTAGTGCCATTTGCAGATTTCCAGCTCTCACTGTGTACTCCGTCTTCCAGATGATTTATTAAAATTTCAATCGAGATGCTCCATCCTAACCGCGGGGCAACTCTGTTGGCTGTTCTCCACCCAGAGAAGTGCCTGGCACATCTCCAACATCCTGCTCATTTCTAACCCAGGAACAGTTCCGCTGAGATGCCCGCCATCCCAGAGGCCCTCCGTAAGCCTGAGTGAGTCTCCCTAGGAGGCCTTGCTACCTGCTGAGTTCTCCCAAAAAGTCCTTGTGCTTTGGGGTTCAGGGGTCCTACCCTTTTCCAGAGACCCATCCATTCTTCTTGTTAGGGTCAGAAATTGAAACTCATCAGTCCATGGGCCTCAAGTGTCCTCTAAGATGACTCTTGTGGGGATTGTAGTTATTTCCCCCTTGACCCCACCATTTCAGTTCACACCTGCTCCTGCCGCCTCCCCCTGTGTCTTTGGCTTGAGGGCCTTCTCTGGCCACCGGCGCACACCCTGCCCAGGCAGGGACGCAAGCCAGAAGTGCTGAGGAATTTCACTGCGAGAGCGGCTCTCCAACACTGACTGTCAGGCCCTCCCATCCCAGCGCCCTCACCCCTCAGCAGGGAGAGCCCTGACGAGGTCCCGGTGGGACTGAGCCCCAGTTGCCCACCGTTGTAACATGCTTGAGAACACATCTTTTATTAGCTGCCCTCTCTTCCCCACCCCACTTCCCCTACACCCCTCCTGTGTTTTCAGGGACCACCTCCCCAATAAACTATGTGCCCTCGAATCCTTGTCTTAGGGTCTTCTTCTGGGGGAACTTAGCAAGAGACACTCTGGCTTATCTGCACCTGGCCCGATTCACTCTCTGTTCTTTCCAGGGCTTGACGTCCAGCCCCTGGGCCTACGCCACACCAAGAGTTCTCCCCAGTCGGGTCCACAGCCTGCCCTTGTGGGGGGCTGGACCAGGCTTCTCCTCTGGGTCAGGGCATTTCCGAGCATTGCTGTCGATGTTGGAAGAGTTTCTCTTGTCACTGGCTGCATTGTGTGCTGATTTCTCTCTATCCAGGGGAGTGGGGCCCAGCTGCAGACAGCAAACATATTGAGTAAATTCCTAATGAACTGATTACTCAGCTTAGCATTTTAACTGCGGCATTAAGCACCCTCTCACCCTCATAAACATGTTGAACTACTGAAGGGATTATGGCTTCCAGGCTGGCCACTCTGTCACTGGGAAAAATTAATCTCCAGATTTAATCAAAGCCAAGACCACAAACTGCGGTAGGGACAGGCCTTTTTCTTTCCATGATGCCCAGGAGATGGTAGGCAATTCACAGATTCCTCTGACTTGCGAGTGACCTTGAGATGTCATCTGGTCCATCCTCTTATGTCTGTGTGCACACATACCCTCCCGGCCTGATGGTTGAAACCTTTTCTAGACATGATCCAGCTGAGAAGTATCCTTTTACAGATAGGAGGGGAAAACCCAAGAGGAAGTAAGTCAATGACCTTTCCTACACAAGGTTGGAATGCAGTGCAGAAAGCAAATGCAGGGTTCTTGCCTATTTTTGGTCTTTTCTGTTCGGGATTCACTGTGACCCTCAGATCCTCATCTGAGGGCTTTTAGAGTAGCCAAGACTACATTCGGACGCTCACGGCGTCTTCCCCTAGCTTCCCCATCTCTCCGGACCTCTGTCATCTTCTGTGTGACCATGCTGAGGAGTGAGTGTGGGTGGCAGAGCCCGTCTGTGAGGCTCTCGCCTGGGCACCCTTGTCAGTGTGTAAGGCCAGAGGGGTCTGTGAGGACTGCGTCCCCCAAGGAGGGGACCAGATGTTGGATTCTGTGGCTGGAAGCTCATGGTCTTAGTTCAAACGTGCTCAGGGGGGACCTGAGTGACTGGTAAGCAGCAATTGAGAACAACTGTGCTGTGTCTGGTGCTTGAAGGAGAAGAAGGGGGGGGTGCGGGGTCATGTGTGCCTCCAGAGAGCCCTAGGCCCCAGACTCTCAAAGTAGGGTCCTTGGAGGCAGTCCTGGGTCATCTGGGCTCTCACTATCTGCAGGCAGTGTCCAGGCAACTAAGAATGCTGCATCTGCGGCCTCCCGCAGGCCTCCTGGAGCAGGACCTTTTTTCTGGGGTCCCAGGTGGTTCGTGTGGGCATCTAATGTCAGCTGCCTGGGACCCTGCCCTCTAGAGAGGCTGCTCTGAACTCAGAAGGTGGGGGCGGAGCCAGCCAAGGGCCCTCCCTCCTCAGTTAGGGCCGGTGGTGGAGCTGCTGAGCATCAGAGTGGCCCACAGTCAGGGACAGTGGAACATTGATGAGCGGTAACCGGGCAGAGGCCTCTGGAGATGAGAGCTCTTGGCCAGCTCCGTCCCTCCACCTGTCACCACACTCTGTCCCTGTCAGGGCCCCCTGTCTGCCTGTGAGTAAATCCTTGCTCCTGGAATGAGTTCGTGTTCCTGGCAGTGGGGAGGCAGTTGGCGCAGCCTCTCTGCTTGAGAAGGGGAGGTGAGACGGGTAGCCAGGCCCCGGCCTCCCGGAGCTGGCACGGGCAGCAGGAAGCCTCCCGCCGAACCCCCGGTACAGGTTGTGCTGAAGGAGACGGGGAGTTGTGCCCGCCATGCACACCGGGACAGCCCCACACCCGGCAGGGAGAGCAGACGGAGACGGCCCTCCTCCCTGAGGCAGGCACCCCGATAGACTCGGGAGGAGGGTGGTGGGAGAGACTCCATGGGTGACTTTGCACTTGGACCGAGAATGATTGCAGGGATTCAGGTGGTCCCCAGGAGTGTTTGGGATATCATGGCAGAGTTAACCGAGGCCCGAGAACAGAAGGAAGGGAACTTCACGCCTCTGAGCTGCCAGGCCTCCTCTCCCCCTCCCCCTCCCCCTTCTCATGTCGCTCCCACGTCATAGAATCGCTGCCCCTCCTTTCCTGCCACTCCTTGGTGTTTGTAGCTACAAAATCGGGATGGTAGCAGTAAGTGTCCCCCAGGGGTGACGTGACGATTAAATGAGCTGATTTGTGGAAAGCTCCTCAGATAGAATCTGGCACACCGTAAGTGCTCAGTAAATGCTCTCCCCTGCCATCACGCTTGTTCTTGTGCTCCCACCTTCCCCAAGAAGCCCTGTGGCCCCGGGAAGAACGGAGGCCGCGCGGTGCTGCTGGCTCCGATGCCTGCCTTAGCGGTAAAGCCTGGGTTGGCAGGGATGGAGACAAGATGGGGCCGGGAGGGTGGTGGAGAAGAAGAGAGGGAAGCCTGGTGGGTTCACAGAGACAGAAGATGGCAGGAGAAGGGAGGGGGTGGGAACAACAGGAAGCAGAGAGGAAGGAAGGGCTGTCCCTGCGGCATCTATTGTGTAGGTCTTTCCAGGCCCTTCTCCGTGATGCCCCATGGTAACCCTTAAGGCAAGTCTTAGTCACCCATTTTGTGGAGGGGGACGTGAGGCTCAGAGAGGTGAAATAACTTGCCCAGGGTCAGGCTAACCGGTTTTCACAGATTCTTTCTTCTCAACCACCCTGGAGCCTTCTGGGCTTTGGGGGACAGACCAAGAGCTCTAGAGGACAAAGGAGGCTGCAGCAGTGGCAGGGAGGCCGCGGTGGAGTGGGCAGGCCCGTGCCACCCGGGAGCCCATTACGGTCACTTACCCGCCGGTGTGCCGGGTGGCCCTGAAGTGCCCCTCCACTCGGCCCGCCCCGCCTGGAGGAACAGGAGGAAGGGGACGCTGGGCCCCGGGACCTGGAAGGGCAGGCAGAGGTGGGGCCCTGAGATGGGCAGGGGGAGGGCCAGGCAGGAGGGGCGTGTGGCAGGGAGGCTGCCAAGGCCGCTGGAGGGAACTGAGAGCTGACTTCAGAGAAGCTGGCAGGTGTTGCCATGGCAACCACAGACCAGTGACATCTTTGAAAAAGAAAAAGGACAACAAGTTTGAAGATTTTATTTGCTGTTTTTGCACTTTGCTGGGAGGAGAAGGCTGGGTAGACAGGAGGGGTGGGGGTGTCAGACACAGGCTCCCCCTGAGGAGAGGATGTGGTTCAACCCCTGAGGAAGGGAGTGGAGGCTCTCTGTGGAGCCTTCAGGACTGCCAGGCCATGGCGTCCTCTCCTGAGGCTGGCTACACTCACGTCTTCCAACTCCTATGTCGAGAACTGGGAGCTCCACGGGGCTTGTCAGCCGGCTCTGCTTCTTCTACACAAAGTAACCCACGGAGAAACCAGCTTCAGACTTAGGCCCACCGGGGGGGATTTCAGAGGTCAAGAAGAGTTCCCATGCCCCAGCCTCCCTATCCCTGCCTAAAAGTAACCCCTTCATCTACACAGCATTTGACACGCATCCAAGAGGCACAGGGAACAAAAATTCAGACTGCAGTGTCACACTGCCTGGCTCCACAGCCCCATCGCCCCTTCCAGCTGTGTGGGGAAGCTAGTCAACAACCGTGCCTCAGTTTCTCCACTGGGAAACCAGGTCAACAATAAGAATATCTACTTCCCTGGGTTGTTGGAAGGAGCAAGTGAGTAGATGTAAGTAAAACACTTCAGCCGGCGTCCCTGCTTGGTCTCGCCTGGTGCTGCTCGGCTTCTGTGGTCTCAGCTTTGGGGCTGTGGAACTGAGGCTTTGGATGGCCGTGCCGCGGGCCTGAGTCCCCAGACGCCCCTCCCTTCCCGCCCCAGCACGCGGACCTCCCTTCCCGCCCCAGCACGCGGACCTCCCATACCTGGGCAACCCCATCTCGATCTACCTCGCCCGAAGAGCCTCCAGCGCACTCACCGGTGAGGGAGGGGAGGAGAGTGCCTTCTCCTCATGTCTGCTTTTCCAGACGACCCTGGGCCCACACACACACCTAGAACTGCTGAGCCTCAAGTTCTTCAAGCTGCTTTCCATCCCTGGCATTTCAAAGATTCTGAGCAAGAAAAATAAGCAAAAAACGAAACACTGATTTCAATCCTCAGAGGAAGACCTGTCTGCACTGATGAGAGTGTGAGCCAGAGACTGCTTCCCCATCAGTAGTTTCCTTCCTTCCAGACCCAAGCCCTCAGAAGACCTGTCTTCCTGAACAGACCCAGACACTGGTCAGGGACCCACCAGCAATTGGCAACTCACTCAAATTAGCATGGCAGTTGCAAATAACACGTAAGTGCTCTGGGAAGGTTCTCCGTGGATGTTTTCCCCAGAATGGTTTTTAACTTTCCCTCTATATGTATAGGCGATGTTGTCTTAGGTGCATCTTAATTTCTATGAATTTCAGAGTAATTAGGCTTTGCAGTCAAGGCCCCCTCAGCAGTATGTTATTCCTCTAAATTCAAATAAGAAGGCCACTTAACAAGTGCTTCTGTGTCCCGCCAGGCCCCCTCTGAGATTTGGGAGCCTACGTTACCCACAATTCCTTGTCGCAGCTCTGCAGCATAGCCTGTCTTATTTCCAGGGGAGGAATGCGGGCCCAGGGGTCATGGACTTATTCAAGATCACACAGAGAGCCGTCCGAGGCATCAGGCTGCAAATCTAAGACCACCAGCTCTCGATGGAACCCTGACTCACAGGGCAGCCTCCATGGTGATTAAGAGCTTGCACTCCTGACCAGTCAAGTAGGACCAAATCCCAGCTCAACCAGCATTTAGCTGTAGGAAAACGCCTTCCAGCCTCCATTTCCTCATCTGAAAATCAGGGATGAAACTTCTAACCTGGTGCTGTTAAAAAAAAAAAGCAAATGAGGGGCACCTGGGTGGCTCAGTCGGTTGGGCGTCGGCCTTCGGCTTGGGTCACGATCCCGGGTCGTGGGATCGAGCCCTGCATTGGGCTCCCTGCTCAGCGGGGAGCCTGCTTCTCCCTCTGCCCCCTCCCCTTGCTTGCTCTCTCCCTCTTTCTCTTGCTCTCTCTCTTTCGCTCTCATAAATGGATGGAATCTTAAAAAAACAAAACAAAACGAAGGAGTGAGTATATGCAGATTTCTGAGAACAAAGCCTTGTATACAGCAAGCGCTGAATCAGTGTGTGATTTCATCATTCCTACTAGGCCGTGACTTTGGAGAAGGGGAGTAGATACACGTCTCTCCCCAAACATCAATTCTCAAGAGTCCTTGAAATTTTCCTAGAAGTAGGCCTTTAAAAAAAAAAATCACAGGTTTTAAGCCAAAACTATTTTCCCAAACCTATTTCTCAGCAGCAAAGATTCTAGCGCTGGTAAGGCCTTACACGGGAAAGAGAAGAAAGAACTGTACAGCCCGATGGGCCCGCAGTAGAACTCGGGCTCCACCTTTCATACAAGCATGACCCTGGCTCACTCTTCACCCTGCTTGGATCCCAGGGCCGGCTCTGGGGTGAGGGCAGAGCCGGCAGCCCCCGCCCCTAGGCCAGTCTAAGAACGTGCAGAGCTCTTGCCCCGGGTGTCAGCGGACCTTATCTATACATCAAAGAGCTTGTTCCACACGGGGCTAGCAACCCAGGTTCAGGTTTATGCCCCCCACCCCACCCCAAAGCACCCCCAACCCAGAGTGCCCCTCAGAGTCCTGGGTGGCAGCACCAGGTGCTCAAGGCGGGAAGGAGAGAGGAGAGAGACTCCTAGCAACTCTAGAAGGTGAGAGCCAGAGAAGGTCCTAGAAGGTTCCATGGTGCATTCCCCAATTGACAGAGGAGAAAGCTGAGACCACAATCAGCGGTGGGGGGGTCCCCATCCAACGTCAGAGCTGGGACGAGAACCCCTGTGTTCTCTCTTGTAGTCCCAGTGCCCTTGACACTGTATCGTCTCGGGAGTGTGAAGTCTGACACCCCTCCTCCGGGTTTTTACCACTTGTCAGCTTGAGCAAAGCAAATCAGCCCCAGTGTGCTTCTGCACAAAGATTGAGAGACACCGTCTTATTCATTATAATGTTGCTGCTGCTGACAATAGCTCTAATTTATTGAGTGCTGTGTCAGACATTGTTCTAGTGCTTTATATCCATTTATCCCGGGCAGGTGGGGACCGTGCTCATTTCCCGTTACAGTGAGAAAACTGAGGCACAGAGAAGTTAAGCAACCAGACCAAGCATTCCCAGCTGCTAAGTGCAGGAACTTGGTCTTGAGCCAGACAAATGCTAAAGCCTGCCCGTCAACTGTGTGTCTACACGGACTCCTTGGAGTGCATTTGTTCTGCATTTCCAGCCTGTAGAAGCCCAAAGGAGGGAATTGTGCTGGATTCAATTCAGTTTAACTCCATTAGTTTAATTGATTAGTTGAATAGCCAAAAACAGTGGTTGGTTCCAGATTAAATGTGTCAGTATAAATAGGTTTCTGGATTAACCTCTCACACAAATGTGTGTGTGTGCACACATATACATATATACACATACACACACAAAGAGAGAAAGAGAATGCTAAGAGCATGGTCAAGCAGAGAGGAGATGAATTCAGAGAACCAGGGCACCTAGCTCCAGGCCCGGCCCAGCTGCTGTCCAGCCGGAGGCTGCTTAGTGGGTTAATTTGCCTGCTCTGTGAGGGAGGGGGCCACGTCTACACCATTTGCCCCCAAATTTCCAGGCGTTCTCACTCAGCACATGAATGGATTATTTCCTCACCTCTGCTTTCTAGCTGTGTGACTTTGGGCAGGTTACTCAACCTCTCCGTTCCTCAGTTTCTCCCATCTATAAAATAAAGATAATAGTTGGACCTACTCCCCGGGGCTGTTGCAAGATTAAATGAATGACATGTGTAGAGGACTTCGAGCTCCACACAGAGTAAATATGCACCAATGTTAACCATAATGGTGGTGATGACCTTGATAATCAGATTATTGTAAAATGGGCCGGTAATAGCTCTTACCTCCTAGGGTTATTCCGAGGACCAAATATGGTAATAGCTAGCACAGAGTATGGGCTCAGCCTCCAACTCACACTACAGGTCAGGGACGAAGGAAGAGAGTGCAGAATACTGGGACACTTGTCACTCTATCCATGAGGAAGAGGAGGGTGGCAGTGTGCACCCTGGCCTGGAGTCTGTCTCGGTAGCAGACAGGACATTTCTTTCCCTTGCGTCAGCTTACCCCCATGGCTTGGTACCCCAAAGCTGCCACTTTGCACGTGTGACCCAAACTGTCTCTTTAATTATCACACAGAGGAGGAGAAGCCTCAAACAGGTTTACGATACTCACGGTTTGCTGCGTTGTGTTACATTCCGCGTGCATGTAAACAACATCTTGTGGCATTGTCTGATAAATTAAACATCTCTCCTGCCTGGGCTTGGAGAGGAGCATCGGGTCCCCAAAGAGGGGCATAGGTGACTCAGCGCCACAACCGCTGTAGAGTTTGCTTCAAGCTCCTGGAGCTAAAAGCTGGCGAAGGGACAGAGAGAGGAGAGTGCCAGCCCCAGCACATGGTCTGTTTACTAGGAGGGGGCAATGGGATGTGCCCAAAGCCCATACCAAGAGCAGGCTGGGAGTTGTTACCGAAGACGAACACCTCTGCACCCTCGGGGGCTGAGAAAATGTGCTGTCCACACCACACCACCCCCAAGACTCGTCGTCCTCTAGAACCAGCCCACCACCAAATCATTTGTTGAAAGAACCTGACGTATCAGCTCAGCTCTGCCATCCGCAGGCTGCGTGACCTTGTGACAGACCCTCAACCTCTCTGGGTCTTGTTTTTTCTCCTGGGCCCACAGACCATGAAGACTACCTGGTCAAAGGCAGGCAGCTGGATTGCACTATTCCTTGAGTTGTCCCAGCAGCTGTAAGAGCCACCAGCCTCTTCCCAGCCAGTCTCCGAGGAGATCCCTGGACTCAGAAAAGGATCCGACAAAGACAACATGAGAACAGAAGGGAGATACATTTGATGAGAAAACCCATGACCTAGATGACTTCTTTTCCACCCCACAGAGAGTTAGAAATCACCCAAAAAGCCTTTTTTAAATTACCCAAAATACTGACCCCGGTACCATTCCCAACATTTCCGATATGATTATTTAGCTGAAGGCTCAGGCTTCGGAATTTTGTAAAAGCTTCCCGTAAGCCTAACTGTGCAGCCAGGGTGGAGAACCACTGACCTAAATAATCCATTCCCTGTTAATTAAGAATTGAAGGTGATTTTAATTAATGAAGAAGATGGGAAGAGATTCCGGAACCAGACATTTAGGCCTTTTGGCAGCTGGACCTGAGATGTTCCTTGGGCTCCAGCCCAGACAGGCCGGAAAAATGACACTGCTCCAGACTCTTCTTCCCACGAGTGTGGAGCGGTAGTGGGATATGTTTGTGGACCACCAGCTACTCCTAGGCCCAGGCTGGGAACTGGGGAGAGTGGGCAAGGGGAGAGAGGCACTCTGCCTGGAAAGGTAAAGGCCTTCTGGTGGAAGGCTGGAGCTGAGGCTTTGAAGGAGGTATACAAATTTACCAGGTGAAAAGCAAAATCCCCAAGTAGGAAAAGGGAAACAGCAAGGACTTCAGTGCAGGTGGCCTAGGGGCTGTCCTGCTAATTCAACGCTCATGGGGCTCCCAGTGTGCCCAGCTGCTTACCAGGCTTTGCTGGTGTGGGTGGCAGGCTGGCCCACAGGAGAGCTTGGGCCCCTCCCTTCAGACTTAGAGTGAGGCTGGGAGACACAAGGTTCAAAGGGAATTTCAAGCTGGTTAATAGAAAGGGAGTTCCTAGTGAGGGCTCTTAGTTGGCCTGCATCATAAGGAAGGCTACTTGGAGGAGGTGTTTGGAGAAATGCATACACAGACAGGAGGCGGTGATGTCTCCGGACCATATAAGTATGGGGAGAGAAAAGCCCTGCTTATCTGAGGCCAAGCTGGGGCAGAGCAGTAAGGGGCCCCCAAAGCCACGCTGGGCTGGTTGGACCCATTCTGAATTTGGGGGTTGAAGAAAACAGTCTGGATTCTATTCTTTTTTTTTTTTTTACTGGTGCAATCATAAAATATAATTTTTAATATTTTCTTATGGAGGAAGGAGTCCATGAAAGCAAACATTCCTAGGGCCAAGGAAAATCATTGAGGCAGCCCAGTGGCTGGAATTCTAAATCCCTGGATGCTCTTCTGAGCCCATCTTTAATTAGCTGGGTATTTGGGGGCAAATCACCAAGCTTCCTGGAGCCTCAGTTTCCCTTTCTGTAACCTGGGAGCAATAAGCCCATCCCAGACGCAGCACCCTCCAGGGGGCACCATCCACCTGGGACACATGGATAACCGTGCCCTTCAAATGTGCACCAGGGCTGAAGGGCCCAGGAGAATGAGGAGTCCACAAAATAAGAGCCACAAAACCACATTTTCAAAAGCAGCTCCACGGAGAGCACAGGTCTTAGTGCTTGGGAAGGCATCAGGGCTCTTCACTCAGCCTTACTATCCCTAGTCCCTGTACCTCTCATCAAATCCTCCCACTGAAACACAAAGAATCTCTGAGTCGCCCATGCTGATGAAACCTTTTGTGGGCTCAGCCCGCAGAGCTCTCTGTGCGCCCCACCTGTGCACACCCCTGGCTCCTCCAAGATACCCACCAGCCCCTGGGGTCTGGGGTTCCCAATTTGTCCATTGCCACCTGCTGGCCCAAGCAACACAACTCAGGTTCCTGCAGGATCCAGACTGTCAGAGCTCAGGCCATGCTTGCCTGTGGTCCTGAGCCCAATTCCCAAGCCCTTCCTTCTCCACGTGCCTCCAGAGACCCCACTGGGCTCACCTCCGGGTCTCCGTCCCCTGGGACACTCTCCGTCCAGCTGTCTTCTCCCGCTTGGGTCAGTCAAAGGGTCTTGGGGTCCCCAGCCTAGCATGCACTGGCTTTCCACACGCTTTAGGGGCCACGCCGACCTCTGGTGGCTCCTCTTCCACTGAGCTGTTCCTTCACGAAGCTCCAGTCCCCAGCACCCATGAGAGTGAGGGCAGCTCCCGTGGGGCTGTCTACCTGCCGTGGGGCGGTTGAAGTGGTGCAATGGATCTCGAGATGAAATTATCCTGTATTTTACTTAAGGTGGGCCCTGACCCTAAGATGGGTGTCCTCCTAAGAGACAAAAGGGGAAAAGATACCGAGAAGCACTAAGACAGACGTGTGAAGACCGAGGCAGAGATCAGAGTGATGCAGCCACAAGCTAAGGGACGCACCAGGGGTTTCCAGGAGCCACCAGAAGCCGGATGAGGCAAGGGAGGATTCTTCCCTAAAGCCTTCTGAGGGAGCCCGGCCCTACCAACACCTGGATTTCAGACTGCTGGCCCCCATGCTGTGCGAGGATCAATTTCTGTTGTTTCAAGCCATCGGGTTTGTGGCAATTTGTTACAACAGCCCCAGGAAGCGGAGGCAGACGAGGCATGATTTCCCAGAAAGTGCCCCTGCTTTTCCTCGTCCAGTTTGATAGTTTTCCTCATTGCATCCATTCCATCCTTCGACCTGCCCAAAGACCCCATGTCTAAATTACCAACAACGGTAAGGCCATCCTGCATTTATTGAGCCCCTGCTGTGCCCCGGGGACTGGGTATTTGCAGCCCGATGGGCACGCAGGGCAAGTCCGAGAGGCAGCGTGTGACAATGATTCAGGGCCAGGCAGGTCTAGATGGCCACTTTCTAGTTCTGTATCCCTGAGCAGTGACTCCGTGGCTAGGGCCCTCCGCGCCCCCATCAGTCAGACGGGGATGATCACAGCAACGCCCACCTTGCAACTCGTCGTGAGGATTCCGTGGATTAACATCCATGATGCCCTCGGAAGCCCACCTGGTCCTCTGTGGGTGTTGGCCGCTGTCATTTCCCCGTGGCTCAGGTGAGGTGAGGAAGCCCAGGTGGCATGTGTCACTTTCCCAGCACAGCTAGCAGATGGCTGGGCTGGAGTTTCGTCCCAATTTTTTCTGACTTTAAACCAGAAGCGCGTTCTAGTCTGACACACACTGTCTCCTTTCCAGGAGCTTCCCAGAGACTTGACATTTAAGCTGAGAGGAGGCATGATGTTACCCGAGATGCTTAGATAGGGCTTCTCGCCCAGGGGTGGCAGCTGGGGGCTGCTTGTAAGTCACAGCCACCACTCCTGGCCACCAGCCTCCAGGGAGCAGAGCCCGGAAGCTGGGCTGGGGCCCCAGAGTTCACCTTTCTTAAGGAGAAAGAAGGCAGAGGACACGACCTGGAGGCACAGGACTGGGAAAATGAGGTGTGAGCGGGCTTGGGGAAGCAAGGAGAGAGCTAGACACAGGGGTAGGGACGGCGTGGGGTGTGCTGTGTGCCCTCCAGCGGCGCAGGGAGGGTCTCTGTCCCAGCATCTCACCCAGTGAGATCCACTTCTGTCGCAGCCAAAGAAACAGGTGTGTAAGTTGCTGTGGAAAGGCGCAGCCCAGAGGGAATGAGGGTGTGAACGCCAGCGTGGAAAGAGACCGGAGACTGCCGGCCGAGGAGAATCGCAGCCATGGAAAGTTGGAAGCCAGTGGAAATGAGGTTTGGGGAATAACATGGTTCTTGCCTGTCAGCCTGCCAAGGTGCCTGAAGGTAGGGGCTGCAGCCACAGGCAGGAGAGGGGCAGAGCGGAAAGCCCGATACCCTTGTGTCAAACGATGCACGGAGTCATGACACATCTAGGGCTCCCCATTGGGTCTCCCTGGCACCACAGGACACAGTTTCCTCCGTGATTTGTGACAGCACTGGTGTGGGAGGAGGGAAGTGTCTGTATGTCTGGAAGAAGTGCGTATGTGCTGGTTAGGCTTTTAGAGGATCGAGGCCGTGGGTTCATAGCAGGGAAATCTGGAAGCAGCATGGGGAGAGCAGGGGTACTTTGCAGACCATTCCCAGAGGTCATTTGTTAGGCCCCCCAGGAATCCTTAGTAAGGATGACCACACTGGCCCCTCTGCTCCCCACAGTTCTCCCTCTCCTGTTGAGTCAGGGCTATGGCCAACATCGGGGGTCTTCAGCTGCCAATTCAGCCAGCAGAGAAGTGTAAAGTTCAGGCAGACGATGAGTGGTTCTCACATGGCAAGAAGAAATCCCCAGATTCCTGGTGTGCACCAAGACCCGCCTGCTAGATTCCTGAGTTGCTGGAATTGACCAGTTATTTTGACCTGAAGACACCCATCCAGCCCTGGGGAGGAAAGAGGGAGGGACTAGAGGGAGGGCAGAGGGAAGATGGGGTGCAGACAGGGAGGGGTAAGGGGACATTACAACAACCTGAATTTCTTTCTCCTCTGGTCACACACACACAAGGAAGCTTATTTTCAAACCCCGCGTGTGGGGTGGGGGCATCTGTTTGTCCGAGTTGTTGAGTCCCTGTGACCACAGCCACCAGCATGTGGGATACCTGGGGGCACCATGGTCACTAAGTGTGAATACACAGGCCTCACTGTTTCTGAGCACTCTGCCACCCTCCAAAGGAGCTTGCCTTGGGGAGATGGGGTCCCCCCGTTCACCTTCTTCCTTTAGGCAAGTGTAATCTGGCTTCGGGTGTGGGACAAGTCATCTCACAGAGCACGTCTCTCTTAGCGTCATCAGTAATGAAACTCTCTCCGGTTGGTTGAGAGGATGGCTCCCGCCAGCCTGGGTGGTGGTTCTGGTTGCGCTTCCAGAAAGAGCGAGTCTGAATAGTAATGATGATAGCAAGCATTTAACCTACTGCCTGCAGTGCCAACTCATTCCTTCTCTGCAGCAGTCCTAACAAGGGGGGTACTGTTCTTTCCCCTCCCCCCATTTTATAGCGGGGGGGGGCTTCTGTGAGCTGCCCCAGGCCCCACCGCTCATCAACAACAGAGCAGGGGTTTGAACCAGGGCCAGCCAGCTCCAGTCTGTGCTCTCGACTACACCACAGCACCTGTCAGAGGGCAGCTCTGGTGTATTATGGAGACGTTTTCACAGTCAGAGTAATGCATCCTTCACAGAGCTTCCCATGATAGCATCCCTGAATCGTGATGGTCCAGCTTCCACTTGAATATACCCAATGACAGGTAGCTCATTACTTTGCCAGGGGACCAGGTCTATTTTTAAACAGTTGAATTTTTGTAAAAGCCAATTGGATGCTGAGCCCCAAACTTGCCTCTCTGTACCCCGTGGCCCTGGCTCTGTTTGTGGAGCCAATGAGGAGAAGTCCATTCCTTCTGCCTGATACCCCTCAGATAGTTGCAAGCCAGTCCCATACCTGTGACTGCAGACTTGGATCGCATAAGCTTGGGGTCCCCTAGCCCTTCAGTCCTCCCTCCTTTCCCAGAAGCTCCCACAGCCTTCGCCTGTCAGGCCCAGACCTGATGGACACACTCTTGTTTGCCAACATCCTTCTCAGCCTGCCGTCCTTAGGTCTGGAGACATAGTGGTGTGACCCTGACACTCCTGGCCTTTGGTCTCATCCGTAGGGTGAGAGGCTGGCTCAGGAGGCTCGCCATTCTGGGCGGTATCCGGGGTACAGCGCCACCCCCTCTGTCCTGTCCCCTGTCTCTCACGCTCCACTTCCACCCTGGTGCCCTCCTGGAGGTGGGCCGCAGACCTGTCAGAGCTGAACAGAGAGAGCGACAGGAGCCAAGACAAAGGAGGCAGTAGGTGCTGAGACGTGGAGAGCTGGGATGGGGTGGGAGAGTCACAGGCCCAGAGCTGTTGGCTGCGTGGCCTTCTGAATTTCTCTCTCTCTCTCTTTCGCTCTCTCTCTTTCTCTCCTTCCCTCCCTCCCTCAGGGAATTCCTCTAAGCGCAGACAGGAAACAGCCTCTTAAGCTGTTATTAAATGGAAAGCACTTGGCACCATTGCACTGTTGGTTTCTATTGCATGGGAGACGGGGAGGGAGGACACGGCGTTTCCTTAGATGTAATGGAATAAACATGCACAAACCCACCACCTAAAAACAGCCTATCGCCTACATCTGAGTTCAAGCCCACCCCATCCCACACCTCTGACCCCCAGATCTGAACCCACCCTCCCTCCCCTCAGTTCCATTCCACCCAGTCCGGCCTCTCCCTTTGGACCACTTCTGGGCTTCCCCTCAGCTCTGGGAATGGGAGCCCATCCCCTGAGCCTCCAGATTCCCATACATTTGATCATCTTGGGAACTTAATTGGCCCAAAGATCCTGAAGCTGTCAGGTATCAGATCTGGGTCAAATCATAGGTGGATCAGGGTGGCCCAGGTCTTCTCGGTCAGATATCTCTCTAGTCCCTCCAACAAATTAATGTCTTACGTTGAGTTCCTCCAGAAGCAAACCAAAGCGAGGATTTGAGGCAGGTCATTTCTTTGGGGGTGACCTTAGGAAGTACTGGTAGAGAAGGCAGGGAAGTGAGAATAGGAAGTGCAGGAGGCCAATATGGGGCGGGTTAATGAGCAGATTACTGATCTGAACAACTAGGAATCGTCCCCCTGGGCCTCCAGGAGGGCCTGTTAGTTTCCTCCTGCCACAGTGTAATGAAGGAACACAAACTTCCCAGCTTAAAACAATACATTTAGGGTCTTACAGTTCTGCAAGGAAGAAGCCCAAAATGGGTCTCACCGGGCTGAAATCACCCTTCCCAGAGGCTCTAGGTCAGAATCCCTATCCTTACGCTCTCCAGCGGCTAGAGGCTGCCACTCTCCTTGGCTTGTGTCCCCCTCCTTGAGAGCGGGCACAGCAGGTCCTGTTCTCTGTGCTACACTCCGAACTTCTCTTCAGCTTCCCTCTTCCACATGTAAGGACCCTCTTGATGACACTGGGTCCACCACGATTATGCAGGATAATCTCTGTTTCAAGGTCATCTGACCTGCAACCTCAATTCCACCTGTAATCTGAATCTCCCCTTTGCCATGTCACCTAACATATTCCCAGGGGGTTAGGATGTGGATAAGCAGGGATCCTTATCCACCAGCTCCCATCCAAGATTCGTTGCAGGGGGAGGTAATTTCTCAATGTTTCTGCTCTGCCCACTCGAGCCCTGTGAGTTCCTGTGCCCAGAGAAAGCCGTTAGGCAGACTGGCAGATGCGTGGAGCAGGAAGCCATCAGTAGGCATGGGGCTGCTGACCACCGAGGGACATGGGCAGCTCACCAACAGGGTCTGCGACGATTAATTAATCTTCTTATTCATCAGAAATTGAATGTCTCGTTAGGCCGGGTCTTTACCGGGTCCTGGTGAAAGAACGTTGAATCAGACACTAGTCCTTGCTCTGAAGGCTTTCACAGTCTAGCGGAAGGGACAGGCGTGTATGGGGTAATTATAATGCAGTGTTGTAAGTGCAGCACTGGAGACTTGAGTTAGGAATTTACACAGTCTGGGGTGGGGATAAGGGGAGGATCCGAGAAGGAGTCCTGCTATGCAAAGCCTGAGTAAACACTGAAGGACATTTAGGAGTTGGCCAGATGACAGGGGCAGGTGCTTGTTGTGGACGGAGGCAATGGTGTGAGCAAACAAACACACCTGGGCAAGAAATGGTGTGATGCATGCAGGGAGCATGGAGTGGGCTGAGTAGCCTGGCTTAAAACACTGGGCAGGGAAATGTGGAGATCCCTCCGCAGGAAGAGACAGGGGCGTGGGCACCCACAAGAAGCTGCCTCCGCTTCCGTTCTGGGGCCGAGCCAGGGTTAAGAGTCATGGCTTAGGCCCTGTTTTTCTCTTCATTGACAAATGGACCCCTTTCTTGGTTTTAGCCGAGGTGCCCTCCGTTCTTTATAGTAATTATTGCTCGATCAGTAAATGGAAAGGTTTTAATTTCACAAGGGTATGTGCAAATTGCACATTTTGCATTCACTCAGCCTTAGTCAATACTGGAACAGGATTAAGCGGCCCCTACAAGCCTCGTGATCTTCCGTAAGCTAATTAAAAAAAAGAGCCTACATAACTACAGACGAGACTTTAGCTAATGTACTTGCAGATGGCTGGTGACCACATTTTTCTGTCCTGTATCAAATTTTCTTTAGTTGATTCAGGTATTGACTAAAAGAGTATGTTCTGTAGAGGCAGCGGCGCGCTATCATTGCTATTACAGTTTAAGATTTTATGTCATCTCCTGTCAAGTCACCCAATTACATGAAATTTCAATCTCAACCCTGATAATCAGCAATCTCCATCTGCTCTCCTGCTTTATTTTTCTCCTCAGCACTTACTACCTTCTATTATACTCTGTGTTTTATTTGTGTGTCTCATTTGTCTCTGCCTCTCCAAACTAGAATGTTGGCTCCGTGAAGGCAGGGATTATTCCGGTGTTGTTTTGTCTCGTGGGTTCACTGCTGCATTCCCAGAGCCTTGAACGGTACCCGGCGCTTGTCAGAAGCCCAGTAAATTATTGGCTGTTGGAAGGAGTGCAATCACCTGGTGCAGTTGTGGTACACACAGTATGTGTAATTTCTAACGTCAGTTTTTGGCTTTAAAATTCTGTGTTCAAGCATATATTCTCTGCCCTCTCTCTCCAGCACACAGCCAGTTTTTAAAATAGCAGTTAATGACCATCTCATAAAGATGTCACTGCATCAGCGCTGGCCCAGAGCAGCTGGGCGACTGTGAAGCCCCTTGTTTTTCTGCAGCAATCCTTCCAAGGGACCACGGAGGGGGGTGCTTCCTGGCCCAGCTCACCTGCTTTATTTGTAACCCAACTCCCTGGATAGCGTATTCTGCTAAATACACCATCTCCCTTATCTGCCTCTCCTATGGTAATGCTCCTGCTACACAAGCCAGACAATTAGAGGTAATTGGGATAATCGGCATTTATTATGGCAATTTGCATTTCTACAGCAGGCAGCACAGAACTTACCACCCGGCTTGGGGATGTGCTTTTTGGATCAGGGCTGAATTCAGCTCTCCCTTCTAAAGCACATCTTAGAACCCACAGGATTTATCCCCGCTTTGCTCACAGGAGGTCCTTAGGACTGCATTAGGTGTGAGTCTCACCAACCAATCAGAGGGGAGCATGCAAATGAGGGTCTGGCAATGAGGGCTCCCTCCTTCTGTCACCTGGGGAAGAGTGCAGCCCCTGGAAGGAGCACTGGATCTGTGGCCAGACCCCTGGTGACTGATTTTTTGCTACATTGACCAGATGTTTGACTTAATTGACAGATTCGTTTCACTGTCTCAGCTGAGCGGCTCAAACCTCATGCCTGCTGTTGGCAGGAACCTCAGCAAAGGAGCCCCTGTGAAGAAACAAGTCCACACGGGAGCCCACGCCAGGGCTCCTGAGCTGGCCCTTGCTCCCACGTGCGGCCACCTTCTCTTGCGCCTAACTTGGGCACTTCCCTTACGCCCAGCTTCATGGACCCCTGCTTGTCCCTCTCATGAGTGAGGATAGCGTTGTGCCGTGATTGTAATTGCAGCTTCCAACGTTGGAGTGTCTTCTTGAGCAGTTAGCTGGGTGACCACGAGCAAGTTACTTCACCTCTCTGTGCTGTGTTTTCTTATCATCGAAGTGGCGATGACGGTAATACCTGACTCGTAGTATCTGACTCGTCCCTGACTCGTAAGGTTGAGAAGCAGGTGAGATCATGCATGTGAGTCCCCTTGCAGAGCGCCTGATGAGCTCATTCAAAGGTCCTCTCTCCAGCTGTTCCAGCAAGCCTCATTCTGCATCTTCGCCAGCCCCTGTACATGTTACAAAGCACCGAGTGTCCCCAGAGAAACCCAGATAAAAGTGCTTAGGGAATTTGGAAAAGGGAGCAATTGATCTGGTCAAGGGGGACATGGCACACAGGTTTTTTGAGGGGAAGAGGTGGCATTTGTTCTGGGCCCTGAAAAACTGATCAGATGGGACCCGCAGAGACAAGGTGGAGGCCATTAGGAAGCGGGAAAAGGTGGGGTGTGCATGAAGGAAATTTCATAGCAAAGGGCACAGGTTTGTATCTGTACCTGAAATATCTCTATTTATATAAAAAGGCCGTGCTTACAAGGTAACTGCAACTTACAAGCGAGCTCTACATCACACACAGCCTCCCCTAGTCTCTTACTCTCTCTTGTCTCACCCCGGGCAGGGAGACCTGGGGAGCCTGTCACCCCCCTCTACAATGGCAGTTCCTCTGGGTCTAAGACTTCACTCCTGTGACAGCCCTATCATAGACTTTGTCCACTTCATTGAGAATGTGGTGGCCAAGGTGGAGAGATAATTTCCTTGGATTGCTGGGGAAAATGAGGATCGTCAGATGGTGGACCCCATGGATTCCTAGATCTCTCAGGGCCTCCCGGCCTGTCTGCCTAGGCTCTTTCCAGCCAGGCTCATAAGCAATAAAGATTGGTTTCGTTGTTGTTGGTACCTGGATTCTTGGAAAGCATGTGTGAAATAAACTAAAACACTGGCAGCCTCATCTTTTTATCCAGTGTATTTGTTAGGATAAAGGTGAAGTTGCTATAACAAAGAGTCCCCAGAGAGAGTGGCTTAAATAAGATGGAAGTGTATCTGACTTTCACACAGGGCTAGCTGGTTCAGGCTGGTGGGGCAGCTGTGATGGACAATGTCATTCAGACCCAGCTTCCTTCCGTCTTGTGGCTCGCGCTGCCCTTGGGCCTGGTACTCCTCTGTGTGGCTGCGGCCGTGTGGCTGGCACATTTGCTTTGCAATACATGAGGATTGGCAAGAGGAGCGTGATCCCTTTTTCTTTTAAGCCAGGGATGTAGATAGAAGAGGCCCTTGTCATTTCTGCAAATTCTTTGGAGAACACAAGGTCACCTTGGCACACCTAACCGTATGAAGGGCTAGAACACAGTCTCTGGCCAGTGCTTTGTGCCCAGTGAAGCCTTGTGGGAAGGGTAGGGTCTGTTAACATAAGGAAGAAGTGTGTTTAGTGTTTCTGTTCTGTTGGGGGGATAGAAAAAGCTGGGAGTTATTTCATGTTGCTCTGGACCATCACCTACCAGTGGAGCCAGGAGCCTGTAGAAATAGCATCAAGTGGCATCAGCCTCCATGCTGGTGAGGCACCTGCCCATTCTCTGATCTAAGCTGTCTGTCATTTCATCCGTTCTTCACATGTGCCCTAGGAGGAAGGCTGGACAGCGTTCCCCCACATGTTATAGAAGAGAAGACAGGCTTGGAGAAGTTAAGGGATTTCTTAGTTAGAACAAGCTAGTTACTCTTTAGCAACAAGTGGTCCCCATCTCAGTACCGCAACACAACAAAGGTTTAATTCTCCTCCTTACAAAATCCATGGGGATTGAGTAGTCCTCGGGGCAACCATCTTACATGTGGTCCTCAAAGATCCAGGCCTCTAATGGCGCTCTGTCTTGTCGTAGCTTCACCATCTGATACACACAGCCTCTTTGGGACTCATGGCCAGGCCAGAGAGAGACTGGAGAATCCTGTCTGACAATGACACACATTGTCTGCTCCTATTCCAGAGTTCACCCCTTAGAGAGCGATATTACAATCTTGACTAGTGATACCATTGGCTATTATGGCTTTGATAGTGGATGGGCCTAATTCTGGATCATTGTTAGCTTGGGATGTCAACAGGATCATGGGAGCAAATCAGTGGCATGGTTGACCCAGGAGGTGGTCAGCATTGGACCTCTGATGTTGACCAGCTGTGACTCTGGCCTTGAGAACAGCTGCCACCATGAATGTTAAAAAGGCTGACCTAGAGACACATGTACTGTCACATGACACAGCAATTCTAGTCTGCCTTCTGTTGCTAGAGGACTTTCACTGGAGATTAGGCACTTTGAAAGTCCTCTCAGACTTTCTACTAATGTGTCCAGCCTTTTTCCTGTGCCTCTATTTCTCCTTATGTAGAAGGGAAAATAATGGTGATGTGGGGTGTCCATAATATTGTTTTCACTGGGAAAGGTAACCTTGGAAGTGACAAAATGAAGGAATGATTGTTCCTGCAAGGTTGTCCACTGGCAGCCTGTGGGGTTACTCTTATTTATTTATTTATTTATTTTAAGGTTTTTTACTTACTTATTTGTCAGAGAGAGAGAGCACAAGCAGGGGAAGTAGCAGGCAGAAGGAGAAGCAGGCTCCCCACTGAGCAAGGAGCCCAACGCAGGACTTGATCCCAGAACCCTGGGATCATGAACCTGAGCCAAAGGCAGATGCTTAACTGACTGAGCAACCCAGAGGTCCCATTACTCATTTCTAATATGGAAAGGAGCAGGGATATGTGGCCCAGTCCCAAGGGCATATCCCCAAAAGGCCTTCCTTTTGTACTTTGGGATCTCCTACAAGGGGCCTCTTGCCTCCCCTGGTCACATAAGAGCTACACGTGTGACTGGGGAATGGAAAAGAACCTGTATGTTTTGAACAAGGGAACACTCACACAAGCATGCTACTTGGCACTCTGGCTCCTTCTCGTAATTGTCAGGAAACCAGGATCAACATAGCACCACTGAATTCTGGTAATGAAATGTCTGCTCTCCCCAACACAGGCCTCGTGGCTAGTCGATAGAGATACTCATTAAGTGAAAAGGCTGATAATTCATTCACTGCAGGGCCAGACATAAGCAGAGGATGTTTCTTCCTTGGGAAATAGCGCGCCTTGCTCTCCCCCCCCCCCAGTTCTCTGCCTTCTGCCAACGCCCCCCCCCCGGCCCCCAGCCGCCAAGTTGTAGCTGGTTACTCTCCCCAGTTAAAGCACATAATGCAGGTCTCAGGAATTAGAACTTGGGCAGGAAGAGCCATATCTAGAGATCTCCAACTTCCCTTCCTGAAGTAGATATGGTCAGGCAAGTAATGGCCTGGGATCCAGGGAGGGCCTACTTCTCACAAGTTTCTAGATAGGGGTTCAGCTTTGGGGGAAATCACCTTCATGTTGGAGAGTCTGATGAAAGCTGTGGATGTTCTTTCCAGAAAAAAAATGCATGGTCACACAAAATTCAGCACACCCTTTCAGTAAGTTCATCGGCCCCAGGAACCCTTCTTGTGCTCGATTGTGTCCCATATATCTGGCTCCATTTGGGGCACTTACCTCCTGTTTGTGGGGAGCAGTGATGGTAAAGCTAAGAGTAACATGGGTGGACAGCCTTGATGCTGTCTTTGAGATGAATAGCACCTTTAACTCACATCTATGCGCGTCGAAATGTTGCGCATCCTTCAGGCCTCATGGAAAACCCCTGAAATTCATTCCTGGTCCTCCTTTCCCCCTCCCTTATCTGGGAACCCAAAAAGAACACTCCACCCCTAGTGATAATGGTTGTTTTCTTCTTATGTTAGATGTTTATCCGCCTTCTATGTTCTCTAAAGACCATTCCCACGAAGCGGGGACCAGCCATATTTGTTTCATTGCTCGCTGTCTGACAGCACCCATTACAGTCTTTTATATATAGTGAGTGCTCAGTAAATGCTCTCCGGATGAATGGATGGATGATGACTGAATGTCCTCGCTGGGGGACTGCCCAATCTGCCCGCAGCGGGATGCTGCTGGACATTGTCAAACACCACCCACTTGGCCTTCCTTGCAGGCCTCGGCACAGTGGCATCTCCCAAACACACCTACTCGGGGACACAGACGAGTCTGTCCCCCCGAGGAAATGTTCCTCCACCCCTTGCAATATGCTCAGGGGCCTTTGACATTTAACTCCAGCACAACTTGTTTGTTTTCACCGAGTTGAAAATACCAACAAATGTCACCCGCCTTCGCTCCGCTCTCCTGACATGTGACTTTGATGGGCCAGGAGCTTGCAACACTAATGAGCGTCTTGGGGCTCCATGAACTAGCGGAGAGATGCAGAGCTCTGGGTAGGGAAGATGTGGGTGTGGAGATGGTTCCCTCAGGAGAAGGGTGAGCACAGAGTTAGGGGTGGAGGTGGGGATGCCCGCAGAGGTGGGTGTGGAGCAAGGAGGTGGGAGAGGACAGTCCTTCCACCAGCACCAGCAAAGGGAAAGAAGCCTTGATAGTCCAGTGCCTCTCACTGTCTGAAAGGACTTCTCACCGTGGTCCAGAAGGTTGTCTGATTGTTCATTGCATCCAGGCCAGCTCGACTTCTGCCTACCACCTACCTTTCTCAGGATGGAGCTGGGATACTACCTTATTATACTTATTGGAAATCATATCAGTTAGAAATAGATTTCATTGTAAGTGATAAAACAAAACAGGACAGAACAAATAGAAGTGGCCTAAATGAGAACGACTCATATTTCTCTCCCATGTCAAAGTGCAGAGGAAGTTCTAGATTTGAGTGAATAGCATTGCACCAGTGTTGATTTCTTGTTTCGACCACGCACTATGGGTAGGCAAGATGGGGAAAGTGAGGTGAACAGTCTACGGGAACTCTTGCCATTTTTAAAAACTTCTTATGTATCTTAAACAATGTCAAAAAATTTTAATTAAAAAAAAAACTGCAGGGAGTTCAAGGCTATGTGGTGGTGTCACGGTATCCTGGTTCCTTCTATTTTGTTGTTTTGTATCCTCAATGCATGGCTACCAACTGGTGGACTGAGAGAGCGGCTCAAGCTCTATCTGTGCATCTACATTCCAGGCCTTAGGAAAGAGAGAGGGACAAAGAAGGGTGTGCTTTTGCTTTAAGGAAATCTCTAGGGTATCACCTACTATTGGCTTACTTATAGTCCATTAGCTAGAACTTGGTCATATGATCATACTTAGGTACAAAGGAGGCTGGGAAATGTAGTCTTTATTCTGCATGACCTTTAGGACAAATAACACCTGGGGATTCTTGCTGGGAAAGAAGAGAATGGATATCAGAGGACAAGCAGGAGTCTCTGTGCTTGGAGGAAGAGCACAGCACTGGTCAAGGAAGACATGGTTGATTTGATTGCCTTCCCAACTGTCCAACCGGACTTCCCCATTACCTCGCCCAGTTACACCAAGAAGTTTCCCTTGTTTCTTCCCTTTAGCAAAATAGACTCAGTTCCCCTTCCTTGGTCTACTGAGCCACCACCCCATCTCCTCAGCATGCTTGGGAACTCGAGCCAGAGGCATTCATCTTCCCTGGCTCTGCTGTCTATCGAACGGCAGGAGGCACTTAGGTAATGTGAATTAGGAGAAATGATTAGACTCTCCGAGCCTCACGGTATTTCCAAATTCCACTCCCATGAGTCAGAGGATAGTGCCTAAAATTTCATGAGGGACTCAGTTCCTTGCGTAAGGCAGTACAAAATTCTCATTTCACATAATCAGGAATTAATATTTTAATTACTGATTTATTTGATCTTTTTGAGTGTTGCAACAAAATAAAGATCCCGGAAGGTTAGGGCCAGGAGAGAATTCAGAGATCTCATTTCCCCCAAACACCCTTCCCTTTGTACATTTGAGGGAGTTGAGGGTAGCAGGAGACTGTGGACTGCTGTAGTCACACCCTGTCAGGGGCAGCTCCCTTTTGGCTTCAAATTCCTTCTGTTCTCCTGATTATCATAATGACAATTTTTTCATCCTACCTGAGGCTCTGTGAGGTGGGATCTGGAGGGGAGCCCTTGCTTGCTGAGTTCACTAAAGCCCAGGGGTTGCTGGAGAAACAAACCCCACCCCTTCAACCAATCCCTAATCCTCTTTCTCCCAAAGATAGCAAAAAAGTGTAAGACCTTACCCCAAATCAGCAAGCCCCCTGAATCCTGAGGCCCCGTGAGATTGTGAATAAGAGGAGGCATTCACATTTCATCCTGCACTGAGACCTGTGGGAAGGACACTGCTCAGGACCACCCGCTCTCCATCCCTCACCTGCTTGTGCTCTAATACTGGGAGCACCCAGACCTCTGACATGTCAGGGTAGGGCTTCCTGCTCTGAAACTCTGGGGTGAGCTCTCTCTCTCCCTCCCTCTAAAACAAATAAGTAAATAAATAAAATCTTTAAAATATAAAATAAAATATCCTCTAATCCCAGGTCCTCAGGTAGTGCAGGTAGAAGACATCACCAGATAGTGGCCATGTGACTATCTATGGTGGTGCAAAAGGTAGCCATGTTTGGGGGAAGAGGAGAGACTGGGGTGAATCTCACTCCACATCCTAACATTACAGCAACTTTATTTATTTTTCAATTTTTAAAAAAGATTTATTTATTTATTTATTTATTTGAGAGAGAGAGAGCACATGCACATGAGAAGAGGGGCAGAAACGTTAAGCCGACTCCCCGATGAGTGCGGAGCCCAACGTGGGGAAGTATCTCAAGACCCTGAGATCATGACGTGAGCTGAAACAAGAGTCAGCACTCAACCGACTGAGCTACCCAGGTGCCCCAACATCACAGCAACTTTAAAGCTAATTAGTGCCTCTATTAATTTCCTAGGGGAAACTGAGGCACAATGTAGGAATGTGCTTAGCCTAAAGTTAATGAGAAGTTCAGTGGGGTATTTACCTCTTGCAAAGAGCAAGTATAAATAGAGTGTTCCTCACAAACTGCTCTTATGGTGAAGAAATAAAAGACTGTTACCAAGGAGCCCCAGTCTGAGAGGAGACACAGCCCTGGCCTCGGGGAGCCCCAGTCTGAGGAGAGACACAGCCCTGCCTGAGGGAGCCCCAGTCTGAGGGGAGACACAGCCCTGCCTGAGGGAGCCCCAGTCTGAGGGGAGACACAGCCCTGCCCTCAGGAAGCCCCAGTCTGAGGGGAGACACAGCCCTGCCCTCAGAGGGCCCCAGTCTGAGGGGAGACACAGCCCTGCCCTCAGGGAGCCCCAGTCTGAGGGGAGACACAGCCCTGCCCTCAGGGAGCCCCAGTCTGAGGGGAGACACAGCCCCGCCCTCAGGGAGCCCCAGTCTGAGGGGAGACACAGCCCTGCCTCAGGGACCCCTAGTCTGAGGGGGTAGACAGAGCTCTGCCCTCAGGGAGCCCCAGTCTGAGGGGGGAGACAGAGCCCTGTCCTCAGGGAGCCCCTAAACAAGGGAACACAGCTCTGCTTCTTTGTGAGTTTGAGTTTGAGGAGGGAGGCAGGGCAGATTTTGCTTCTGTCATCAGACTGCTGCCGCCCCCCCCCCTCCCTCTTCCCTCAGTGCTGGGTCTCTCTGTCTGGCCTTTAATAGATTGCAGTCTCCTAGAGAACAGAGAGGAACTATTTACTCAGACTCTGTATGGAGCCCAGCACAGCAGGTGCTCAATAAATATTTATAGCTGCTAAGGACTTAGCACAATAAATACACATAAGCTAAGTGACAGAAGTGTAGTGAGCATGGCACATGGCAGCTGTGCTGGTGGCCATTGGTGGTAAGGAGCAGGGTAGAGAAGGAGTTACCAACAAACTGGAAGTGATTAGAGAGGAGGCGTGGAGGACCCTTCTTTTTTGTGGGCTCCCATGGCAGCAGGTGAGCAGAAAGTACCCCCAGTACCCCAAGTAGGGCTTCATTATGATTTTCATGGGTATTAGGCACTTTTGCCTTTGAAAGCTCCTTCACTAAAGAAAAAAAAATCTCTGCCTCTTCCCTGGGCCTGGAGGCATCCTATCCCCAAACTACCTTCGAGCCCAACCCTGGAATGGGAGCAGTCAGACTGGAGGAAGATTCAGTGATTGCTTCCCGACCCCAGCTTTACCTGCAGCTCTACCCACGTGACCTACCACAACAGAATTTCTTCAGCTAGTGGCAGAGATCCCCAGGGGTGGGGGGTGCTGAATTCTGGAATATGTTTTGCGTTTTTGCTTTTTATTTCAGTGGAAATCTCAGATCCATTCTTTACCAAAGATTCTTTTGAGAACAGCCGGTTGTGACTTAAAGACAGTCACAGAATAAGAATTATAATGGGTGACCCTGTTGTGCGATTTCACTATGTGCTCAACTCTGCTTAAGTGTTTTACACGCAGTGACCTAGTTAATCTTCACAACTCTATGAAATTATCCAGTTCCACAGGCAAGGAAACCGAGGCACTGAAAGGTCAAGCAACTTGCCCACGATCACACACTAGTAAGAGCCAGGATTTGAGCACGGGAGGTGGCTGGACTCCAGAGTCTGTGTGCTTCCCACTAGCCACCTTCCCTCGAAGTCAGGTTTCTTAGGACAGCACTTCTCCAACTGGGACCTCTGAAAAGATCTTCCTTGGAAAGGTTTCTATAATTACTCAGCTTTGTTAACTACCCCTCTGACTCCTACAACACCTTGAATCTTTGTCCTTCTAGAATGTTCTCATTAAGACCACCATCCCTAACTGCTGAAATCCTACCACCTACTATTTAAGGCCCCAATTAGTGCTACCCCCTTCAAGAAGTGTTCCATTGCTCTAGTTAGGAGGAATGTCTTCTGAAGTATCCCCATAGCATTTTGCCACTCTTCTTTCTCTACCCTCAGTTTCTCCACCTGTAAAATGGGCAAGTAGTATTACAATATCAAATTGTTTAAGTGAGATAACATGTAGAAGGAACCAGACACACTGTAGACACTTGCCGCCCCCCCCCCCGCCCCCGCCGCTGGATTAGTTATCCACGTATTTGTAAGCTCCTCCTGAGAAGAGAGGGGATATCCTGTCCAGTTCTGTCCGTCCCCATGTCCTGCATGCCCAAAGCAGCAGGTGCTCAGCTGAAGCCTGACGAGTCCCTGCTGCTGAGTCTGGCAGGTTCCGTGTCTGGAGGGGTGGGAGGGTCATAGGGGGAGGAATTGGCTGCAGTGTTCCAGACAGGCTCCAGGCTCCAGAGCAGAGCCAAAGGAGAAAAGAAGGGGAAGACAAAGAAGACAGGCAGAGGCAGAGGGAAATGGGGAAGGGTGGAAGATCATGGGGAGAAAGGGGGACAGGAGGGAAAAGGAGATAAAGGGAAGGGAGAGATGAGTCTGTAAACTGGAAGAAAAAAAAAAGGAAAAAGAGAAACCCTGTGAGGTTTTCAGGCTTGAAGACAGAGAGGAGACTCTCTTCCATTCCCCACACTTGAGGGGCTGGGGTGCGAGTAGACCAGGGTGCTCGTGGGGCCTGAGTCTCCATTGCCCCCCCCCCGCCCAAATCTCATTCAATCGGCTGGAAATGGACCTGAGGAGATGAGCCCCCCGCCCGACCACCACACACACACACACACAGAACCTAATTGCCCGGATGTGGAACCTGAGGCACAAAGAAGAGAAGTGGCTTGCTGAGGTCCTGGGCGGGGCTAGGATGGGGACCCAGAGCACAGAAGGCCTGCACCATGCTCTTCCTGCTCTGCTAGTCCATGCATGCCAGTCAGGGCACGCACATTTCAACATGAAGAAAGACAATATTAGGGATGCAGAGAGCAAACCCCAGGGTAATGGAGCCTGGTGTTTGCAATAAAAATTTAAATGCACCGTCCTGGTGGCGACAGTGACTTTTATCTGATCAGCCTGTCAGCGCTTAAGAAGGCGGGCTCTGTAAATGGCAAAACCAAACTGAATTCATATTTACTGCCCTTGAGTCTGTGGGGTTTATTGCTTCCAATGGATTGATCTCTCCCTTCTCTTTCTCCTCTTCCTCCTTTTCACTCCCCCCTCCCTCTTCCTTCTTGTTTTTCTTTCACTTCCAAGTGGCCTTATTATCTGCCAACTCATTGGGAAAGTTGACAGCAGTGAAGGGAGCTCTTTCTGGGTGCATATTATTTTCCATTGGCGCTTCCGGGTAAACTCTCCACAGCCCTGCCGTGTGGCCCTGGAGGCCGACCTGTGCAGACAGTCTCATGCAGGCCCCCTTATCCTCTGGCTTCCTGGGTTTGGCTGCTGAAAGTTTCCACCAGAGGAGAGGGGGCAATGTGAGAGAGAGGCACTTACTTCCTTGGTCGGCTCCCTCCCAGAGGGCAGTTCATCAGTGGATGTGGCCTTTATTCAGGGCACCTACTCCTGTTGGGTCACTCTTCTCCCATGGCTGTGACAGGCCTGGGTTCCTGAAACTGCCCTCTGCCCTCACCCCTTCAGGCCTGGGGGCAAAAAGGTAAAAGCCTCCCCTCTGTTGCCAGTCCCTGGTACTAGAGCTCCCCTAAACCTGCCCACACCCACCATGCATTGTCCCTTCACTACACTTCCTTCAGGCAGCCCTTCCATTCTGTCATCTGTTTCCTCAGAGGACCCCGAGTGATAATGTGTCTCTGTCCTCAGTCCCCAGAACTGGGAGGACAAAGGAGAGCAATATAGCGAAGGAACAGGCAGGAGGACCTTGTTGCATTGGCTTATTACAAAGTGGGAGGAAGCCTTTTTTTTCTTTTATGGCTTTTTCTTATGCTTTATGTCTGCCAGGGAATTTGTGGGGGTTATAAAGCAGCAAAGGTAGCCCCAACTGATAAGTGTGTGTCACCTTATAAGTCTGGGTGGCCATTAGCTGAGGATTCTGTTCCAAGGCCAAGGAAAGACCAGACAGACCTTGCAGGTGCAACATGGGATTCTTTATGCCCACGCGCCTCCTTGCGGCAAGAAGCCCAGGCCCCACTGCCACAAACAGGCGAGATGAAATAGGCAAAAAAACCCTCCCATCAAGAAGCCAATTTGATTGTCTAAATTCTTTCTGTTTTAATAATCAGAGGTGTTATTAGGAGCCTGAGATTAAATATGCCATGCTTGATGTCCTAGCAAACACATAATAGCAGGACAGGATAATAATTGCAGGCCTTCGTAATGAGACCTCCTCCTCCCAGAGCAGCCTGTGAACTTTAATGATATCCTGCCCGGGGCTGCCCAGCTGAAGCCCCCCTGCCTACCTGCCGGACAGGGTTGCTTCTGGGAGGCCTGGCCCTCACTGAGACCCTTAAGAGTGGGGGGAGGGGAGGGACTGTGAGAAGAGCAGAAGGACACTGGTAACACTAGCTTCAAGTTCCAGAGGCAGTACCGTTGGCAGATGCTGGGGATACAGGGATTAGACACAGCCCTGCCCTCAGGGAGCCCCAGTCTGAGGAGGGAGATTGGACTCCTCCTATCTCCAGCGACCTTCAAGTCTGATATCCTAGTGAGATATCAACCCTAAATTATGTTCTCCAGCTGGAGCGAACTTTAATGCTATCCAGTCATTGCCTACCCTGTAGCCTGGATGGCTTGAAGAAGAAAAGCCAATTTTAATTTTAGCCTGAGCCAAACATAATGAGGAGAGTAAATCATAGTGTGAACCTTCCCTAGCCAAATGGAAATGAGTTTTGGATTATCTGCCGCTTGAATTATCCACCCCACTGCTCCTTTCATTAGCCCAGTCCCAGAGAGGACCGCACACTGAGGTTGCCCCCCTGAGCTTGGGGCCCAAGGAAAGGTCAGGGTGCTTGGGGGAGGGGTGCTGGTGAGTCAGTGAACCCAGGGGTGCTCTGTGATTTCTAGTGGAGAAGAGTTAAAATGGCAAAGACTCAGTTTGTTTCTCATAGTCCATAGTCTCTCATGTGAAACAAACTGAGGGCCTCGGTGGGGGGTAAGGGATAGACTGGTGATGGGTAGTGAGGAGGGCACGTGTTGCATGGTGCACTGGGTGTTATACGCAACTAATGAATCATCGAACTTTACATCGGAAACCGGGGATGTACTGTATGGTGACTAACATAATATAATAAAAAAGCATTAAAAAAATAAAATAAAATAATAAAATGGCAAGGACTGGGTCCTTGGATGTGAATCTGCGAAGGGTTTGGCGGGGGGGTACTTTGGGCAAGGGAGAAGGGACCGGAGAGGCCCTGGTGACTGGAAATGCATCCCTGTGTATCCATACCCTCCACGTTCTCCCTCTGAGGTACAAAGGAGTGGTCCACTAGCTTCCCGGAGCAGGCTCCTGGCTTGAGGCTTCAGGTGAGAGACTCCAAAAAGTGCTCGAAATGGGGGCAGGGGGCATTTTAGAGAAGGAATCTTGAAAGTCATGACTGAATCAAAGCAAAAATCTCTCTGTGAAACCAGAGCTCCCACACACTCACCTAAGGGCTGGAATAGAGGCTGACAGGCAGGGACAGGGAAGAAAGTCGAGGCCTAAACTGATGCTGAGAGCTGCCAGCCCTGCGGGCTGCCTGTGTCCCCTAAGCAGGGACAGATCACAGGCGACCATGGAGATTAATGCATTTGTAGTTGACAACACAGCAGCAAAACAGCATTTGTTTCCATCAAAGCCAAACAAACAAGCTTGCTCCCTCTCGCTTCCTGAAACACCATTAGCTCACAGGCAGCCTCATTCACATCCAGGCCCCCATTCGTAAAACCAGGGCCTCCTTCACCCACACAGCCCTCCGTTCAAGCAAACACATCCCGTTCAGTCAGTCACTCACTCGCTCACTCACCTTCATTCATGCAACACCCCCTCACTCGCACAGGAGGCGCCTCCAGGCGCGTGATCAGTCAGACGTGCCCGCTTCCTCACACACACCTCTCCGTTCACTGATATCAACACTCCTCATGTGTGTGCACACGGGCCTCCCACAATTACACTCACTCACAACCAGGCTCACAGCTTGCTTGAGACGAGAGGGTGAGTGTTCCACGCCCTGGTCGCAGAACATTGGGTAGAAAACAATTGCCCTTCAACTCTTACGACCAATCCTTTGTGTGGGAACTCAGGTCTCCTTCCTTCCCAGAGTTGCTAGGTTTTTTTGTTTTGTTTTGTTTTTGTCATTGACGAGAGCGTGTGTGATTTTCATATCGTGTTTTTTTTCCACGTATGTGACATTTTCACGGGGGCCCAACCTCAGTTGGTACCTTGCATCATGAGAGTTATAATTAAGAAGTGGGCCCTCCGCTGGATTCCCCAGAAGTGGACCTGAAGCAAGGGTCTGAATGGAAGCGTTTACTTGGCTGGTGATTGCAGGTCACACAGGAAGAGGTGTGAGGGTGGGGAAGGGAAGACAGCCCAGACAATACGGGGTACAAGGAACAGGTGACTGCAAAGGGCATTGGGGCTTACTGTCACGGGGGACCCCCAGGAGACCGAAGAAGTCATCTCACCAGTGGGGGAAGGGAGTCGAGGTATTTATCCTCCACCCCTCTCATGGGGAAGCATGGGTTTGAGCCTGCGCTGCCGTCTGGGGCATTACTTCTCCTGCATGCCCGGCCTGCCCCAGACAAGGGCAAGCGTGCTCCTGTGGCAAATCGGCGTGAGCAGGGTGGCGAAGGTGCCAAGGGGTGCCACTGGTCATCCCAGAGCACTCATTTGCAGTCAGTCACTCATTCATTCTCTCATCAGACACGTCCCTGAGGCCTCCTCTGTGCCAGGTACTGAGCTTGCTACTGGGGATTCAGAGCTGAACAAAATACAGTCCCTGCCAAGAAGGGGTTCCCAGGTGAATGAAGTAGGAGACAGCAAAACACATAATTACATTGCAACACAATAAAAGCTATCATGGATGCATTAACACGGGGGCCTAATGCTGTCATTGAGAACAGAGAGGAAGCAGCTCTGATTTTAATAACTTTCTTACGATAACAACTGCTTATCTTGCACAATAGAAGTTTAAACAGAGCGTAAATGGGCTCATTCTGCCCCTTTGATGTTTTAGACATGATTTCTCCTGTTCTGTCCTGTTGCCCATGCTGTCTCAGACCACTGTTTTAAACTAGTTTATGCAGAAGTTTGGGAGTTCAGGGTGTGGCTTCTGCCTCCCTGGTTTTGTTTGGGGACAGCACAGAGAATGTTTTTGCCCAGCCTACCCATCCTGTGAGAGTCTTTCCGTAGCCAAGGAACTAAGATTTTTCTTGGAGGGGAAGCAGCTCCCTTGGGGATTTGGCTTCCTCTCTCTGTTTCTCTCTCGCCTCTCTCTCTCTGTGTCTCCCCCTACCCCTTCAAACTAGAAGCTGTTTGAAGCATCAAAATAGGAGCTGCCTGAGGTCAAAAGGCTGTGCCTCTCCCGTCAGACTAGGAACTCCGAGGTCTCGGGCTATCTCTCTCTACAGCACAGACACACTAAGCTTGCCCCTTGCCCTCTTTCTGAGGGTTCTAGAAGGATCTCTCTGCAGGGCAACTGTGAAGGGTTTGGGGAAATCAGCTCTCTAATGCTAATTCATTTTTCTTATCCTTCGAAGGAGCCCCAGTCTGTTATTTCCTAAGGGTCTGGGAGGTGGAGGCGCTGGAAATGGGGCTGAGAGGGTCAGAAGCCTACCCTGGAGCCAAACATGGGGCCAGGGGCAGGGCCAAGTCCTAGACCAGAGAAGCAGCCCCATTTGCTCTTGTCTGGAAGTCAAGTTTCCTTTCCCCATCCCCTAGCTCCCGAGCCGGTCCCCCAAGGGCTCGCCTTGAGTGGTATGATTTATGGGGAGCAGCGAGTGCTCTGGGAGGGCAGGTCTGGAAAGAAGGCGCTGGCGCTGGCGGCTGCCTCTGACAGATCTGAACCCCTCCCACTTTTATTAATTCACACTTTCCTGGCTGGGAGCACCCTGGAGGGGCCATTTCTTTTTACCTGAAGCAGAGACAGGCATCTTGCTTGATTTACAGGCTCCAGGGGCGGGTGGCTCCTTGGCTGGTTGCTAAGGTATCTTTTAAATGGAAATCAGGGTGGAGAGATATCACAGACATCGTGCCAGCCATCTGCTAAATGTTGCCTCTTCTGTCTGAACAGCTCGAGGTGGTTCTGACAGGGAGGCAGGGCCCAGGGGCTGGGCTTTCCTCAAGTCTGTGGTCTCACCATCGAGGGAAGGAACGGGAACTTTCCTTTTCTGCCGCCATGTCCATTAGTTTTCTGCTTTCTGTCCTCGCCTTTCTTTTTCCCTTTTGTTTTAAATATAAAATCCCATCTGGAGACTCTGATTACAAACCATCAGCCTAGTTCCACACGTTATATTTACTGCCAGTATATTTAAGTGTGTGCATGCATGCGTGTGTGTGCACGTGTGTGTGTGTGTGTACGTGAGAATCACCACCATGAGGCCTGACAAGTGGGTCTTTCTGAGCCAGTTAGGCCCCTGCTTCTGAGAACACCATCCCTAAGCAGGAAACGCAAGTGTCCAAATTTAGTCACACAGCTGGGCCGTCAAGGTTACCGAGAATCCCACAGTGGCGGCAGCACGTGGAAGCCTCTGAGGGGAGGAGCGGGCTGCTCTACTTCAAAGACAGCCTAGAGCCAGAGTGTCATTGTCTCTTCTCAGGGCAGCTGGGAGAGTTTGGGCTGGCCCAAATCTCTTCAAACCTCATTTCCTAGTGGTTGAAATGGGGATAGCAATACTCCAGGCCGCGAGGTATGGGAGGGTAGGTTGTTTACTGCGCAAGGTTGTCCAGCGAAGGGGCCCTACAGGGACACCTGTTCCTAAGCGCACTCTGGTACCTTATGGACCAGTGGCAGCACTCACCTCGCAGAGCTGTTGGGGAAACCACCTGAAGAAACCCGGGAGAGAAGGGACACTGTTCATACGCAGAGACATGCAGATCCTGGAGAGCACCGCAGATCCAGGGAAGAGTGTTTCTCCTCCTCTCCGGGGTCCTCTGTGTGCCGCTGCAGGCAGCCCCCCCCCCTCCCCCTGGCCCGGGCTCATAGACGTTCTGAGCAGAGGGCGCGCTTGCTGCTCTGCAGATGGGTTCCCGGGCGTGACGGCTGATGCGGACATTTGATACCAGCGTCCATTTCACAGCCTCGCTTCCGACCCCCGTGCACCTCCCGCAGCTTTGCCGAGAATAATCCCGGAGCCCCTCCCACCGGCTGTCATCCGCTCCTTGTTCACAGACCAGACCTCTACTCCGAATCTCCGCCTCTCCTTGCTCCCCTCCGCCACCTCCCCCACCTGGACTTGCTTAGAGGGACCTAGTTGCTCCTTCCGGCTCAAATCCCTGCTCCGGAGAGGGCCCCCACTCTGGGCGTGCACTAATTACTTGCACCCACATGTTCCCCTTGCCTCCCTCCCAACCCGGGGTTTAAGCTGCGTTTTGTTTGGCTGTGAGAGTAATATATGAAGTGACAGTTCTCAGAATACAACTTTAATTAAGATTCAATAGTCACTTATCTGTCGGTAACCTTCCCTGCTGGTCACTTAGAATGTATTTACCCAGCTCTATTATGTCCCAGCTTTGAACTCATTAGACGCTTGTTAATCCTTAACAAACTTTTAAAAACTAATTTCCAAGGACAGAACTGTTTAAAACAATGGGCCCTGTGCACGGTGCACACCCTGGAGTGTCCAAGTCTTCCCTGCTTGCTGCCACCACCGCCCTCTAGCAGAGGACAGGCGACAGGACTCAGGACGACCCCAGAGGATGCTGTTGGATGGGGCAGTCTGTCCATGGTGTTCTAATGCAGCCCAGATGGCCAGCTTTGCAGGGCACAGGGCAGGGTCGGAGAGGGTGGGTGGGTGGAGGATCTGGAGGGATGAACCGCAGAGATCCAATGCCGGCCACCAGCAAGGTTGGCCCTGGGCTCTAGGAATCTGAGAAGCACCACCATCCTGTGTGCGCCGTGATATGAAAATGCTGGACATGCTGCTTAGCCTTGGGTAACTTCAGTGTTTCAGCGAGAGCTGGAGAGGAGGATGGCTTTCTCTCAGGGCCCTAGGCTTTCAGCACACTACCCCCCCTCTCAGCACGCGCACACATGCATGCACACAGCTGCCTCCAACTTAACTAGGGAGGGACATCCTTGGGTGTGGCTGTCCCTGGATTCCCAGTGGGTAGAGGACGTACCGTTCACCTCTTCTTGAGCAAACACGGTAGCCAGAGAATTAGGAATTCCCTGACTACGACCATGGTGAGTCATGCTGGGAAGTGCAGCTGACGGTTGACAGAAGATGTTTCTGAACTTTCTGCTGTGACCAAGCCTCTCCATAAGGATAGCTTTCTCAGCTGATCAACCGAATGAACCCTGACCAGGGTTAATACAGACCTCAGAACCTCAGCAACAATGCCAGAAACTCCCTTTGCTTAGTTCATCCTTCATTCATTCATTTAATTGATATTTACTGGGCACTTGGCTATGAGTCAGGTGTGGTGTTAGGCCCTGGGGGTACAGTGAGGGGTGGACAAGCTGGCTAAATTCCCTGCCTTTTGGCGCTTACAGTCTAGGAAGGCAGGTAGGTAAGGAAGGACGGCAGTATAATGAAAAGTGCGGTGAGCAATCTGTGGGACAAGTATAGAATAAGGGGCACATAGCAGCAGAGCTGAATTTGGTCCAGGTTGTGGGGAAGCTTCCCGGAGCAGGTGATGTTGGAGCTGAGACCTGGAGAGAGAATCGGAACTTGTCCAGGCAGGAGCGGAGGTAGGGAGAGAGGCCAGGAAGAGCCCAGAGCCTGTTGGCAGTCCTTGAGGAAGATCAAGCATTGCATTTATAAGTAAGAGACGTTGAGCCTAGCTGGGACATGAAGAACAGTGGAACGGAGCATGGTAAGAGATAAACCAGGGTAGTGGCCAGGACCAGCCCTTGCAAAAATTTGTCCTTGTGCTAAAAAAAATAAGAAGAGGGTCAATGCAGATAGAGAAGCTTCCTGTTTGTTTTATCAGGGCCCCAGCTAAGTATGGACCTAAAAGGCCCGAGCACATTTGAGCACAGAGACAGTAACAGGTAGAATACCTCCACACAGAGACACCTCTGGGTTGGATGTTCCTGGTGGGATCTGGGTCAGGGTGGGCTGGTACCCCTCAGGTCTGTGAGAGCAGGGACTGGCAGGGTGGGTGGTTGCTCATGGGAGCCCAGAGCAGAACTGTGTGGAATTAGGCACATTGGCAAGGGCTTTCAATGAGGGTGACCATAATGAAGAAGATGAAGAGGCAAAAAAAAATCATCCACAACAGAGGTTGGCAAACTTTTTCTGTAAAGGGCAAGACAGTAAATATTTTCAGCTTTGCTGGCCACATTATATCTGCTGCAACTACTCACCTTTGCCATTGTAGGACGTGCATGCGAGCACACGCGTGCACACACACACGCATACCCATAGACGATATGCAAATGAATGAGCATGGCCATGGTCTAATAAAACTTTATTTCCAAAAACAGGTGGCAGACTGGATTTGACCCTTAGGTATAGTTAGCCAACACCTGCTCCAACAATGAGTCCAATATGGTAGCCAGTAACCACATAAGACCAGTGAGCACTTGAAATGTGCTCTCAGTACTAAACACACACCTGATTTTGAAGACTTACTATGAATAAAAGAATGTTAAATATCTCATCGATAGTTGTGTGTATTGATTACATGTGAAGTAATACTTTGGATACAGTGGTTTAAATAAAATATATTATCAAAATTTATTTCACTTCTTTCTCTTTTTATATGGCCATGAGAAAATTGTAAGTTACATTAATGGCTAGTAATCATCTTTCTATTGGACAGGGCTGATCAAAAACAGCACTTTCTCCAGATGAAATACAGATTAAGTCTCTGACCCTAAAGGGAGGGAGATTTACCCTGAAAGAGTCATAATAATGGAATTCATATCTTCACAATAAAATCATATCTGATTGGAATAGGTTTTTAAATTTACTATATATCCTTTTAAATCAGCCTGTTGTTTTTTTCTGCACTTGTGCTTCTCAAACTGGGAGCTCTGGAGCCCTGCTTCCTTCAGATATTAATAGTTGTTGCTTCCAAAAAGGAATATCTTTAGCTTAAAAAGGGGGAAGCAATGCAGAATTAAACATTAATCCATTTTCTTGACTGCGGCAGAATTCCTCAGCCCCTCTGCACTGGCTCACGCATGCAGAACTTTTGCAAGAGCAAGAAAGAGCAGGCAGCGTGTCCCCAGATCAGTGGCCTTAGAAGGCCTTGCTTGCAGCGTGCTGCTCTGGGTGACACTACACCACCGGTGTGCAGGATTTTCAAAAGTCCAACCCCATTGATGTTTTCAGCACCACATAAATAGAACTGCAGTTAGTACAACATGGAATAGTGAGAAATCTGTAAGATTTGGAGACACAAAGACCTGAGCCAGAGTCCATTCCTCCTTTCCCTAGATATTCATTCATGCAAAAGCACCGATTATGTACCAGGCGGTGCCTTAAGCCCTGAGTATATAGTGGTGAATAAAAACAAGTCCCTACGTCTTGGGGCTTTGTTGCCAGTACAGAAGACAAGCAATAAACAAGACAAGTAGGTGAAATAAATATACAGTAAGGTCGATCCTGATGAATTCCCAGGAGAAAACACAAAGCAGGAAAGAGGGATAGGCACAGTCGGGGCGGGGCCTCAGCGAGAAGGTGACTTCTGAGTGAACACCTGAAGGAGAGGAGGCTCTGTATACACGGAGAAGCCCTTCCCGGGAAGGGTGCTCCCAGAGCCCAAATGAGATGATGTACATAAAGGTCCGGGCAGAGGACCCAGCACATACTAGGGTACTCCGAGGAACTTCATGCCTTTGCTTCCAGCCTCACCCCTTCTTCACTTCCGAACTCCCAAAGGTTCATTCGCTGTATAGATTCTCAATGGGGAAACTTACTACAACCAGTTCCCCAATAACGCTGGCATCTCTCCAGGGGCCAGCTCTCTCCTTGTCCACGTCCTTGTTCCTAAGGAATGCTGGTCCAGTTTGATTTCATGCCAAGTCGAAACCAATTAAGAAGATAAAAGTGCTTCAAAATACATCCAGAACACACTTTTCAAATCTGATGATTATTAGATGAACCACTGGTATGGAATCATCCATGCATTCATTCAGCACATTTATGGAGCCCCTACTGTGTTCCAGGCACTGTGCTAGATATGTGGGATACAGCAATTAACAAAAGACAAAAGTACCTTCCATTGTGGAGCTGACATTGTAGTGGGGGAGATAGGAAGTATACCATAAACATAGTTAATAAGCAAATTAAATAGTCTGTTCGAAAGTGATAAGGGCTAGGGGAAAAAGGGGGGAATTCTATTAGAGGGATTGATTGGTGGAAGAGATTGGACTCACAAGAGCACAGGCCATTCTCTGCTGCTCCGTAAGGCGGGGGTTAGGGTGACAGATGAAGCCCTGGAGGGCATTAGGAAGTTGCCTCTTGACCCTGATCTTGTGTCCCTCCCTTCCAGGCACCGCGGCCTGAGGGACCAGACCATGGAGACCCTGCTTGGTGGCCTGCTGGCGTTTGGCATGGCGTTTGCTGTGGTCGACGCCTGCCCCAAGTACTGCGTCTGCCAGAACCTGTCTGAGTCACTGGGGACCCTCTGCCCTTCCAAGGGGCTGCTCTTCGTGCCCCCTGACATCGACCGGCGGACAGTGGAGCTGCGTCTGGGCGGCAACTTCATCATCCACATCGGCCGCCAGGACTTCGCCAACATGACGGGGCTGGTGGACCTGACCCTGTCGAGGAACACCATCAGCCACATCCAGCCATTCTCCTTCCTGGACCTCGAGAGCCTCCGCTCCCTGCACCTGGACAGCAACCGGCTGCCCAGCCTTGGGGAGGACACCCTGCGGGGCCTGGTCAATCTGCAGCATCTCATCGTAAACAATAACCAGCTGGGGGGCATTGCTGACGAGGCCTTCGAGGACTTCCTGCTCACGCTGGAGGACCTGGACCTCTCCTACAACAACCTCCACGGCCTGCCCTGGGGCTCCGTGCGGCGCATGGTCAACCTCCACCAGCTGAGCCTGGACCACAACCTGCTGGACCACATCGCGGAGGGCACCTTTGCCGACCTGCAGAAACTGGCTCGCCTTGACCTCACCTCCAACCGGCTGCAGAAGCTGCCGCCGGACCCCATCTTTGCCCGCTCCCAGGCCTCCGCCCTGACTGCCACGCCCTTTGCTCCACCCTTGTCCTTTAGTTTTGGGGGGAACCCTTTGCACTGCAACTGTGAGCTGCTCTGGCTGAGGAGGCTCGAGCGGGACGATGACCTGGAGACCTGCGGCTCCCCGGGGGGCCTCAAGGGCCGCTACTTCTGGCACGTGCGCGAGGAGGAGTTTGTGTGCGAGCCACCTCTCATCACCCAGCACACGCACAAGCTGCTGGTTCTGGAGGGCCAGGCGGCCACGCTCAAGTGCAAGGCCATTGGGGACCCCAGCCCCCTCATCCACTGGGTGGCCCCCGATGACCGCCTGGTGGGGAACTCCTCAAGGACCGCCGTGTACGACAACGGCACCCTGGACATCCTCATCACCACGTCTCAGGACAGCGGCGCCTTCACCTGCATCGCTGCCAACGCCGCCGGGGAGGCCACGGCCATGGTGGAGGTCTCCGTCGTCCAGCTGCCACACCTCAGCAACAGCACCAGCCGCACCGCTCCCCCCAAGTCCCGCCTCTCGGACATCACAGGCTCCAGCAAGACCGGCCGAGGAAGCGGAGGCAGTGGGGGGGGCGAGCCTCCCAAAAGCCCCCCGGAACGCGCTGTGCTTGTGTCCGACGTGACGACCACCTCGGCCCTGGTCAAGTGGTCGGTCAGCAAGTCGGCACCCCGCGTGAAGATGTACCAGCTGCAGTACAACTGCTCCGACGATGAGGTACTGATTTACAGGTGAGCGGGGCTGGGGAGGGGCCTGGCGGGGGCAGGGGAGGGGCCGGGGAGGGCTCCCCACGGCTCCGCTCCTGCGTCTTCTCCCCAGAGGTGCCTGGGGAGTCGTGGGGCGATCTCTGCCCTCCGTGCAGGGAAGAGGACGTAGAGAGCACACCCGCTGAAGTGTAGGAAGAAAGGAACGCTGTGGGCAGCCCCAAGAGACACGGACATAGGACCAGGCCTCCCAGGGCGTGGCTCTGGCGGTGGGCACGTGGCTACGAGCCTCTGAACCTTCTGTCTTGAGCCCCAGGTGGAGGACACACAAGAACGAGGAGCAGACCTCTTGGCCAAAGGATCTCACTCCTCCTGGGAGAAGTGACTCTGGCCTTCACCTGGACGCATATGCTGTCCTGCTTAAGGCTTTAAGGTCAGGAAGAGTAGAATTCGGACCAGGGCCCTGCCACTTGCTACTCATTTAATTCTCCGGGCCTGCCTGTTTGTCCCCATCTGTAAAATGGGGAAAATCCATATCTGACTTAGGCCAAATGTGTGACTGCAGGTAATGGAACCCAATTCAAACTGGCTGAAGAAAAGAAAAGGGAAAAGGGAGAGCTAGGGTGTTGGCTCATGTAACATAAAAGTCAGGAAGTTACTTCGGGCTCAGCGAGATCAAAGCTACCCCCCCCCCAACTGACATCCTGTGTTCTCAGAGTTTCTTACCTTCCCTAAGTTCACTCTCTTCTGGTTGTATTCACCCCCACACAGTCTCTTCCCTCCAAGTAGCCCTAGAGGGAGGAGAGCGTCCCTTTGCCCCGTTCACAGCCGGTCCCACAGAAGCCCTGGATGACTTTTGATTGGCAAGAGCAGGTCACGGGAGCCTGGATATTAGAAGTGGGGTCATCCTGCCCCCCACGCTGAAATCTCGGGCACCAGTCTCCTTTATCTGGAAATAGAGACAATGATGTTGACCTTGTAAATTTATGGTGAGGGTCAAGGGGTCATTTCCTGGACCTGGAGGAAAAGGAGGTTAAGAGTAAAAAGCTGCAGTAGAATCGCCTTGTCATTCAGAGGGAGGAACTCATGGAGCGACAGATCCAGGCCCAGGGTCCAGGCTCCAACCCCAGATGAGTTCCCATCTCAGCCAGCCTTGATTTGCGGTAAACGTGAAGCACGTGGCCTAGAATCTCGCTGCTCAAGGAATGCCTGGTTTCTTTGGAAATCCTCTATGTTTTCTTTTATGTGTTTAGTTTATTTTGTTTTATTATTTTTTCAGAGAGAGAGAGAACTGGAGAGTGAGTTGAGGGGTGGCGGATGGAGAGGGAGAGAGAGAATCTTAGGCAGGCTCCATGCTCGGGCATTTAACCAACTGTTAAGGTGTCCCTCTTTTATGCATTTAAAATGCTTATTCTGAGAAGGGATCCCAGAGGCTTCATAGACACCTGAAGGGTCCATGGTGCAGGAGCAGTTAAGAGCATTGAGAGTTCTTCCAACTCCAATCTCAGCTGGTAAGTCTCTAGACTCGAATGTGTGAGGGAGAAGAGCTTGCAAGGAAGGCATTCATTCCCCAAACGGAGTCCCTGAGACTGAGGGGGTGCATCATGGAAACTGGTGGAAACCAGAGTACTTCCCTGGCCAGACATATGCTTGGTTTGTCTGGAAACTTCGCTTCTCAGGATGTGCAGAAAGAAGCATTAGAACCTAACTTAAATGTATGCATATATACACAGATTAAGAGATCTATAGATTTATCATTAAACCTAAATATACATGTATGTATTTTTCTAATTATAAAAGTAGTAGTCTTTGTAGAAAGTTTGGAAAGTAAAGAAAATGACAAAGAGAGGTGGCTCAGTTTGTTAAGTGTCCAACTCTTGATATAGACTCAGGTCATGATCTCAGGGTCATGAGATCAAGCCCTGCGTCCGGCTCTGCATTCAGGGCGGAGTCTGCTTGGGACTCTTTCTCCTTCTTCCTCGGCCCCTCCCCCCAATAAATAAATGAATCTTGAAAAAAAAGAAAGAAAATGACAAAGAGAGAAATAAGAATTACCTGTAATCTCACCAAAGTAAACCAAATGCATTTGGCCTCTCAGTTTTATTTCAATTCAAAACAATATTTATGGTCAGTCTAGTTTGTGTTTCTTAATTCTTTGCACGCCACCTTACAGCTTGCTTAGTTCCCATGGTAGTCAAATATTTTTCACTTCTCTGTACCACAATTTCTGTAACCAGTCTTCTGTTGTTGAAAATTTAGATTGTTTCTCATTTTCAACATTGAAAGTAGTGCCTTGCTGGGGCATCGTACCTAAACACACCTGGGCAAGTTCAGTGATTCCCTTAGCTTCTTTTTCTAGGGGATGAATTACTGGTTTAATGAGTAAATTATAATCTTTATACATTGCATGTAAATATTCATTGACCCCCTCACCAGTGAAAGGCGACAGTGTCCATTTCGACCACACCTTCGCCAATGACTGAATATATAATTACTTCCATCTTTGCCAATTTCATATGTGAGAAATGGAACTTGTTTTAATTTGCATTTCTTTGATAACTTGTGAGGTTGACCTTTGGAAAATAAGTATATTTGTTCACTTGTGAATTTATTATATGGTCTTGACTTTGATAAAAAGTGTAAAGGTGAAATGCTACCTGCTCTGAGGTTCGCACGGGCACAGAGAGGAGGGGAGGCAGTGCAGTGGGTGATGGGGGCGGGGAGACTGTTGGTGTCCAGACAGGGGCACAGAAGGGCTTGGGGCTCAGGTCCTGACCTCACTCAAGATGCGAATTCAAACTGCTTGCATTCGGTGGCTCAGAATCTGGAGACACGAAGTTCATAAAATTAATGAAAGAATCAGAAACCTTGGCTTTAAAACAAACAAAGAAACAGAGAAAGGACAGCCTTCCTCTGAGGGAGGTCACAGGGACCAGAGGAGACAGAGCTCAGAAGGTTCTCCAAATAGTATGAGCACACAGTTCGTGTTCGAGGTACATGCATCTTTATCATTATTGTTAGTAAAAGTAATAGTAACAGGTGAGAGGAAGACCATTATCTTGTCTGCCATGCTTGGGGGAGGAAACGGAACAGCAGAGTTAAATACACAAGTCAGTCTGTAACAAGACAGAGTTCCAAAATCGTAGAGAAAAAGTTCAGAGTGAGTCTGTAACCAGATGATAGGAACAGCCATCGCGGGTCACCATCATTGCCTGCTTGCTCTGGGTCTGACCCGACACTCTACGGGCAGTGTGCGAAGTCAAAAGGGCCGAGAGAATTAGAAAGCTGTCCCAGCCTCACAAAGCCAGAAAGAAGCAGGAGTCCGCACCTAGACTCACCCCTGTGGCCAGGCCACCCGGCGCCCTGATGGCGACTCTGGCTCGAGAGAAATAGGGCACTCCAAGAAGGAAACTGGATTTTCCTTGGTTTGGACACCTTAATGGTTAAGTGCCCTAGCATGGAGCCTGCCTAAGATTCTCTCCCTCCCTCTCCATCTGCCACCCCTCAACTCACTCTCCAAGATGAATTGTCCCCTTAAGACAGAAAAGACACTAGTGGCTGCACAGTGGCTTCTGACGTGCGCTGACTTCAGCAGGAAAGTGTACAAAACAGGGAAGAAAGGCCCATAGTGGAAGGTGAGGAGGAGCGTGCGCTGTGCGGAGAGAGCTAAAGACAGCCAAATGGGGCTTTTTAACCCTTGTCCGTAGCAGAAAGGAACCATGACAACAGCCTGCTGGTTGGGAAGGAAGTTGCAATGAGCCTAGCCAGGAGCCAGCAGGTCAGCCTGGCCATTTGTGACTTGTTCCCACCCTCCCAGGAGGGAGGGCGCAAATCTGTGCTGAGAGCTTCCTTGTACCAGGCGCTATTATGTGAAGGGCTTTATGCCGACCGACTCATTTAGTTTTTACTATCCCCAGGAGGTGAGAACTATGATTGTTCCACTTTCCGTATAAGGCACTTGTCCAAGGTGTGATACAGGGGTAAGAAGCAGAGACGGAATCAGGATCCGAGCAATCCAGGAAGGGCAAGACCTGTACTATGGAGAAGGAAGGGAAGAATACGGGTCCTAGTCCCCAGGCCCCCAGGGTCGCTTCCAAGACTAAAGGAACCCTAGATGGGGTTCCCGAGCTGTGGGACTGGTCCTGAGGCAGCACGGACAGAAAGAGAAGTGCCTCAGATGGGAAAAGGGCGGATATTCTGCTTTTCCAAGAATAGACCGCGTAAAGCATAGGATGCTAGGCTGGCCATGGAGTCCCTGCCAAATTCTAGAAAGGATTTCGCAACAGATGGCAGTAAGCCCTCAGAAAAGTATGCTGATTGCCAGGCCCCAGCATGGGTTCATGAGGAGAAAATCCTGCCCAGTTGCTGATCTATGTTCAGGAAATACTGTGGGCCAGCAGCTCAGACAGGTGTGCCTCCTGTCACTCCTGAGGACAGCACCTCTCAGCCGGCACCCTCCTTGTACAACAATTCTGCGTTAGATCCAACCCCCGAGTATCCCCACAGGGAAGTGGATCCGAATCTCTGGGGTGCTAAGTGCCCTTGGAAAATGTCCTAGGAGATTCCATTGGCTGTGACTCACTACCATAAACAGAGCTTATGACAGTTTTACAGGACATTTGACAAAATCTCACCCTTTGTTTGGGACAAAATGGAGAAATGTGTACTGGTGAAATGAGCTTGAAACTGGTCAAGTAGCCAGACTGATACGTTGATGTGAACATGCAAGAAAGCTTCTGCCTTGTGCCTCCTCAGCTTCTGCTCCCATTTCTGTTCTGTTTGATCCATTTTCCTCTTGTCATGGATAATGACACAGAAAACATGTATTCCCTTCCCTTTGGTTCAAGGACTCAATTGAACAAGCGCAAGGTGGGGAACATCTGGCTTGACGGGAATTTTGTGTGGCCCAGGCTCTGAGTTTTAGTTGATCTCAAGGACATTACGGCCACAAAGTGGTGGAGCTGCTAAGACTCCTATGGATTTTGGTTGTGTTAACAGAAGTAAAATGCTTAGCTCATGAGAGATTACGATTCTAACTGCTGAATCATTCAAGTTGGTCAGAGCAGAGCTGTGGAATGTCTGACACAGGATGGCACGGTCTGAAGAGTCCTTTTACCAAGTACCTTGTGTCCAGAGATCAACTGATGAGAATGGGATTCTGGAAGCTAATGGGAGATGGAGGAAGGTTACACTGGAGATGAAGCGACTCAGAAAAGAAGACTTATGTCCCTTAAATTATTCAAAGAACTTAGGAGTAGAAGAGCAGAAAACACATGCACGCATGCACACACGCCATGCACACACATACACATGCGTGCGCACACGTGTATGGAAGTAGCCATCAGCCCGTTACAAGAAAAAAGTCCAGCAACAACAGCCTTACGTACCCCTCTCATTGCTCTCCATCTGGCTGTGAACTTTGGTTTTGTATCTTTCTTCCTCTCCAGCATATGCTTTCCATGTGTACTCATCTCTGTAACCCCAGCTCCTAGTAAGTCCTGGCTCACGACAGCTACTGGGTCGACATTTGGTGAACCGAACAGAACGGGAATGAGCATCAGAGCTGTCCAACAGCAGAATAAGTAAGAGCTGCCACAAAGTAGTGAGCTGCCCATACCAGAGGGGTTCAAGCAGAACCTGGGTGACTTCGTGCCAGGGACGCTGAGTGGGCAGCCTGACTTTAAGCAGGTATGGAAACATTTGACTTACATGATCCCAGCCCTGATGGTCTCTGCTTCTGTGCAAGACCTTTATAATCCCATGGTTAAGGCAGTATTACACTCGCTAAATCCACCTGCTCTTACCAGCTGAGGCCACTCTGGCATCTTACTTCCCAGGGTTAGGGTGCCCTTTCTCATACGGGTTTGAGCCCCAGGGCCTGCGGTCACAGACAGGGACTTCGGCAGGGGCTCAGATTGCCCAATGGGAACAGGACACAAGTCATCGATAGGTCATCAGTGATGCCCATCCGGGGCCCACAGAAGCCCTGGAGAGCTGTGAGCAGTGTCTGAAAACATCGGGTTCTATTCCACATACCAGGAAGGGGAAGCAGACATAGGTAATCCCAAATCATGGATAACTCAGGATTTGAATTTGACTATGAAATAGGGTCTTGTTCTTTTATCAGATAATTAGCTCCCTAATTATTTTAATGGTTCTTGCTGACCTCCAAGGCATTTGTCTTCCCTGAGTACACTCGGCTGAGCCCCACAGGGGCCTGGCATGTTTCCCATGTGACTGGGGAGGGCCGACTCTCCCATCCCTCTGCCCCAGAGCCTGCCCTTTCAGGAAGGGGCCAGCATTAATGAGGACAGTGTCAGAGCAAGGAGGGGTCACAAGGAAGGAGGAAGGGTGGCAGGAGAGGAGTCAGAAAAAGGGGAGGCTCTCTCCTCCCTGGAGAAGGCAGCAGCCCGTCCCTGCTCAGCCGCATCCCAGGTGTGACATGGAGAATTATGTGCCCTGCATGTCATTATCAGCCCAAGTGACATTCACAAACACTTGTCTCGAAGAGTCATCAAGAACATCTGTCACCAGGCGTGGTGTTGGAACCGTCCCCAGGAGGGCCAGGGGAACAGCAAGCATGCTTCTAAAGCACAGTGTGGAATTACCCAGGATGCAGTCTCACCTTCCTCTTGCTTACTATGCTGTGGTCATCCACAGGTAGGGCAAGTGATGGATTATGAAAAGAGAGACCCCGAAGTTGGGGGAAGATAACAGCCATTCCATGCCCCACTCCCACTCTATCTGCAGGCCCTCCTTTCCATGTTGTCTTCTTCCATGAATGTCAGACATTACACCATCCCCCCATCCTGGGGAGACTGGACCACCCCACTGAGTTTTGCAGTGCTGGGGAGGGGGCATCTTCTACTGTTGCTCGGCCTTCCATCTTGGGAAAGGATAAGAGGGCCAATTCGGTCAGGTCCCACCCCATCGAGATTTTTTTTTTTATAATGATTTTTTATTATATTATGTTAGTCACCATACAGTACATCCCCGGTTTTCGATGTAAGGCTCGATGATTCATTAGTTGTGTATAACACCCAGTGCACCATGCAATATGTGCCCTCCTTACTACCCATCACCGGCCTATCCCATTCCCCCACCCCCTCCCCTCTGTAGCCCTCAGTTTGTTTCTCATAGTCCATAGTCTCTCATGTTTCATTCCCCCTTCTGATTACCCCCCCTTTCTTTATCCTTTTCTTCCCCTACTGATCATTCTAGTTCTTATGTTCCATAGATGAGAGAAATCATATGATAGTTGTCTTTCTCTGCTTGACTTATTTCACTTAGCATTATCTCCTCCAGTGCCGTCCATGTTGTAGCAAATGTTGAGAACTCGTTCTTTCTGATAGCTGAGTAATATTCCATTGTATATATGGACCACAACTTCTTAATCCAGTCATCTGTTGAAGGGCATCTCGGCTCCTTCCACGATTTAGCTATTGTGGACATTGCTGCTATGAACATTGGGGTGCATATGGCCCTTCTCTTCACTACGTCTGTATCTTTGGGGTAAACACCCAGTAGTGCAATGGCTGGATCATAGGGTAGCTCAATTTTTAACTTTCTAAGGGACCTCCACACTGTTTTCCAGAGTGGCTGTACCAACTTGCATTCCCACCAACAATGTAGGAGGGATCCCCTTTCTCCACATCCTCTCCAACAATTGTTGTTTCTTACCTTGTCTATTTTTGCCATTCTAACTGGCGTAAGGTGGTATCTCAGTGTGGTTTTGATTTGAATTTCCTTGATGGCTAATGATTTTGAACATTTTTTCATGTGTCTGTTAGCCATTTGTATGTCTTCATTGGAAAAGTGTCTGTTCATATCTTCTGCCCATTTTTTGATTTGTTTATTTGTTTCTCGTGTATTGAGTTTGAGAAGTTCTTTGTAGATCTTGGATACCAGTCCTTTATCTGTAGTGTCATTTGCAAATATATTCTCCCATTCCGTGGGCTGCCTCTTAGTTTTTCTGACTGTTTCCTTGGCTGTGCAGAAACTTTTAATCTTGATGAAGTCCCATAAATTCATTTTATCTTTTGTTTCTCTTGCCTTTGGGGATGTGTCATGAAAAAGGTTGCTTTGGCCGATGTCGTAGAGGTTGCTGCCTATGTTCTCCTCTAGAATTTTGATGGATTCCTGTCTCACATCGAGGTCTTTCATCCATTTGGAGTTTATTTTTGTGTATGGTGTGAGAGAGTGGTCAAGTTTCATTCTTTTGCATGTAGCTGTCCAATTTTCCCAGCACCATTTATTGAAGAGACTGTCTTTTTCCCACTGGATGTTTTTTCCTGCTTTATCAAATATTAGTTGCCCAAAGAGCTGAGGGTCCATTTCTGGGCTCTCTATTCTGTTCCATTGGTCTATGTGTCTGTTTTTGTGCCAGTACCATGCTGTCTTTGTGACCACAGCTTTGTAGTACAGCTCGAAATCCAGCATTGTGATGCCCCCAGCTTTGTTTTTCCTTTTCAACGGTTCCTTGGAGATTCGGGGTCTTTTCTGGTTCCATACAAATTTAAGGACTATTTGTTCCAGTTCTTTGAAAAATGTCCTCGGTATTTTGATCGGGATAGCATTGAAAGTGTAGATTGCTCTGGGTAGCATGGACATTTTAACTATGTTAATTCTTCCGATCCATGAGCATGGAATATCTTTCCATCTTTTTATGTCTTCCTCAATGTCTTTTAAGAGTGATTTATAGGGGCGCCTGGGTAGCGCAGTCGTTAAAGCGTCTGCCTTCGGCTCAGGGCGTGATCCCGGTGTTCCGGGATCGAGTCCCGCATCGGGCTCCTCCGCTGGGAGCCTGCTTCTTCCTCTCTCACTCGCCTGCTGTGTTCCCTCTCTCGCTGGCTGTCTCTCTGTCACATAAATAAATAAAATCTTTAAAAAAAAAAAGAGTGATTTATAGTTTCTAGAATAAAGGTCCTTTACGTCACCCCATCGAGATCTTACCAGTCAACACTTAAGTGGAGATCTGTCTCCTCCCCATGAAAAGACAGCGATCTCCACCATGGGATGGAGGGGCATTAACTAATGAACCTGAGACTTTATGGATATGGGGAGAAACTGGTAGGGATAATTGTTCCCTAAAGGGAAGGGGAGCTCAGTCTATGCAGGGGGAGGCTTCCCCAGACACCCCAGCTTCTACTGAAATGTTGATTGAGCTCCCACAGGTGAAGGAAGAAAAAGATGTAAAGGAAGAACCCAGGGTGGATGGGTCAGGGAAAGTAGTTCCCCAGCAGGTTGGCTTGCTGGTCAGAGCCAAAATCAAGATCAGCCTGCCTTGGATTTTGTAGTATTCTACATTTCTTTCACACTGTTAAATTACTGAAACCTGACATCCATAAGGTAGGGATGGACAGGACAAATATTAGGCTCATTTTATAGATGGTGAATCTAATTGTCCAATGAATTGAGTAGATTTCCCAGGATTCCAAAAAATGCAGACGGGAAAGGTGGTCTCCTATGTTCAGTGCCAAGTACCATGCTGTGGGGGCACATCTCACTAACAGCATGTGGGTTTTGGTTAAGGCTATAGACTTGGGCCAAGGAGCACCAACTGTAACTTCTCCTTCTGAGAAGGATGGGGTAAGTCACTGGGAGTCTGTTGGATTGTCTCTCTCAGCTTTAGTTGCTTCCCACGTTTTTAGGGCCTAGTAGTGTTGAGGGAAAGTGGTACAGGAGGGCCAGTGAGAACCTTGGTTCCCACTCAGAAATAGCCTCCTGGGACCAGCTAGCAGAAAATCAAGGCAATATGAGGATTTCTGTGCGGTACCAGGTGAGCCATTGTGAAGTAACTTAGTTGCTAGAGGCATCCCAGAGGAAAATAAGTCTGGAGTCAGAAGTCCAGGGTGGCAATTAGGAAGAAGAGAAAACTCAAAGACTTAAACTCATTAGTGTTTATATGTCTCTCATGTAAAGGAAGTCCAGTGGAAGAGACTTTAGGTCTAGTTTTCTGGGCAGCATGGCCACCAGGGGCCAACTCCTTCTAGCTTTCTGCTCCGCCATCTTCAGCACAGTTTTTGTCCTTAAGGTGCAAAATGGTTGCTGGAGCTCTAGCTATCACATCTCCCTTCTATACACAACAGGAAAGATGAAAAGTAGAGAGCAAGAGGGCAAATGGAAGTTCTCATAAGCCCCGGCCAATAACATCTGCTCACATCTCATTGACCACACCTTTCTGCAAGGGAGGCTGGGAAATGTAGTTTTTTAAAGCTCAGCACAATGTACACCCATTAATATAGAAAAGATAGGGAGGAAGCTAGCACTTTCAGAACCTCAGTTTTCGCCCCACCTCCACCATGTACTAGTCCTGGGACCATGAACAAATCATTTCATTACTCTCAGTCTCCATGTTCTCCTCTGTAAATGGGAACAGAGATTCCTTTCTGCATATTTCCTGGGATTGTGGTGCAGACTGAATGAGATCAAGTATTTGAAAACACATCTTTCATAGTCAAGTGTGCAGTGCTGGATACATATAAGTACTTAATGTTATTAGGAGCCTGCCTGCTTTCCCTTCTTGCCCCTCTTCTTGGCCCTCTTCTTCAAGCTGCCTCTTATGGCTCCAGTCTTCAAAGCTGTATTCCAAGAGAGCTGTAAATTTGGAAAATGATCTAACAGGGTTTTAAGAGATCAAGGTACAAGATGTAAACCCTTTCAGAAATTTTTGCAGTTCAATTGGGAAGACTCAAAGGAGTGAATCTCTAATGGTGGAATTTCAAACCCAAAGCACACTTGTGCATAGGGAAGACATTTTTCAGGGGTGCCTTCCAAGAGCATTTCAAATCATATCACTACCTTCTCATCCTTCCTTTCCTGCTCTGCACAAGAAGATGACACCACTCAGATTCAAAAACCTTCAGGGCATCTGCTCAGAGGTGACTAATTTCTCTACTTGTCATTCCCTCTTCATTCTCAAAAAGCTCTGGCTGGAGACATCTCCGAAGATAGAAATAATTAGCAGGAGTAAAGGGATTATAGTGTATATCCGGTCTGCCTTGCTTCTGAAATGTGGCTCTTGGAGAACCAGAGAACCAGCCCCTTGTTAATTTTACATACCTTTGCTTAGTCCATGGATGGAAGTAGGGATATCATTTATTTCACACCAGGAAAACACCAAAGAAGGTTCCCAGAGGGAGGGGCGCAGCTGGGAGGAATGTATGGTGCTGGGGGTCAGTGCAGGTGGTGACGGTCATCATAATGCCACCAAACCCTCATCTGACAACTTGCCCAGGTGGGTTCACAGCAGCCAGCTCCTTTCAGGAAGAACCAGAGGTGCGGAAGATGTGACCCCAAGCCCCAGGTTCCCACCTCCCCATTGTTCCCCGATCCTGGTTGCCTGCTGGAATCTTTTGGGGAGTTGTATCTTCCCTCCAAGAGATTCTGAGTCAGCTTGGGGTGGCGCCCAAGCATCAGTGTTTTTAAAGCTCGCCCGGTGACTCTGACGTGAATTCAGCGTCATGCCACATGCCCGTGAAATCAGATGTGTGGGCAGCACTGGTAGGCAGAGCCGCTATGCATCCCACGGCTGGGGGCTGGTCTCTGAACTTCCGGTAAGGGGAGAAACAAGAAGACCTGCTCATCTCACCTCTTGGAGACTTTGCTTCCTCCTTCACATTGAAATAAAAATTCCTTAGAATGGGGTTATCTCCCACATGATAAAGTACGTGCGGGAAAGTAAAGCCCCTTGCACACTTCAGTTGCTGGAGTCATTTGTTCTCGCCCGCTAGTTTGAGCCTGAGAGATGAATACCAGGTAGGACTCAGGGGCCCCAGACATGAGCTCTTGCCTTTCCTGCTCGGAGCCTCAGGGTTCCCATCTGCAGAATGGGAATAATAAAGGTGCTGCCTACCTTACTAGGTGGTAGCGAAATGGAAGATGTCAGGCGTGAACGAAGAGCATCTTCATAAAGCGCCAAGTGCTTCTAATGGCAGAGATCGGACTACAGTGCATTAATCAAATTTGGAGGGTTTTTTTTTTTTTTTTTTTTTTTGCTGTCACGTAACAGAATCCCAGCAGGAGGTAGTTCAAGGCTGGTATGGGAGTTCCATGGCCTTCAAGGACTGAGGCTCCTTCTGAAGGTCAGTGGCATAATCCTTAACACGTGGCTCATGTCTTCTGTGCTCGCTGACACTTCTGCCTGGGAACTCTCCTCCGGCAGCACAGGCTGAAGTGCAGGGGGCGGGCTGCCATCCCCAGGAGCCGCCCCAGCCTCTGACACGGGGAGTGAAGGATTCATACCCCAGCTTCCTCTTCCTTGGAGGAAGGGGGAGGAAGACAACTGAGGCATGTTCTGTGCTGCCTCCAAGAGGGTCCCAGGAGGATTGAGCCCCAATTGCCTACAGTGGTACCTTGCTCAGTGGACCACCCTCCACCTACCCCACAAGGACTTCCTTCCCCATCTCGTAACCGGACTGTCCTGGGCCCACCTCCCAGATAAACGACTGGTATCCGAATCCTTGTCTCCAAGGGAGACTTCTGGGGGGCTGAAACGTCATCAGGCACCGCCTCCTGGGTGGTTAGCCCCCAGAAGTCCCACCCAATGACTCTGCCAGAGGCTGAGAAAGGTAGTCGTTTGTTAGGCACATTGCCACCCCAGATAAAATCAGGGCTCTGCCGGGAAGCTGGGAGGGAGAGAGGATGACGGGGAGGCGTGCAACCACCGCAGGGCTGTATGGGCGAAAGCTTCGCTGTCATTAACGCTTCTTGGCACCTGTCCACACAATCCCAGAAACCAGTAGCCAACATGTAGCTGAGGCCAGCCTGGGAAAGAAGATGATCCAGGCTGTTTTTCTGCCTCTCTCTGAGTGCTCTTTTCTCATCTCTGGAGACAGTGAGACAGAGAGAAGCAAAGAGGGATGTCTTAGTTCTTGCCAATTAGGGCTATGGTCTGCCATGTGCGTACGTGATGGGAGTGGGCACCCTGTGGGGCTCAGAAGGGTTGAGGACATGAAGTCAAATTAATGCCCATCATCTTCAAAGTTGCTGAGGTGGTGGGGGGGAGGGGGGCAGAAGCACACAAACCACAAACTGCAATGTGCCAGTCCAGGGAAGGCAGGGCCATGGAGACATGCAATATGGACGAACAGCTCATTAACTGTTTACGAAGGGGAGCTATTTCTAGCTGGGGTGGGCTCCAGAGATGGGCTCCGACTCCTTCTGTGGCTGCGGGGCTGATGCTGTGGGTAGAAGTACTGATCCAGATGTGGGAACTGACTTCTATTGCATCCTAAAGGAGAGAAGTGTTTGGAAATTAAACATCGGGGGAACTATTAAACACTTAACCTTGTAACATGGTAATTAGTTAGTGATGGTACTAAGTTAAGCGGCTTTTCAGTGTAGTCATTAGCCACCTAGAAGGTTAAACTCTAAATGAATTGCTTGGTGAACTTTATCCAGTTAAGCTTTTTCATCAGCTAACTCAAGTGAATCCACATGCCTGGGTGGGGTGTGTTCAGGGGGGTGGGGCTTCTGGGAACAGGTGGAGTGGAGTGTAAGGTGTATCCTGGGGAATAGGTGAGATTTGGAGGGAAGAGGGGAAGGTATAGCTGCTTTAGGTGGAACCAGTAAAGACAGAGGCAGAGGCAAGAGTGATTGGTCCTGGTCAAGGACCTATAAGGGCTGCTGGTGTATTAGTCAGCTGTTGCCACAGGAATGCCGCATGACAAACAAACTCAAAATCTAGGTGGCTTACAACCACTAACATTTCATTTTCTTATTCATGGGTCTGCAGGTTTGTTGGAGTTCAACTGGTCTTGGCTGACCTGAGCTGGGTTGGGCTGGGCTGTGGCTTAGGTCCTCCCTACATATTTCATTCTGGATCCCACCTAGGGACAATGGCTGTTTAGAGTATGTTCTCCTGGTGAAAGCAGAAATGCAGGAGGGCAAGCCCAATAGAAGAACCAAATCCCAAGTGTGTGGTGGCATCACATGTACTAAATCCCATTGGCCAAAGCAAGTTACATGGCCAAGCCCGAAGTCGGGGGGTGGGGGGGACAAGGCATGCACTTCGCCCACCATCAGGCCACGGCAAGGCTGGGGAGGTATCATTTCTTATAGGAAAGTGAAGAAACAGGACCAACAACTCAATCTAGCACACGTGGCCTACCTAACGCAGGAGCTGTCTCTAGGACAGGTTCTCAAACGTGAGCATGTCGTCTGGCATACTTGTTAGCACACAGATGCAGGACCTACTGAGTTCCTGACTCAGTTGGTCCGGAGCAGAGTCTGACAATCTGCTGTTCTAATACAATCTCCCGGGGATGCCAATACTATTACTTTGGGAACCACATTTCAAGAAGCTCTGGTCTAGGAAAATAATAGGTTTGTTTAAAGAGGTCAGCATGTTGGTGTCCTTGAATGTCACACAATACAGCTGTATTTACTGAGTCTTTACTTCCCTCCAGGAACTGTTCTAAACGCATTCTGTGTGCTCTCTTTATTGGTACATGAACCCTGTAGGTGTGGTATTGCCTTTTGACAGACCAGGACTCTGAGCCATTGCGGGTGATGTGATTTACGAAGCCCCCACAGCTTGGAGGCGGGGGAGCTGGAACCTGTAGCCAGCACTCTGCCCTGTCCTGAAAGTCAGGCTTCCTCCTGTTGACAGTGGGGAGCCAGGTCAAGTTCTAAAGGAGGGAATGACTAGTGATGGAGAAAACTCTGGATTTGGAACTGGGTGGTCTAGGCACAAACCACATTTTGACTTGCAGTAGCTAGATTTTAGGGTAGCTCAATCTGTTTGGGGGTAGACTCTCAAGACCTTAGGGTTAGAACAAGATAGGCAAAGTCCTTACATTCTTATGAGAGAGATGGACAAAAAAATTTATGTGTGTATTTGGAAGAAAAATAATTAGTATAAAGGGACACAGAATGAGGGGCTACTGCTTTATATGGGTGATCGGGGATGGCCCCTTTAAGGAGTGACATTGGAAGTGAGACCTGAATAGAGTGAGAAAAAGAGTTCAGTAAGGGGAAATAGCATGTGCAAAGGCCCTGGGGTAGGAATAAACTTGTCTTGTTGGAGAAGCAGCAAGGACTTCAGTGCATCTGGAAGAAGAGTGACAGTGAATGAGATTAGAAGACTGGACAGGGCTAGATCATGTGGGTCCCCATAGGCCATGGTGAGGCCTTGGATTTTAAGCTGAAAGAGATGAGAGCCACAGGGTGGGGGAGGGTAGTTGAATGCAGGAGAGTGGCATGATGTGATTAAGAAAGAAGATTCCGGTTGCTAGGTGAAGAATAGACCTCAGGGGGGCAGGGTTAGAAGCAGGGAAATAAGCTACAAGATGGTCGCAGGGGTCTTAGTTATGTCTTGAAACCCACCCTGCTCCTTAACAGTCACATCCATAAAATGCGAGAATGACTCTTCCGTCTTTCCCCTCAGTGTCCTTAGAGGGGGAAAAAGATCAGGTGTGGGCAGGTGAGTGAGCAGGAAATGTTCGGGTGGGGAACAAAGCAGCGCTTGGTCATGGTTTTTCTGGCGGGATTCATGGGCCTGCGTCTGCCCCGCTGGGGAGCCTCGCTGAGGCCCAGCCGCAGCCTGGAGTGGAGAGGCGCTCCCATCTCCCCCTGCAGAGCAGACAGCTCCCACATCACCGTCCCAGCTCCGCAGTCAGCGTCCCCCACCCTCTCCGCCCCCAGCCCTCTCTGCTCCCAGCCCTCTCACTCTGATAGGGAGTAATTATTTATGTTCTTGTTTAATTAGCTCATTAGGCATGTGCTGCAGTATTTCTGATAATAAATCTCCTTCTCTAGTGGCTCTTCGGTGCGTTTTCGCTGCTGCCGGGCCACAGTGCTGGAGGCAGCTGTTGCAGATGCGAGGCTAGCTACTGGTCAGGGCTCGGTGACCTGTGTTCTGTCCCCTGGGGGGGGGGGGAGGGCGGCGTTTGGACAGGTGGGGAGGCTGCAGAGGCCCTGGACAAGGAGACAGGATCTTGGAAGCTGAGGCGGTGGCAGCAGCCGGCACTGAACGCCAGAGAGATATTTTTACCACCCGTCAAAATGCCACCGTGTGTGAGGCGGTGCCAAGGGCTGCTTCCCAAGGCTGCTTTGCTCTCCTCCCCCAGCCTTTGATTGTTGCTCAAAAGAAGGTCTGAGTGAAACAGCGAGACTTTGAAAATTCCCGGGTCGACTAGGCTGGTGCCCAGCAGTCGTTTCCCTCTGGCAGGGGCTAGAAGAAAGCTTCTCCACTACAGCAAAAGTGCGTGGGTGGGAGCTGCCAGGAAAGCAGAGGTGCCAAGATTTACACCCAAACCCCACACCACCCCCATTCTGTATCGAGCAGGCCTACGAATAGGACCCCACCCAAAAATGTTTCCTTCGTAGAAGATCAGAGAGCCTGAAGTTCCACCGTTAGAGATGCACTTCTTTGCACTTATCATAGGCAAAAACCTAGGTGATGCTGAAGTGGTTTCCTCCAGGACTGATCAACAGAGGGTATGGACATGAGGGGGCGCATAGTGGTGGTCCCAGCAGGGGGAAGAGGGAGGGGGTCAGGGAGGGGGTCATACGATGACCTCAAAGCCCAGTTCCCCTGTGTGGACATGTAGCTAAGGACTTGAGAGAGCTCAGGGGGAGGGAGGGAAGGCCAAGGTCTTGACACCGGTCCAGCTGTTTATGTGCCACAACTCTCTTGGATTCTGTTCTTCTGTCTTTAAATGAGCCTAGTTCTTGCTACTCTCACAGACTGAAGAAGGTCCCGAGTTAGAAAAGGACAGTTCAAGGTCATCCAGGGCAGCCCTCTCCTTTCTTTGTGAATCCTTATGATGCCCAACACTTCTCCCATCTATCACCCCCACCTGACCTCCCCCCGACACCCTTAGGATATTAACTGGCCCCATATGGGAATACCTTCCCCACACAAGAAACTACGCCCTCCTTTTTCCCCCAAGAGCCCCACCTACCGTTGGATGCTGTAGCTGAGAAGATTTTCCTTATTACAGGCCCCCGACTCCATCTGCCTCTACTTCCTGCCCTTCCATTCTGCCTTCATCCCAGTCAGGAATAAAATGAATTCTGGTTTCAAAATAGGTCCGTTTAATGTTTGCAGATAATTCTTGTGGCTTGCCGAATGTTATTTTTTTCAGATTCAACAGCCTCCTTCCCTGCCTTCTTCCCTTCTTGCCTCTCACCTTTGGTCATTGAAGAGGTCTTTATCATATGCTGCGAATGTCAGGTCTGGGCCACTCTGGGTGAAAATGGCCACTCACAGGCCACGCCTGCCCTCCTGCAGCTCACATTTCCCAGGGAGGCAGACAGAAAGGACTCGGTACTGGAGGAGAACCCGATTCAGTTACTACGGCTGTGATAAGTGCCGTGCAAGCTGCAGGCCAGGTCCTGGGAAGGTCAGGGAGGCTTTCTGGAGGAGGTGACCCCGAAGGTCAAATAGGAGCTCCGTCAGTGAAGAGGCACAGGAGGCACTTCCGGTACAGGGCGGTGCCTGTCTCTGGGGCGGGAAGGGAGAGGGGACGCCTTCTCTGGTGCCTCTCCTGCTCCCTTGCCTCGGAAGCGTGTCAGGTAGTGCCAACACATGCAGAGGCATGTGTGGGGTCTAGTGGGCAGCGTGCTGGGTGTGGCCTGGCCAGCCCCAAGTGGACTGCGGCACCCCTCCTGGGCTGGGGGTACCCCTCGTCTGAAGTACAATCAGCCCTTTCTGCTCCTGTGGTCCACCTCCCACACAGACAGGATGCCCCTGAGAAAGCTGCTAATCTCACGTTGTTCTGAGCAACCCCCCCCTTCCCGAGATAGGATGACTCAGAGCTGCCGAGCGGCTCTGTGTGCATACCTCAGTCTCAGGCCACAACCAGTCATCCTGGGGTCCAGGGCCTCTAGCGCAAACCGCCTTACTGATCTCCGATCTGCCATAAAACGGATTTTTAAAAATTTACTTGTCTCCCATGTTTTTATGTGGCAAGTCATCTTCTATCTTTGGTTAGAAGTAAGTGGATTATAAATCACAAAACCGACTGATGGAGATTAGGTCAAAATTGCCAAGTAAATGCAGGTGGTTTTTTTCCTCCAGTAATGATGATGATAATAAGAGCCAGCCTTTTGGAGAAATTATCATGTGCAGGTACTATTCCAGTGGTTTCCATTTATTAGCTTATTTAGTTCTTTCAACATCTCGATGAGGAAGGTCCTGTTATGATCTTGCTTTTACAGATGAGAAAACCGAGGCACAAAGAGGTTAAGTAGCTTTCCTGAGGTGTTCTGCCTGGGATTTGAACCCAGGCAGGCTGGCTCCAGGGTCTGGGCCTCGCTGCCTTAATAATATGCAGCTAGCATTGGAGTGCTTGTGCTGTGCACCCCACTGCACCGGACATGTGCACAACTACCTGAGAGGCAGCTGTTACTATTACACCCACTTTACAGAGTAGGGATCTCCAAGATCAGAGAGGGTAGGTAAGCTGCCCTGGGTCTCCCAGCTTGGGCATGGCAGAGCCAGCATTCAAACCCAGGCCTGCCATGCTCCAGCCAGCTCCCAATGACTCTTCTTCCTCCCAAGATGTGAGTTAGGGTAGAGAGGAGTGCAATGGATGTCTTGGGGTCACAGGTAGTATATTCAAACTGTGGCTGGTGCAGTGAATGGAGCATGTAATTCTTGATCTTGGGGTCATGAGTTCAAGCCCCATGTTGGGCATAGAGCTTACAAGAAAGATGGGAAGGAAGGAAGGAAGGAAGGAAGGAAGGAAGGAAGGAAGGGAGGAAGGAAAGAAAAAAAGGAAAGGAGAGAAAAAAGAGAAAAGAAAGATAATAGAGACCAGTGACCCCATTTCCCTTTTATATCATCCTCTTCCCAGCCGCCTAATCTTTTCAAAAACCCAGAACCTTCCGCCTACTGTCACTCAGAACCACCATGAGGAGAAAGGGGAAGCGTGAACACATCCCCCCACCCCCACGTAAGGAAGAAACAAGGAAAAACAGGTCGGTGCTATAGGGAGGGATCTCACCCAGACAAGTGGGAGAACTTCTGGGCAGTGCTGGTGATGTGTAACAGACTAAACCATAGCTTCTTTAAAAGCAGAAGGAGGCCCTGGCTGCATAAAGGGCCTGGAGGACTCCATGGGAGGCCGGAAAGCTAATGCATGCCTTTTGCCCCTTCTCCACGCTGAGGAAAGTGATGACCAGACCCTGGGGCGTTCTCATTTATAACTTGCCATCTGAACCGTGGCTGCTTGGCCGCCCCATCGCTACCTTCTCCCAGGACTGAAATGAAACGCGGGGCATGGGTTCAACCTTAGTGATGGGGTGTACTCAGGAGAGAGGGAGGAGATTTATGGCTTGGTCTCTGCCCTTAATGAGTCGTCATCCCCCAGAGCCACTGCGGCCACTGCCTTCCTGGCCGGGTGAAGCCCAGAACCAAGTGCTGAGGGGGAGGCGGGTGTGCAGGGCTGGAGGATGGTGCCATGAATCTCTGACAGCCACGGGGCTCCCTGGCTCATGGACGTCCGGCGGAGGGAGCTGCCATTGAATCACAGCTGAGCTGTTGACCTTGAGTCTTAAGCAAAGTGAAGAATAAAATGTCGTATTTATTCCATCAGAGACACAGGAGCTATAAATTATCGGAGTGTGGATAAAGACAGTGGTCAATCACTCATCACTCTTGAGAATTTGGCTCATCTGTCTTCTGGCCCCATCACCCACTGGGCAGGCTGGGAATCAGTGTGCTCAGAGATGGGGGATTCCAGAGGACCCCAAACAGTGCTTTCTCTGGAGCACAGAAGTGCCAAGAATGGCTGAGATTCATAGGTTCCTGGAATGTAAGATGTCCCTCTCTGCAAATGGGACCTTCTCAAGGAGGTTTCCCTGGCTACCCCACTTAGAGCTGAGCCTGCCCTCCCTCCACCAACACTTTTACCTTCTTTTAACCTGCTACACTTTTCCTTTTTTTCCCATAGCATGCTCCATTTTATGACATATTTAATCATTTACCAATTATGTGTATTTACTTTCTGCCCGCCCCCTGCCCCCGATGCCCAGAATGTCGACTCCACAAGGCAGGGACTTGTGTCTAGGGCTCACTACTGTACCCCCAATGCCTGGAGCAGCGCGGGCTTAGAGCAGGTGCTCCAGGAACATTTCTTGGATGAACAGACCTGCCTGGAAAGACCTTAGAAGTGGTCTAATCCCCACTCCTTTCTGGGCCCAGGAAAAGCAGAGACCCAGACAGGGGGCATGGGACTTGTCCTGGGTCCTACAGCCTGTTAGGGGTCTCCGGGCTGGGAGAAGAATCCCGGCATCCAACTCCTGGGCCTGAGCTGGGGTCCTGCGTGGTCTGAATGGCAACCACGCCATTCAGAGGACGTGCTTGCTGGTCACATTCTGCTAAGTAGCTATAGAATCGGGAGCCAGCAGCCCAGGGTGGGCAGGCTGGGGCTTCCTGGCTTCCTGGCTGGATTTAAAAAAAAAATGGTAATGAATAAACTGATAACTAACTTCCTAAGCCTAAAGGGTCCAATACTATGGGTTCCGGGACTGTGGGAGGTCAGGGAATTTTTACAAGATGACTGAGAGGACAGTAAGCCCCTTCCCCTCTGGTGACCACCAGTGTGCCGGGCCCTTCGCACGGATCGCTCCTCTCACTCTGACTCCCAGCTGTGACGGAGTATAATAATAACAGCCGACATTTATCGAACTATGTGCCAAGCACTGTTCTCTGTGCTTGTAGGTATCCATTCATTTAATCTGCCCGACAACTCTATGAAGTGGAGAGCTTCTATTATCGTCCCCATGTTACAAATGAGGAACCAGAGGCAAATATGCCAGAATGTAAATGCTTCCATTCTGGGTGCTTGGGATGCATCGGTGAACAAAACAACTGAGGATCCTTGTCCTCATGGAGGAAGCAGGCAACAAGCACAATAAATGAGTAAATTATCTAGGCGTGGGGAGGCAGTAAGTGCTATGCAGGGGAGAGCAGAGCAGGGGAAGGGGCTCGGGCGGTGGCAAGGTGCAGCTTAAAGAGTGTGGCAGAGTGGGCCTCCCTGAGAAGGTGAGGTCCGATAGAGGCTTGAAGGAACTGAGCCAAGCGGAGGTCTGCAGGAAGGGCATTCTCGGCAGAGGCAAGAGCCAGGGCCAGGCCCCAAGGCCAGAGCAGGTCTGAGGAGCAGTGAGGGGCCTGGGTGGCTACAGCGGGAGAGCAAGGGGCAGAGGCTAGGAGATGGGGCAGGGAGGGAGTGGGGCCAGATCCCAGGAGCCTTGCAGCTCCCTCAAGGACATCTTCCTAAATGGTCTGACTCATTCAAATGCTAACATAGGCCACAGCCTCAAGCCAACACCCTCCTCTCTGCTCACACAGCGAGGATGCTTCCATAATGGCCAATAGACCCACACTCACGCACACACTGGCCAATGGACACACACACACACACTAGCGAATGGACACACACTCATGCTCACACTGGCCAATGAGCACACACTCACGCACACACTGGCCAATGGACACACACACGCACTAGCGAATGGACACACACTCATGCTCACACTGGCCAATGAGCACACACTCACACACACACTGGCCAGTGGACACACACTTACACAGCCACCCCGCCAGAAGCTTCATCCTCCATCCTGCCTTGTGTGTGGGAAAGGGCAAGAGGGGCCCTCATCAGCTTTGCTCCATCTGCAGCCCAGCATGGCCTCTCCATAGCCAGACCAGGAGAGGGAGGAAAGGAAGCCAGTTCCTGGGGCTTCAGACCCATACACCACAATAAACAGTGCTGGAGAGATTCCCAGAAAACTATAGACCCAAGTCTTTGATGTACTCACACGTGATTTACTCACATGATTACTTCCATATAAGAAGATCACAGACCCCCATGACCATCCCCAAGGGACAACAAAGTGCATTTAGCGGCTCTATTCTGTGCTCATTGTCCCCACAGGAACTGCTGCCCCAGGCCTGGGGAGGGCTCGGGAAGGAGAGGATAGTAATCTTGCTACTTTTAGGCACTCCCAGGTAGAACCAGGACAGGCACCTCTAGACCAGGCCGGACTCACCTGAGAGCTCCCAGCTAATGAATAAGTCCCACAGTAAGGTTCACCTTCTCAGCACCGAGCCCCTGAGCCCCCATACAACCTACCAGTGCCCCCAGACAGCTCACCTTCTGCCCTCCTCCTGGGAGATGGATGGGTTGGGTGGTGGTGGTGTTCTGTATGAAAAAGGTGATAGTGATGATGAAGGTCGGAGACAGACAGATACGTAGAGATAGATGGAGAGAGAGAGATGACAGACGTGATAAAGTGGGAGCATTCACCACATTCATACATGATCTATTGAGTATATATTGTATGCCAGTGTTTTGCATACGTTATTTCTAATCCTCATATGACCTTGCAATTTAGAACTGCAAACAGCTTTTACAAACAAGAAGAATGAAGTTCTAGGAAGTTAAGCGACAGGGTAAAGATGAGGCAACCAGTAAGTTGTGAGGCAGGATTTGAGCTCACAGCCCAGGTCACTCGGGTGCCTAATCCTATGTGCTCTCAGGGTGGGGAACCTGGTGCTCGGGCTCCGCCAGCCCTTTGCTGGCTGTACCCCACCTGCCCTCCTCCTGCCTCTCCCTGGCTTTTATCACCCCTCCGCTGGCGATATTCTTATAGAATTCTAGAATATCAGAATTGGACTTGGAAGCACAGAGAAGGAAAGTAGCTTGCCCAGGGCCACACAGCAAGTCTGTGACAAAGCCAGGGTTAGAGCCTGGACCTGAGGGTATTGGATGGGTGGGGATGTCTCTGTTCTCCCATCCTCTCTCCTGCTTGGCCGAGCAGAGTAGTCTCCCCACTGTGGGGACGTCTCCTTCCAGAGGTCATTCTCTCCTTACCCTGATGAATTCCTTCCCAGCCAGCCTGCTCCGGAGAGGCAGAGGTGGGCCGGGAGGATCCCCGGACGTGCAGCCCAGAGAAGGGCTGAGCAGGCTCCTCCCGCTGGAGAGAGTATCTCTTTGCTGAGCGGAGTCAGCAGTGGAGTGACGCTGCCGCCTGGCCAGCTAGATGTCCCGCAGGCTCCTCGGTCGTGGGGACCAGGCTCTGGCCTCACGGCTGGAGCGGTCCTCAAGGAAGCACCGCGGGGTTCTCCGTCACTGGTTCGTGCACGGGTGCTGAACAACCCCTCGCACTGTGACCCTTGACCACTTCCGTGCTGCATCCCAGGAGACTCCCTTCTCCTAGGTTTGCTCAAGTGTCCTCTGGGGTAGGTAGCAGGATTATCGCTCCATGGCACAGACGACAAAGCTGAGATTCAGACGAGTGAGATTTCCTTGTTCAAGATTGCTCAGCTAGCCGATGGTGGGGCCAGGAACGGAACCTGATCTACCCCGAACCCCAGCATCATCATGGCTGCTCCTGACTGCACACACACGTTCTAAGCATGGTATCTGGTACCAAACAAAACCGTATTTACTGTTCACGGAGACACCATATGATCGACATTATGAACCCATTTTGCAGCAAGAAAACTGAGTAAGGCTCAGAGCTGGGATGTGAAGTGACTTACCTACACAGTCAGTGAATTTTTTCCACACAGCACAAATTCCACTTAGGGGTGGAGACAATTCCCTTCTTCAAGGAGCTTCTCGTGTGACAGAGAGAGGGATCTATAACTGGGGGGAAAGGCGGGACCCCCAAACTCAGCCATGAGATGACTGAGGGCTTCATTTCATCTTGATTTCTTCTATCAAGGGTCAGCACTGACTTCCCCACTGTCGTCGACTCAGAACCTCGTGTTTACTGTTCAGGCCTCCTGCCGTTGCACACACTTACCTCCTTTCATCCTGACAGGGTTCCTACAAAGCAGGTGCTAGCATTGCTATTTAACTCAGGCAGGGAAGGTGACATAACCTGCCTGGAGTCCCACAGCTAATCAGTGGCAGGGCAGGAATTGAACCCAGGCCCAGCTGACACCACAGTGGACCCTGTGAACCACCATGTGATTTTCTTGCACAACCTCCTTGCACCCATTTGATTCATGCCAAGTTCTGCTCTAGAGCTGCCTTGTTCTTCAACTGCCAGGACAGAGGGAGAAGCGCAAACACAAGGCCAGGGGCCACCCTATTCCACCCAGGCCCCTCCCCAAATGCTGCCCATCCCTGATCTGACAGGGCCGACCGAGCCCGCGCACAATGGAGCCAGGAAGGCCCTGCCAATGGTGATCGCCCCCCAAGGGTGCATCAGCCACCCGGACGTGGCAGATTTGTTTCCAACAGCCTACCCTCCTGGCAGGATTTGCTTTGTGATGACATTTGCAGGGTGGCATTGTGTGCGTGTGTGTGTTAAAATATATGGGACGTGAAATTGACCATTTTAGGCACTTTTGAGTGTGTAGCTCAGTGGCACGCAGGACTTTCACACTGTGGTGCAGCCGCACCGCCCGGTCCCCCACGCAGACTGCACCCGCCACACGCCAGCTGCCTCTCCCCGCCCCCCAGCCCCTGGCAGCCGCCCTTCCTGCCACCTGCTATCTCTGTCAACGTGAGCGCTCGCCATACTTCGAGTAAGTGGAATGTGCCGCAGCTGTCCTTCCGTAGCTGGCTTTTTTGCACTTAGCGGAATGTCCTCAGGGTTCACCCATGTTGTAGCCTGTGTCAGAATTTCATAAAAATAGGCAATGCTTCATGAATTTTCATGTCATCTGTGTGCAAGGGCCGTACTCATCTCTCTATCATTCCAATTTTTGTACATGTGCGGCTGACGCAAGCACCGTGGTAACATTTTTAAGGACGTTGGTGCCACAGGTGACTTTGTCCCTGGAAGGCGCCCGCATGAAATGGTGCGTCTACCAACCGGGGGACCTGTCACATCAGGTACGTCATTGCGCGGCGCTGACCTGGGGTCTGACCGTTGTTCAGGTGCAGTTTGAACGCAGCTGGTGGGGAATCTTTATTTTGAACACTCCTGTGTTTGCAACGAGGTATAATTGGTCTGACACCTTCTGTGTTTTTTTCTGTGAGTGATGAATTGTTAGTGAGCAAGCTTTTCTCAGCTCCTCAAGGAGATAAAAGGCAACTCTCATCGTCATCGTCATCTTCACTGGGGGACCAGGGACCAAGTGGCCCTGGGAACGGGGTGGAGGTGGCGGCCATGCTTACCCCCACCGCCTCTGATTTTTCACACTCACACGGGAGGTTGGTACTGCTCTCCCCATCTCGCACGTGACCTAAGAGGTTCAGAGACAGACAATGATCCCGAGTCACACGGTTGGGGGCAGAACCGGCCTTCAAAGAGAGATTTCTGTCTGCTTCCAAAACCCACACTTTTTCCTCCAAGACATGCCAACCCGGTTCTTGGGGGCTGGGAGCTAAGGACAAGTAAATACAGAGAAAAGTCGCACATCTGTCACGATTTGGATGAAGGGAGATAGAAGGAAAGTTAAAGACACACAGAAGAGAGGCCTTCCGTGGGTTGGGGAGCTTGCCTGGTCAACAGCAATGGCAAAAATGAGCTGGCAATGGTAGAAATGTTGCTTTAGGGGAACAGAATGGGAACAACGGGGCTTCGTAGCAACCGCAGGGAAATCACAGGGCGTTTCCACTGACCGCGTGCTCAGTGGGAACCACCGATGGGATGCTGCTTCCAGAAAGTCCAGTGCAGTTTTGGGCGGGAGTGGGGGAGGCTCAGGAGAAGTCTGATGTCCGATCGGGGTAAGGTGGGGTCTGACCCCGCTCTCTGTGCTCAGAGTGCCCCAGAGAGGAGGGCTGACCACAGACGCAAGTGACCAGAGGTGAGCAGCCGAGAGGCACATGAAAACTGGGGCCCAAGGAAATGTTAGAAGGAAAGGGAACATTAATTCTGCAAAAGTGGAACCTCAAGTTGGAATGGGAGAGCCACTGCAAGATTTGAGAGAAGCACCGACGTGTCCAAAAACAGACAAACCACCACCTTGTTCTACGTGTCCCCATAGGGTTGGCTTGGGGTCCGTGGGAGAAGCAACAGCTATCAGGACACAGCCCAACGTGAGCTGGGATTCCCCTCCACTCGAGGCTGTGTGAAGCTGAATGGGCTGCCCGGCCTGTACCTTACCCGTGGGAGCACAGTGCTGACAGCCAGAGGGGCCTGTCGCGGAGGGACTCGCGCCCCTCCCAAGCCACGTTCCTGAGGTCTGTGTATGGAAATGGCAGGGGAGGCAAGAGAGACCAGCAGACATTGGGGAGTTGGCCAGACAAGCACCTGGGTGGGAGGGCAGGCTGGGCCAGCAAGGGCACCAAAGCAGACCTTTGGGTCTGAGACGGCTGCTGCTGCGCCGGGCTGTGTGTCTGCCTCCCTAGTCGGAACTGAACCTAACCTCGCGCCTGCTAGGTTCATCGCTCCGCTCCCCCCCGCCCCCCTCCCCCGCTCCGACCAAATGACACCCTCGGTCACCAGCTAGCATATGCTGAGCTCTCACGAAGGACCCAGCACCGTTCACACAATAGGTGCTGACTCATTTAGTCCTCATAAGGACCCTGTGAGGGAGGCCCTGTCATCTGCCCCCCTTTACAGAGAAGTTGAGTGGCTTGCCCAAGGTCACACAGCCAGTAAGTGATGGTGCCAGGCTTTGAACCCCGACGACCCAGGACCAGCGCTCTCGCCCTGACCTCCTGGCTCAATCCTCTCCGTGAAGGAGCACCATGGAGCAGGGAGAAACTCCCTTACTGGCACTATAGTACCAGCCAAACACGGGGCCTGGCGATTTCCCATGCCCTTGCCAGGTAGCCGGCTGTGCCATGCTTCCCGAGTCAGGCAGCAAAGGAAAGGTCTCCCCAGGTCAAACCCTCACCTGTCACTGGGTAAGCCCTTACTCTGGGGAGGTGGGCACAGAGGTAGCCTGCTGGGGCTTGCCTCACTTTGGCCTGATTTCCAGACATCTCCACAATCACTCCACTAGGGTTAACTAACGTTGTCACCACTTGTCTTCTGAAAAAGACTCTTGGAGTCATGTGGAGGGTGGGGGACACATGTCCCTGCAGTGAGTGTCCCAGGCACCATGCCTCCCTGCCGGCCCAGCCAGGACACGGGGGCAACGCAGGTCTCCCGCTTTCTAGCTGGTGTGAGGACCCCGAGGCCTGCATTTCCACTGTAAGAGATGTTTCTTTTGGTTCAGCATCACCGACTCCTTTACATGATAGATGTTCAAGAGGAACTTACTCTGTGCCAGACACCGAGCTAGGTTCTTTGTGAATCATGACTCATGTAAACCTTATAACGACCCTATAAGGCAGAGCTTATAAATGCCCCATGTTACAGAAATCGGGTATTTTTAGGCAACTAAGGCACAGACAGGTTAAGAGGTTGCCCGTGGTACCCTATCACAGCTGGTTAGCAGCGGAGCCAGCGTTTGAACCCAGCAGGCTGGCTCCAGGGTCTGCTCACCCCCGTGGCACTCTGCTGCCCTGCACCTTCTCTTTCTTCCCAGCGGGAGGTAGTCCCGGGAGGCGTGACATTTATCATTGGGATTGGATTTATCGGGGATTTTTCTTAATAGAGACTTATGCAACCAAAGTGTAACTCCTAGATGGGAAGTGGAAAAGCAGGAATGACGATTTAGAAACAGAGAACTACACGGGGTTGGGGGGGGCAGAGCCTCTGTTTGGCAAGGCTGAGAGTCTAAGCACTCTGAGGGCATGTGAGCTTGAGCCAGGCCCAGGGGAACCCCAGAGAGACCCCACTGAACCTCAGGTCCAAGGAGCCAAGAGAAGCTGCAAGAACCAAAACGAAAGGATGAAGCTGTCCAAAGTCACTGAGGGACCTTGCGGGGAGAAAGAGAACCCAGAAGCCCTATGGAAACCTCTAGAAGTGGTCCCTGAGCTGGACGGTGTTCCCCGGCCTGACCCCATCTGTTTGGGGTGCTGGGGCTCACACAGGAAAGCACCTGCCTCCTGCTGGGGCCCTCCGCACGCTCTAGAAGAGTGCCGTCCGATGGAGCTCCGGGACGGGTCGGGGGTGCTCGGCGGCTGCCCCGTCCCGTGTGGTAGCCTCTAGCCACCTGTGACTAGCGTGACTGGGGAACTGAATGTTTAATCTGATTCCATTTTAATTGATTAGAGTCAAATTTAAATAGCCACATGTAGCTACTGTGTTAGGTAGTGCAAATAGAGAACACGCATTTCCTTCACCTGCCCAACAGATGTTTTTAAGGGCTTCCTTGGTGCCAAGTGTTGTTCTCAAGGCTGGGGAAATATCAGCGAACAAAACAGGCAAAAAACTGACGCCCAGAGGGAGAGCTAAGATTGATTCTACTGCAAGGAGAGAAAGATAATTAATAGTAAGCATAGTAAATAAGCAAATGCTAGCATCTTTCAGGCAATAACAGTGGAATGGGGGGGAATGGAGCAGAGTAAGGGGCGTGGGGGAGCCAAGGTAGAGATGAGAGGAAGCCTGCCATGTTAAATAGGAGGTCAGGGAAGGTGACATTGGAGCGGAATTGAAGGAGGTGAAGTAGTGAGCATGGGCCATCTGGAGGAAGAGCACTGAGGTAAGGACAACCGCCAGTGCAAAGGCTCGGAAGCAGGGGCACCCTCGGCAGGTTTGAGGACTAGAAGGCAGGCCAGGCGCTGGTGCAGAGTGATCCGGGTAAGGAGGAAGAGAGGAAATAAGAGAGGTGAGGCGCAGATCACATGGGGCCTGTGTGGACCACGCAAGGACTTTGACACGTGAGACAGGCCTCACTGGGGGTAGAGAGCAGAGCAAGAACTTGACCTCATTGGCTTTTACAAGATCCCCTGGCTGCTGGTGCAGGAGAGGCAGGGGGAAGGAGGGTAAGAGAGCCCACCCAGAGGCCAGTTCCACAAGGGCTCTGTTTCCCCACCTGGCCTGCTCTCCTGCGGGCTGTGGGAATGGATAGTGAGGGCTTTGCCTCAGAATCTCAATCATCTTGAATGGGGCTTCTTTACCTGCTGACAGGGTGAAGTCAAGAAGACAGAGGGCCTCAGGACACCCGGGGGGCCCTGTGTTCTCAGGAGGGGCAAAGGCAGAAAGGCAGCGGCAGAGTGTGGTCCCTGGCCCCTGGCCCCGGTCAGAAGTTCCTAAGAGGCTTCTGATTCTTGGAGCCCTCACTCAGTCACGCCAGCTCCATGCTAATCCCATCTTAAAGAGCAGCCGTATGGCTTTCCCTGCTACCACGCAGGGCCCCACATTTAGGCAAGGCCAGCACCTGGCCTGAGACACAAGAAGAGGGGTTTCGATAGCTTGTATTAGTAATTCCAGCAATTCTAACTATTCTCTGATCCCTAGACCAGAAACAATAGACAGAGGACACAGGCTCTTCCAAACCCATACCACTCTGTCCCACTGAAGTTGAACACAGCCTCAGGATCTTTCTCAACCCTGGAGCCCAGCAAATACTCTGGGTTGGAACACAACACCGAACATATTTACAAGCCTTCCAGAACCTGGCTCCTGGCTACGACTTCAGTGACCTCACCTCCTACCACTCTTCCTTCCCATCACTCTATTCCAGCCATACCCGCTTCCTCACTGTTCCTGCCTCAGGGCCTTTGTCCTGGCAGCTTGCTCTGTGAGGAAACTGCCTGCAAATATCCACGTGGCTCCCGCCTCGAGTCTCCAGACCTCATGCGAGTGTCAGGAAGCAGCCAGACGACCCTCAGTGCTCACCGAAATCCCATCTCTCCCCCCAACTCCCCCTGCAACCTCGGGCAGTTCAGTTACTGCCTCTAAAATGGGAGCTTAATTATGAACTGTACTTTTCAGGGTTATTGTGAGCACTGATGGAGGTAATGTGAGAGTGCTGGGTTCAAATCTTGTCTAGGCACAAATGTCCTATGAGACGTTGGGCAAAATGCTTCTCTGAGCTTCAATTTATCTGTGAAACGAGGATTGTAATAGCATATCTCCCTCATAGAGTTGCCATTAGGATTAAATTAGTTTAATACATGTCGCATACTCAGAAGAGTGTTTGACATATTTAAGTGTTCGATAAATATCAGCTGTCATTGTACTAATATGCGATTTTTGTGTTTTTTTGGTTTTCTGGGAGTTTTTTGGTATTGCTGTCAGTTAGCCTGACTCTAAGTCCTGCTTGCTGCTAAAATCTGACTCTGCTCAGTACAGTTCCAGGTCATTCAGTAGAGGGCAGATCATGCTCGGGGCCCTGGCAGGCCTGGCTTACAACACTGGCTCAGCCACTGTCCGGCCCCATGCCCTTGAGCAGGTGACCCACCCGCCTGAGCCTCAGTCTCCTCATCTGTAGCGTGGGGATAATTATTCCCACTTACACGAGCAGTGCACAGAATCAAAGAGACCGTGCCTGTCAAGTGCCCAGCTCATGGGAAGTACTCGATAAGGTGTATGCCGGAGAGAAGCAGCCACGCCTCCTCTCTACCTGGCAGTTTGTACAGCGAAGCAAACAGGCCCCTCCGGGGGCTTGCGGGAAGAAGGAGAGGCTGGGGAGCCAGGGCCGCTCGCTTTGTTTTAATGAGGCTGTTTTGTGTGCCCCGAGATCTTGCAGCCGGCCGGAGAGGTTGGCAGGCTGGTGGTTCTGAGAAGAGCAGGTAAGGAGGGTGCAGAGCCGGGGAGGTGAAGTGGGGCAGCTTGACGTGGCTTCTCCAGATTGGTGCAGAGGCCCAACTGGGAGCCACGGTGCATCATGGATTTGGTGGAGGGGGGGGTGGTTGCTGTTAGTCAGGAGGTCTTCTTCACCTGGAGACGCAGACACCTCTGGCTTCTACCACACTTCAGGCCTCGCTGTCACCTGTGTGGTCAAGACAGGTCACCGTACCCCGTGTCTGGCCGCAGAAGGGAGGGAGAGTGTGGGGCAGGCAGTCCCTCTCTTTTAAGGCCTGGCCGGGGGGTGGCTCACATTCCATTTGCCAGAACATATGGCTTGGATTCCTCTAACTACAAGGGAGACAGGGGAATGTAGTCGAGAGTGAGCCCAGGGAGGGGGAAGTGGGCTCTGGGGGTCAGCTCCCAGGCTTTGCCCTGAGGCCCTGGGCAGAGAGTCAGGATCTCTCCCATTCCTGTTCTCGGATGCTCTGATATCTTTAATGGTAGCTATTAGGAAGGAGCAGGCCTGGCCTGCAAATGTTTCTGGGAGAGGGCACACAGGAGTCACCTCAGAAGTGTCAGGGGACACACAAGAGTGTCTGGAAGGGTTGAGAAGAGCCGTGACTAACACTGGGGGGAACCACCTTTGCACACCATCTGTGTGTGAGCACTGACACCCACCCACACATGCACACACATGCACCTCCACGCCCACACTCACACGCCCCACACACGTAACTACGTGCACATCCATAAAGGTGGTCAGGAGGCCACACAGTGAGCCTCAAGGATATAGAAAACACCTCTGTGGAAGGATCTCCTGGGGACCAGCCAGTGTCTGCGAGTCGCCGTTAGCCAGCCATCATATTTAAAGAAGATTCTCTCCCATTTGTACAGGCCTTAACATTTAACAAAGCACTCTTTCACTCACTCAACCGTAAGGTAAATACTGACTCAGCCGTGACTCTGGGCCACATACCATGATTGGCTGTGGAGCTACAAAGTGAGCGAGACAAGGCCCCTGTCCTCAAGGGAGCTGGTGGCAGTGCGTAAACAGAGAAGGGCTCTAAGGGAGGGATGTGTAAGGGTGGGGGCAGCTCTCGGTGGGGTCAGATGTGACGTCTGGGTCAGTCCCCAAAGGACACAGTCACCTGGTAGAGAAAGAGATCGGATGCTTCCAGGAAGAGGGGTTGCTAGAAGCCAAGGGGCTGGGGTGGCTTATGTGGGGAGTGGGGAGAGAGTCAGAGAAGGTGGCCAAGTGCTTCCTGCAGCTGGAGTCCCACCAGTGAGGCCACGATGTGCTGCTGCTGTGAAGCCAGGATAGTCTCTTCCGAAAGTGCAAGGGGAGAATGATAACAGAACATTCTCGTCACGGGAAGGTTACCTCCCGTGCTACTCAGGATTCAGTCAGGAAAAATAAAAGCACACTCTATATTTAAGACGGAATTCAGTACAGGGGTTGGGCTACCCAAGGGATGGAATCGCTGGGGCTTCAACCCCGGGGCAGGGAGGCATCGCAGAGATGAGGGACAGCGGGAAGCCATAGTCCCCTCCCACCCCAACCCGGGGGCGGAGAGCACAGGAGAGGACATGACCAGAGCCAAAGATCCAAATCCATCCAGCAGGAACCAGACCCCCAGGAGTGGGGATCACAAGGGGGGGGCTCAGCAGCTGATGGGAAGGCACCACATGAAGCAGAAAAGGAGGAAGAAATATCTGGCTTCTCCCCCACCTCTGATTCTCCAGCCTTCTCCCAGGGCCGCCATTGGCCAACTCTTCCTGCAAGCCCTAGCCCAAGGAGACTGGAAACAGGCAAGGGAGCCTGGGAAATGTAGTTCCTTGGCACACAGAGTGGGGACAGGTGAAAGGGAAGACAGATGTGGGAGCAAATATTCGGGTAACCAGTATGCTCCTGTGATTCCTTCCTAAACCTCTGGCATCAGCTGCAGACATCAGCTGTAGATTTGTCTGATAGTATTAAGTATGAATGCCAAATGCATATTAATAGGGGGAAAAAAAACAACTCAGAGGCAGCCACTTACGTTTGTTTTGTTTTTCCTGGGTAAGTGCTTGGGGTTGCAGCTTTAAATTGTGCTTTAGAGCACGTGAGCTTAATTAAATTTAACATGTTGGAGCAACTGAACTTAAAATAGCAATTCATGGTTTCTGCTAGCAGAGATGTTGCCGGTGTGTGTTATAGAAAGAAACCTATCAGGATTTCAGGAAGTGTCTTTCACACAGGATTTCAGGAAGTGTCTTTCACGAGGTGGGCTGTGACCCGATGGTTGTGCCAGATATTGCCTGTTACCTCCCCAGATCCACCCCTCTGTGCTTCTGTGTGCCCTGGAAGCCTGACCAGTGTACTGCCAGGAACCCCAGCTGCCGGTGGGGTTCAGCCATAGGGAGCAACAGCAGAAGATTGGGAGGAGGGAAGAGTGAGTTCAGGCAGGGTCTGGTGACCTCCCCTGGTATGCTCAGAGCTAGACTGGAGAACATCACGTCTGCTACCAATCCTGGTTTATGGCACATTCCCTTGCGGCCCCCTCATCCCCAAATCTACCCCTTTGTAACAAGGTCCTTTGTAAGCAAAGGCTTTAATTATGCCTCTGTGAGTATGCCTTCTGCTGCTATTGGGCCCAGCTGATTCCGAGCTGTTTTCCTATAGACTGTGGGCTAAGCCAGAGGGTGTGTGGGTGGAAGGACAAGAATGTGATGGGCAGCCTGGTTTGGGAGCCCCTCTCCGGAGCTTGGACTGTCTCCTGTAGGTCACCGTCAGCCCTTGAGGAGTGTTTCAGTGTGCGAGGGGCGTGGCCAGAGTTGTTTCAGATGGTGCGCTCTGGGGTTGGTGGTGCTGAGCATGGACGTGAAGGGAGCACAGGCAGAGGCAGGGAGGCCTGTCTGGAGGCTGCTGCACTCGTCCACACCAAAGACAGCAAGGCCTAAGCAAAAGTGTGAGTGTGGAGTTGGAAGGCAGTGAGCAGTCCAGAAGGTGGAACGTGGGACATGGTTAGGAGTGAAGCAGGGACCCGGCCTCTCCAGATCTAGCCTGGAGGACCAGGGTTTGGTTGTGCGAGGGAGCATGAGCGGGTAGACAGGGCCACCCGGGCAGAGATGAGTTTGGTTGTGTCACTAGAGTTTGAATAGTGCCCATTTCACACGATTTTCTCATGCCGTTTGTCATTTTGGTTGCGCAGGGTGGGAAGCAGCCTTGCTTATGCCTAAAAGTGTGGGATCTGAATCCCCACGGACCCAGATCTGGTCTCGGCTCACCACTCCCACGAGGGAAAGTGACAATTCCTTAGCTTCCTCCTTCCCTAAACAGGAATGATGATAATGACTTCCTCCAGGGGTTGTCAGGTGGGTTAAGTGAGATCATGCACGCAAACTTGGGCACAAGATTAGTGCTCAGTGAACGCTGGTTATTGCTGTTTTTGCCAAAGGTGGACTTGACTGCCAAGGCTGTTTGGAGCCAGGTGGCTCTGGCTCACCTGTAAGTACACACACACACACACACACACACACACACACATACCCAGGAACCCAGAGCTCTTTCCTCCAGCCACGTTTCTGATGCGCCAGTTACAGTGAGAAGCTTCTCCCAGCCTGCCCCCTCTCACCCCTGGTGCCAAGGATCAGCTCAGTCTGTTGCACTTCTGTCAGCAGCACGGCCCACTGTGGCTTTATCATATTCTGAGCTGCCCTGCCCTGGGAGGGGCGCCAGGCAGGGTCCCACACAGAGTCGCCCTGAGGCCTCAGGAAAATAGGACAGTGTCTGAGAGATGGGAGGGCACAGTGGTCAGGAGGGAAGGCCCTGAGGCCAGACTGCCCAGTTCAGATCCCCGCTCTGTCAGTTACTAGTTGGGCGCCCCTGGGCAGCCAGCTTAACCTTTCTGCACCTCTGGTTCTTGTCTGTAAAATGGAGATGACGATTCCAGTTATGAGTATTAATCCCCTTAAAGATCTCAGAACGGTGCCTGGCACATAGGAAGCCCTCCCTAGACCTTAGCCCCTCTACTTTATTATTAATTAGGGGTAGGGGTGGTGTCTGCTTTCCAGGAGAAGCCAGCTAAACATGGATAGGAGGTCTGGGCTCATGGTCCATCCGCCGTGTCCTCGGATTGGGGCAAAGGTTAAGTGCAACCCCGGATGTGAAAACCCCATCACATAACAGCTGTTCAATAAGCAAGCTGGCCCATCCCCCCCCCCTTGATGCATGTGCTCTGACACTGCTCATGACCCAGCAAGGTGCTGGGGGGCAGCGGTGTGGGGTCAAATCCCAGCTGTGTGTGTTTGTGTCTGCACCTCTGCCCCCCCCACCTGCAGAGTAAGGGTCACGGTAGTGGCTGCCCCGGAGAGTTGCTATAGGACTAAGTGAGCTGAGAGCCATAGGGCCCTGACAATGGGGCCTGGCACACAGGTGACCCTTGGGGTTTGCTTACTGCGTCACTGTTCTGGGTACGTATCGCTCCTCCACTGAGGCTTCTATCGTCAGCTCCAAGGGGAGATGAAGTGCGCTCTGCCCAGTGGGTGGCTGAGCAGGCCAGAGATCCTGCCGGTGGAGGCATGAGAGCGTGGTGGGCCCTGAGCACTGCTCCAGGGAAGGGGTGGCTGACAGGCCACAGGCGGGGACAAGCTTTTCAGTGAGATGAAGAAACGTGCCTCATGTTTGTGACATGGTAAGGAGCAAACCCAGACTGTGGATCTGGGAACCAGTGTCCAAGTCCAGCGGCCCAGCCTAGCAGCCCCAGCTGTGTGACTTCAGGCAAATCACTTAACCTCTCTGAATCATGGCCATTCCTCTTCTGTGCCAGGAGGGCATTAGTCCCTATCCTCACAGGGTTGCCACAATGCCCAGGTGAAACAGATAGACCTAAGGGGCTGGCCCGCGGGCCCTTGCAGATCCCCCCACCCCGGCCCCACCCAACCTCTTGTAGCTGGGGGGTGGGGGCTGGGGACCAATGCTTCCTCCGAAGTGGCTTCCCCAACCACACAGCAGCCTGGGAATGTGAGGAAGGAGGCAAAGACCTCCTGCGCGGCCCACTGACGGGTTGTCAGTAAATGCCTGTCAGCTCCAATCCTGCACGAGGAGCTCCCGGGCCGAAGTTTTCAGGCTCTGGTATTTCATATTTGAGATCTCAATTAAACTGCCTGACTCTGGGTTTGTGGGGTTGGTGGGTGCTGATAGAGCCCTTAAGTAGTAGGGGGATGGAGAACGGAGGGCTCTTTGGGAGGAGGGGTGGTGGGAAAGGCAGAGAGGGACTTGGCCCCTCCAGGACGAGGTGACTATCTCTGCAGGAGTGTTTATGGGGTAACAGGGCATTGTCTTTGGAGATGCCACAAGGCACGATACCTGGACAGGGCCTTAGAGATCAGGGTGTGCGCCCAGGCTTCCTGAGGGTCCCAGCAGAAGAGGCCCAGGACAGTGGGTGGGCCCCAGTGTGGGAGACTGCAGCCCCCCCAGACCCTCCCCTAAGGTGGAGCCTCTTGCCATGCCCCGGAGGGAGAGGAATCATCCCTTCCTTCTGGGAAGCAGAATCGCCCTCCCATCTTCCACATCTCACTGTCCCCCTCCTTTCCCTGTCTCCAGCTGTCTTCTGCTTAGACCCCTCCAACCTGGTTTGCAGCAGCAAACACTCTCCTGCCAGGCCTGAGAAAGCCATTCGCAGAGAAGGATGTCATGGGCTCCGAGGGCAGGGCCTGGACTGTGACTCCTGCAGCGCAGGGCCCAGGGAGGGGCTCAGACAATGTCCATGAATCTCCAGGACACAAGCAGGGGTGGATGGAGTCTGGGGCATCCCGAGTTTAGGCCGGGCAGGCCTGGCTCCCACCACCTCCCAGAGTCTGAGGAAGACAGGCCGGGAGTCAGGCTGGGGGTCTCTTTGTTTAGACTGGGCTTCCACTGGCTTTAACCTCTCTGCCTCTCCATGTCTCCCCCTCTGCCCCTCCCATGGTCCTTCTCCCATCTCTGCCTGAGGCTCCCACCTTCTTCTCTCTACCTCCTTCTTCTTACCTGCTCTCCACACCCCCCTTCTCGTTCTCTTCATCTTCACACTGCTGGTGTCTGTGTTTCGGCCTCTTCTGGGCCGTTGGGCACTTGGTCTGCTTGTGAATTTCTCACTGACCCTTCCACCCCTGAATCTCTCTCTCCCTGCCCTTTTCACCCCCACATGTCCTGCCCTGGCTTCGTACGTGGGCCTCTCTCCTCTCCCCCGGGACTCCTTTACCACCTATCACACCCTGTTCCTGCCCTCTGCCGTCCCTTTGCTTCCTCCTCCTCTCTCCCCTCCCGTCCCGTCTCCTTGGCTCCTTTTCCCACCTTTTCGCCTGTCCTTCTCTCTCCTGCTCCACCTTATTCCCTCTGGTCCCTGTGTCTGTCTCCCTACCGCCAACCTCTCCTGTCCCTGCCTACCCTCACTGTCTTCTCCCTCTGCGTCCACCCACCCCAGGATGATCCCAGCCTCCAACAAGGCCTTCGTGGTCAACAACCTGGTGTCTGGAACCGGCTACGACCTGTGTGTGCTGGCCATGTGGGACGACACGGCCACGACGCTCACGGCCACCAACATCGTGGGCTGTGCCCAGTTCTTCACCAAGGCTGACTACCCACAGTGCCAGTCGATGCACAGCCAGATCCTGGGCGGCACCATGATCCTGGTCATCGGCGGCATCATCGTGGCCACGCTACTGGTCTTCATCGTCATCCTCATGGTGCGCTACAAAGTCTGCAACCAGGAGGCCCCGGGCAAGCTGGCAGCCGCTGCGGTCAGCAACGTGCACTCGCAGACCAATGGGGCCCCGCCACCCACTCTGGCCAGCGCACCCAGCGGGGTCCCCACGCAGGGGCCACCCAAGGTGGTGGTGCGCAATGAACTTGTACAGTTCAGTGCCAGCCTGGCCCGGGGCAGCGACTCCTCTTCCTCCAGCTCCCTGGGCAGCGGGGAGGCCGCAGGGCTGGGGCGGGGCCCCTGGAGGCTCCCACCCCCTGCACCCCGCCCCAAGCCTAACCTTGACCGCCTGATGGGGGCCTTTGCCTCCCTGGACCTCAAGAGTCAGAGAAAGGAGGAGCTGCTGGACTCCAGGACTCCAGGCGGGAGAGGGTCTGGGACATCGGCCAGGGGCCACCACTCGGACCGAGAGCCACTGCTGGGGCCTCCAGCGGCCCGGGCCAGGAGCCTGCTCCCCTTGCCCCTGGAGGGCAAGGCCAAACGCAGCCATTCCTTTGACATGGGGGACTTTGCCGCTGCAGCTGCTGCAGCTGGAGGGGTCGCACCCGGTGGCTACAGCCCCCCTCGGAGGGTCTCGAACATCTGGACCAAGCGCAGCCTCTCTGTCAATGGCATGCTCTTGCCCTTTGAGGAGAGTGACCTGGTGGGGGCCCGGGGAACTTTCGGCAGCTCCGAGTGGGTGATGGAGAGCACGGTGTAGGCCTGGGGGGGTCTCCTCTCGGTCACCCTTGCAGGGTGGATGAAGGGGAAAGAATTTATACTGGCAAGTCTTTGTGGAGTTTCCATGGTGATGTTTACATCCAGGGACAGTTTCGTCTCCCTGTCAACCCCCCCCGCAACCCACACCACCTTCCAAGCCTCTCCCCCACCACCCAGCCGGGGTGTGCTCAGGGAAAGCGGACTCAATCGCTAAAATGTCAGACTGAGCCCTGAGTGTTTGGAAAGGCGGACTCCCTCCTTTCTGATCACGAATGTAGTGTGTAAGCAAGTGGCTTTGGATTGCTTATGGTTCCAGCATTGTTTTTATTTCTTAATTTATTTTCCCCACTTCCCAGACTCCTCCTCTTCATTCACACAGATCATGGAGAATTTACTCTTCACATGAGAGCGGGTTCCCAGCAGCCCTGGTAGTGGGAGATTATTCTCCATTGACAAGAGAAGGGGATGGTTCTGGTTCCACTCTTGTTTGGAGGCAAGACCGCGGCATCCGCTGCCCAGACTCCTCCTTATTCCCAACTGTCTGCACGCTTGGGAGGGATGGGCAACCACTCCCATACCTGACCCAACTCCCTCTGCTCAGACATCATGCCCCACACCCATCACAGCAGCCTAAGCCAGAAGGGGAACTTCCAGAACTTCTTATGTGTGGGAAAGGGAGAAGGGCTTTATGAGGCATAAGGGCATAAAGGTTGTTAACTTTTGGAGTTGCTATAGGATTTTTACCTCTTTGGGGGGAAGGTGGGACCGAAAGTCCCCATGAGCATATGGCGGGCAAAGAGGGCTTCTCTTAAGGAAAGCAGAGTAGGGTGGCAAAAGGAGCACTGGACTTGGAGTCCAAAGCTCTCAGTTTGGGTTCCAGAGCCACCACTAAATAACCAGCTGAACACATTGGGCAAGACTCTTTTTCTCTTTGGACCTCAGTCTCTTAATTCTCACACTACTGGATGGTACCCAGTCTTTGATTCCTTTCAAGTTCTAAGGACTAATGAACTCTTCCATGGCTCTAGATGTTGTGGTTTCCAGATCAGCAGTACCAGTAGCACAAGCTGGTAAAGCATCCCTATTCTCCCTACTGGACACAGAGGGAGAATTCTAGAGCTTTGGGAGGGGGAAATCAAAATCTTTTTTTAGAATGGTAGAGTTTTGAAGTTTGAAGAGGTGTTTGCAGTCATCTCATCCTTAACCTTCTCTCCCTCCCCAACCTGCCCCAGAGTATAAAGGACTTGCCCAAGGTCACACAGTGAGTTAGTGACCAAGTCAGAGCAGGTGCCAAGGCCACCTCCTGGGATGGTGTTTGGGATCCATTATGCTGTCTTCACCCTGGTTCGGGCATTTCTCTGTCCAAAGTCCATCCCTTGTTTGTTCTTGAGGAAGGTGGCTCAGCACGGGACATGGGGGACGCCTTTCCTGGATGCCAGCTTTGAGGAGGATCCATCCACGGAAATGACAGAGGGCAATGGGAGAGGCACACATGGGTCCTTTTCTACCAGGGGATGAACCCCCACACCCCAGACCGTGTCAGGAGGGGGCAGAGGACATGTGGCCAGGAAGAAACTGTTTTAGAAGCATCTGGAGGACTTTCTCCTGCATCTCTGTCTCTCCTGGTCTCCGTCTCTTCCAGATCTCTCCTCACTGCCAACATACTACCTCTCCCTCGGTCTCCCCAACCCGTTCTTTGCTCTTCTGAGTATGTGCCATTGATCTCTAGCTTCTCTCCTGTTCTTCTCCCTCCTTCCACTTGCCAACCATACCGCATACGATGTCCAGGTGAGTCCACTTCTGCTGAAGGGTTCTGATGGGCTCAGACCTGGAGCTGAGCTGGTGGCCCCCAACCCCACCCGGAACACACAAGGAGCTGGTGGGGAACTGTCTATGCAGGATTGCCTTCTGGCTCCAGCCCAGGAGCCTCCAAATCCCCTGTCTTTGTCCTTCTCCCTCCCACCCCTTCTGTCTCTTCTCACCTTCCCTCCACTCTCCTGTCTTTATTCTTATTCTTCCTGTTGACCCTCTACCTTCCCCAGTCCCTTTCTGGTCCTGACAGTCATTAGCAGCCGAGGCCAGTCTCTTCCTGAGACACATTAATTTTCCAGGCCAGTCCCGGGGCCAGAGCACGGGCCTTCCCCGGTCATGGTAGCAACCATACAATTGGGTGACTTGAACGGAAATCTCTCTCTCCCTTCCTCTTTCCCTGCCCGTGTTTCTCTTCTCTCCTTTTCCTCCCTACACCTTTCTCCTTCAGTCTTTCTACATGTAGCCATTGAGGAAGTGACCCTAAATACCACCTTTCTTTTTGCCTTTGGGTTCGGACACCCAGAAGGAAATGGTGGACACCGGAAGGGGAGAACCAACCGTATATTTGGGTCAGTGGCCCCGAGCTCTGTCGTGACATGATATGTACTTGCACTTGTGTTTGTCATGTTTCTGACCTGGAGTTTTGGAAAGCAACATCTGTGTGGTCAGAATATAAATGCCAACTTTCTTTGCTAAAAAAAAATGTACAGTAAAATGTACAGTTTAAAAAACAAAACCAACCACACTTCTTGGGATAGAGAAAAAAAAGAACATTCTCATATCTGTGAATGTCTGCTGTTCATTTCTCTGGAAACTGAGGTTTTCTGAATGTGGCTTTGAAGTGGCATTTTCTCTTGCACCTGTGTTTGTTACTGCCCACTGGGAGCCTGCTTCCTGCCAAGTTCATGTGTAAGATGGGAGCCTTCTGAAATAAGAGAGAACGGGGTCGTCCTTCTGAAATAAAGGACAGTAGGGGGATCTGGGGTGAAGCTCCAGGAGAAGAAGGAATGGTGCACCCTCAGCTGCCCTGACTGTCCCACCTGGTATCTCAAAGACCAGCCCTGCCTCCTTTTTCCTGTACTGTGGCCACCACCACATTTAGCCACTAGGGGCGCACGGACACCTCCCACCCATCTTGGTTGAGCCCTGGATGGCACTTTTTCAAAAGGCTCTTTTACTGGGGAACTGGGACAACAAACCAAAGGATAAACCCAAGGAATAGAAACGAATAAGCTTCTCTGGGAACAGCTTCCCAACCCTAGCTACGCCTAGTGGCTAGATTAGCACCGTCCAATTGGAATAAAATGTGACCCACACTGTCATTTTGAACTTTCCAGTAGCTGCATTAAATCAAGTAGAAAGGAACAGGTGGAATTAGTTTTAATAATATATTTTATCTAAACCAATGTACCCAAAAGATTATTATTTTAATGTGTAATCACTATAAAAATATTAATAAGATACTTCGGTTTGGCGTGGGTGGTGGGAGTTTTATTCCTTCCGAAGTTTTAGAAATCGAGTGTGCGCTTTACCCTCAGGGCACATCTCAGTCCAGACTAGCCATGTTTAAAGTGCTTGAGAGCCACGTGTGGCTAGTACTAGTCACCGTACGGGACAGTGCAACTCGGGACAGAGAACGATTGACTTGCCAGCACAGCTTCTGGAAGGGGAAGGAGACTAACCGTTATTGAGCACCTGCAGTTTGCTGGTCATGTGCTGATACTAAAGTGGCACTTCTCACTGCAACCTCTCAAAGTAGATATTATTATGCTGAGTTTACAGAGGAAGGGCCTGAGGCCCAAGAGGGGTTAAGTTACTTGCCCGAGGTCACACAGTAAGTCTGGCCACAAAGTCTTAGTTCTTTCCTTAACATCACCCCCTATTCTTTCTTCCTCCCTTCAACCCATTATGGATCATATTTTAGACGGATGGAAGTACTCCGATTTTTAGCCTAATCTGGGAGCTCTTGGTTTGGCCTCAAGGTCTGGTAAAATTCTCAGAGTGTTGACTCCAGGTAAGGTCCCCTTGGTTTCCTCTGACCTCACACTGGCCTTTCTGGCCCTTCTTGGCCTATAATACATTCGCTCCCCTGACCAGGAAGATTCCCCCAGGCTTCAGAAGGTCCTGCTCAGACCACCCTTGTGATCAGCCCTTCTCCTGGCCTGGAGACTCCAAGGAGATCACTCGCTTCAACAGCCTTCCACCCCCAGCCCCTGTGCCCCGAAAGCCTATGACTTCATCCCTGTGAGATAGAAAGCCTCACACCAGCTCACTCCAATGTCCAAACTCATCTTCCCACCACTTCCTGCTCCTAAACTCTTGTCCCTGTCAGGAGAAGCACTCGCCCACCCAGATCCTCTTTCCTGATTGAGAGAAGCTTCAGTTCTCTGCTCTTTCGCAGAGAAGATTTAGCTGATAGACTCTGAGCGCAACTGAATGATTAAGCTTTCTCACAAATAGTCCAACCCCCTTCCCCCAAATTCTTGATAATGACACATTCCTCAGTTTCCCCTCAAAGGAGATGCTTTTCATTTTGCTATCATAACACTGTTGAAATTCCAAAAGGACTTATGCACACTTTTTTTTTTTTTAAGGGATACAATTTCCAGCCAGGTAAAAGGAAGGTCATTGTCTCGGGTTTGCCCCCCTTCCAAGACGAGTAGTAACTTTTCTCCTCAGGTTTACAGATACTGATTTTTCCCAACAACGGCCTGGGGATTTCTGTGTTTTCTATTCTCTGTGTGTCTGCAAATGAGGGTCTCGGCTGAAGCCAGCAAGGCGGGGCTTCCTCTGTTCTTACTGCCGCTGTGGTCTCTGCAAACTGCTGCTGGTAAAACCGACACACTTACTCAAAAGACGAGACTTGGCAGACAGCAGTCAAATCCCCACCACGCGGTTTTAAATAGCACACCTAGATTCTCAAACCCAGCTGCTCCCCGTGATGCAGCTGGCAGCAGAAAGTTCCTGGTGACAAGGCTTCTCCCAGGTAAATACCTGAGGTTTCTACCTTTGCATAATGGAATCAGACTCACCGGGGTTGCTCTCCCAACATCTACAGGGAACACTTCTGCCTTCACAATTTAAAAATACAGGTTTTTTTCCTTTCAGGCTTTAAACCCAAGATCTTAGTTTCTGATCTTTCGTGATCTCATTTAAGGTCTCCCACGTCACAGCCAGTCAGTGTTTACTACAAGGCTCAGGATTTTCCTTCCCCAAAGCCTCTAGCAGAGGGAATTGCTATGCTTTCCAAAAGACCTAAGAGGGGAGCTGGCCTTTGTGTCTCAAGCTCTCCTGCGATGCCCATCAGAGCCATTTAGTGTCTTCTGATAGACCCAGCCGTCTTGCCCGGGGTCCTCGTTTTGGATGCTTGGCCTCTTTCTTCAGCTCCCCATCCCCAAACAAACAGGCCCAGATTGCAGGCTCTTGCCTGATTATTTTCCTCTTCTTGCTGGGATCCTCGAGCTTCTGGCTCCTTTAGCCAACGGTCGAATGGGCTCCTGGTGAATGAGAGCCACTATTCTGCCCCACGTCTTGCGCTGGTGTGTGTGTGGGGCTGGGGCAAGGACGCTCTCACTAGCTAATCCCTTTCTGAGATGTCACTGCACCCTGTAGGCACCCGCTTGGTTTCTTAGTGATGAGGGGGTGAAACTGGAATTTCACCCATCTCCATGGGCTCCCCAAACCCATCTGGTCCGCAGCCAGTCAGCCCACTGACCAGCCACCCACTGCCCCAGGTCGCTCCGTCCAGCTGCCCATCTTGTTCCTTCTTTCATCACCTCCTCTGTGCCATGTGTTCACTGGTGCTCCCTGGCGCACCCAGCAGCGGCTCAAGCAGGGGTGGGTTCGCTTTCCCTTGACACCTGCTGTGTTGTATTCGCGATGTCTCCTGTTCCCCAAACCGTAGTTATCTCTATTAGCTGAACTTCCTGATACTGTTGCCACTTTCTCAAGAAGAAAAACCTCAAAGCCTCACGCCTCCATCCCTGACGCAGCACATCCTGACTAGAAGCAGGTATCTCATTCACTGTCTGAGGAAAAATGTTATGAAGAAGAGAGTGGAAGGCCTCAGTGATACCTACTAGTCCTGAATGTTCCCTCCTGGGTTCCCTGTCACATTCTACCCATTCCTCCAGGGATCTCTCAGGATATGATTCTGCCTGTCTACCAAGGATGGGTTAGTTGCCTTACTTACCCAGACTAATTTCAGGGAAAGTTTTATCCCTTCATTAGGTTGACACAAGATTAGCATTTTCCAAGTGGATATTGAACCACAAAATTAAATTGCTAATAATAGCTGACATTATTGAGATTTTCCTATGTGCCATGCACTGTCCTAAGAGCTTGGTGTAGTCTCGCTTTATCATCAAAACAACATAATGAAGTCGGTATTATTATTAACATTCCCTTTGGGGAAGCTGAGGTAGACAGGGGTTAAATAACTTGCCCAACATCACATAGTTAGTGAGTGGCAGAGTTGGATAAACATTCAATAAATGGATTTGCACTGAAGTTACCTGCAGAGCTGCAGAGGCGAAGAGGAACGCTGGGTTTCATGTCAAAGGCCTGAACCCTGGCGTGTGAACCTTGAATTTGAGAAGACCGAGCCCAGTAGAAAAAGTGAGAGGGGTGGAGAAATCAGCGCCGTAGGCATTCAACATGCATTTGCTGACCTGCTGTGTGCCCCACACTGTGCCTGGTTTTAAAAAGAAATCAAAATAAAAGTGAAGGACACTGTGCATGCCCTTGAGGGCCTTACATATTTCCCTGAGGGGCAGGGACATGAGCTAGTTTCTAGATCTCTGATTTTGTAAAGATGGGTCTGTTTTCATTTATTTCAAGGTAATGTATAGTTTTGGGGAACCTACTATCCCAGAAGAGATGGTTGGGTGGATGGATTTGCCAGGGCCACAAGCCCCAGGTGGCACCTCTAGCTGGTTGAATTCACTGGATTTTAAGCTCCAAAGGAACCTGGAATGGGGACTGACTGGCTTTGTGCCAAACAGAAGCCAGGTCAGGACTGAAGTCCTGGGCTTGGGCCTGGGCAGGGGTGGATGGAGGAAACTAGCCATCCCGGGAGCTTTTGAAGGGGCTGGCAAGTAGGATGGAGAGAACAAAAGAGGCCTGGAAGAGGGTCAGTTGCAGAGAATTGGGGGGGGGGGTGTCCTGAGTAACTCAAGGCACATGCAATTGTTCCTGTGGGTGAGGGGCCCTTCTGTGTTGGGAGCTAGATTCAGAGCCATTTCTTGGCCCTGGTTTCCTCTCTGGTAAAGTATTAGTGGTAAGTATCTACTTTGGTAAGTACTCCTGAGAAGTACCATGCAGTTCTATAGATCACACATCAGATTGGAAAAGGCAGAGTGATAACAGTCATTATTATTAATGATATGCATCATTGGAAACATTATTATAAATTACAGGGAATTAGTGATAATATTAGGTATCTCAGACTCAGAGAATCTCAGGGCTGCCAGAGCTATCAGGGGCCATCCACTCTAGCCTCCCTCGATGGGTATTAGAATCTTCTGTTCAATATCCATGAAAACTGTTATTAATCTTATTACAAGCAAGATTGTGCATGATGAATTTCAGAGTTCAGCCCAGGTAGGAAGTGGCTCCCTGAACTCAAATCAGATGAAGGCCTGATGGTTATGACTCCGTATTCCTGGTGGGCCTGTGTGGAGCCATCATTCCCTCCTTCACAAGAAATCCAGAGGCCAGACAGAAAGCAGCTCTCAGAGTGCTGTGGCCAAAATTATAGTAGGAAATTAAGTACAGAGCCAGGACCTTGGCTGGGAGAATCTGTGAGGGGGAGGATGCTGTTCCCTTGCCAAATCAGCATAGGTCTCCATGAGATTGACAAAAGGAAGGAGGCAGGAAAGGGGCAGAAAGCAGAGGGTAGCCTCTGCAGCCCCTGATGCTCCTTCATGTTCTGAGATCTACAGTCCCATTAACACAAGGAGGACCTGGAAAATCCCCAACTGCACCCCAGGGCTCCCTCACTTATCACTTCCCCAATCCCTGCTCACCCTTTATCCTCGTTCCGGGTCTGGCATAATAGCCAAAATCTAACAACAGGCCTCTGGAATGACACAAATGTTGCCACCAAGCCCTCCCACCAGTTTCCTCCATTTCTCTGGGTTAATAGACGTTAGAGGAAAACCCTTGTTGTCTGTAAATTCTCATGGGAAGACTCTGCCAGATGCCAGTAAATCACCCAGCGACAGGCTGGCTCACTTGAGTTAGGAGTGAGCACTTCCCAAGGCATGGTAGGAGGACCTGGGACAGCCCATCGACCAGCCCTCTCCACCTCTCCTTAATTTCCTGGTCCCTGACACAAACACCATCCACCTGCTTCAGGTGGGATAATTCAAAGTGGCTCCCAGTTTAGTCTTTACTTCTGAATCATCACATTAGTCCCCAACTGGAACGAAGAAGGAATGTTAGAGAAATGGTCCACCCCATCTGGCGGTACACAACTGGGCAGGCCCCTTGGGTAGAGCTGTGGGGTGACCCACACACAAAGAGCCTGGCTTCCATGATGAAGGTAAATGGAGATGAGTGTGGGTCACCCCAGAGGTCTGGGAGGAAGGTGGGTGGACCTCCACAGCCATCAAGTAAAGGGGTCCAAATCTTCCTTGCTCTTTAAAGATTTTGAGGAGTTCTGACGAGACTCTGTCTTCCGAAGAATCCTGCAAACAGTTTTAGGTTAGTTCAACCTTGGCCCATATTATTAATAATATGGAAGCAGAGGCTGGGAATTTTCTGGGAGTTTTCTCTTGAGTTTGAGGGCCCTCCATCTCCCCTGAGGTATGGAAAATGGGGAATAGGGGTCTGTGCCAGGCATAAGACAACAAGATACTGTTGCCCAAGCCCCTCTGCCTTTCATTTGGGGTAGAAAACAAGGTAGATGGAGGGGGCTGAGACAAGAGTATCTGATTCCAGGGGTGGTCAACTGGGCTTCCCTCCCTAGACCCAGCCTTGTCTGCAGAGTGGTGGGGGAGAAAAACTAAGTGGGGACATTTAGCCAACAGCAGGGCTGGAGAGGCTGTACAGCATCCCGCTGTTCCAAGTAAATTCTTTCCTTCCATTCCTTACCTAACACCTTGGATTTATACATCAGTGCTTTCCCCATTTTACAGATTTTCCAATCTGAGGATGCAAGTTGTTTATTTGTTTTTTCCAAGTTCTTACAGAGTTTATGTAGCAGAAGAGAGTCTCAAATGAAAACTTCAGACCCCAGAACATGTGTTCCCATCACCCCCACCCCCACCCCCCCACACACTCAGCCATTATGGTGATGGCTGCCTGCTACAGCAAAATAGAAATAGGCCCAGAAGGCAACCAGAGGAAGGAAAGAAAATATCCACATGGCAGGAGGACAACGAAGCCTGGGAGAGGTGAGAAAGGATATAGGACCCTGGAGAGTTGCAGCTTAGCGCTGAAAAGGGTGACTTGCCAGGAATTCCTCATGGTCATGAGGCTCTTCAGCCCTCCAGTGCCAGGCCAGTTGGGATGGGGTTAGAGACCATGGTCCACTGTTGGCTAAGAAGTGGGCAGGTGAGAGGGATCAAACAAGCATGAGTAGGGGAAGAGGTGAGGGGCAGAATCAGAGGAACAGTTGGGAGGACACAGTTGTGTGGGTCCAGGGTACAGGTCTAGCCCATCTGCCATCCACATCCAGAAGAGGGCAAGAGAACAGAGGCCTGGGATGGGGCTCCATCTGGAACGTCCTTGTAGGCACTCTACATAGTGAAGCCAGGAGGCAAGCAGGGTCCACCGAGAAATTGAGGTCGTTTTCAGGATTTGAGTGTTTGTGCTGTATATGTCTTAAGGCTCTTGTTTTTCCTTGTGGGAAGGCAAAGACTCTTGACCCCATATAACAAGAGAGGCTCATTGGGAAATCATGGCTATGTCTATACCTGCACATCAAGGTTTAGTAAAGGAAGAAAGGGCTGGCTTCTCCATGGATACCGGACGCTCTAGTGCATGGCCCCACCATCAAATCCACTTGTCTCTTCTAGGTCTCCATGAAGGCATGACTGGACACTACATGAGTGCAGAATGACTGAGGGTGATGAGCCCCTGGTCTTCCGGATTATTCCAGGGTAAATTGACTGAGGGGAGAGCTGTTGCACAGAAGAGTAGAAGTCTTTCAGAAAGTTTTATGGAATCTAGGTTGGCCATGAAGCAGCTAGGGAAGAGGAGACTCAGGACTCTTCCCTCCTGGTTGTGAGGCACCATGAATAGTAAAGATCTTTGTTGAAGAGTCCTTTACACAAAGGACTGCCCAAGCAGGGAAGAGGGAACTCATGTGATCTTCTGAACAGTGCGGTAAGCATCGTGTATACTTCCTGTGTTATTCTTCATAATCCTCACAAGGATTATGACACAAGGGTTAGGTCATTTTACCCCCAAGAAAACCGAGACACGGAAAGGATGAACAACTTGCTGCAGGTCATATAACTAGTCATGGGAAGAGCTGGGTAATCAGTCACTTGATAATTGGAGTTGCTCCAAAGTTTACCTAAGAACAGTGAAAGACATTAGAGTCTCAGTGAATTACCCGGAAGGAATCATGTGAGTGATGAGAGTTAAAAAGAAAATAAAACATTAAAAAGTGGAGGACATGGAGAATCTATTGAACAAGTATTTAATGACTTCTCTGTGCCTGTCCTAGTGCCTGTTGAGAAATAGAAGCCTGCCCTGAAGGTCCTTAAAATGCCCTGACAAACTGAGGATTAAATAAGCCCCAAGTCCCTATTTGCTTTTTTTGTTTTTGTTTTCTAAAATGTGGGGGTTAGAGAGAGGAGTAAGCCAGTAGGCCCAACAAAGCAAGTGCACTGCAGACCCTCTCCTTAAGGGAGTTGAATCTTTCAGTATCCTCATCTGTAAAATGGCCATGGTATCTACCTCCAAGGATTACTTTATTTGTAAACCACAGAGCTCTGTGTAGCTATGCAAATAACCCATAGCATTTCAGAAGTCACCAATTCATGATGATTAATGACCTGGATCAATGATAACACTGTTATAAATTACAGAACACTAATGATTATTATATGGGTATTAGGCAAAGTGTCTCAGTGTTGGAAAGATCAGAGGTCTTCAAATAAGCCCTCCTCTGCTCATCAATATCCCTGCCAGGTGGTATTATTCTGATTACAAATGATTCCATACTTTTAATTTATAAGTCCCCAAGGAAGAGAACACATGAACTCATTCTCTGTGCTCCGATGAGCTCTGTGCTTGATGATTATGGCTCCTGCTCCTCAGGAGACCCCAGAGTCATTACAGAAAATTCCCAGAATATTCTGTGGTTATCACTGGAGTAGAAAAACACAGAGCAAGGGCCCCAAGGTGGGGAGTCTTAGAGAGGTCTGTTCTCTTGCCAAATCAGCGCTGGTCTCCATGGCACATGGGCAAAACAAGAGAGGAGGAGGGGGCAGGGCACTGGGCAACCTCTGAAGCCCCGGTCATTGAATGCTTTATTTTCTGCAAGGTCTTTCACTACCAACTGTGAGATCCAGGAAAGTTGCCCATCACCTGCCAGGTGCACAGCACAGGCTCATTGATGGGATACCTGTACTCTTTGATCAACAACCCCCTCCCACCAAGAATTTGTTCCTTATTAATTCTCCCTTTATCCTTAATCAAGGACTAGGAGAACAAAGTTACAAAAATAGTAACTAATAAAATTCCAGGACCGCAATATAAATCACTATTTACCCCCTTTTGCGTCCTTCCTAGTGACTTTACATTCCAATGGAGAAATTCGTTCCTTTGGTTCTTGCCCTATCACCATGTAGATGCTCAGAGAAAACTCTGCCAGGTGTCTAGCAAACCAGCTGGTGTCCAGTCCCTCCCTGAGATAGTGACAAGCATTCTTCAGAGAGGGAGGTGGGGAGAGCCAGGGATACTCCTTAAAACAGTCCTCCCCTCCTCCCCTCATCACCCCTTTCTCTGTGGCAAACACTGTGCACTGGGTTTAGATGGAAAGAAAAAAAAGGACCATCCAATTTCTCACTCAGCACACCAATCACAAGTCACAGCAGTCAAGGACATAAAGCCTTTATTAAATTGGTCTACCCAACCTGAGGTCTGAAGGGCTCAGTCACCTCTGGGTGTCTGGTCAGGGCCCTTGACTCCACAAGCCTCCTTCATGAAAGGACAGTTTTGAGGAACAAGATAATGCGCAAAAGAGGGAGAATATACCTATGTGAAGAGCCAAGTTTCCACGTTGATGGTAAATGGAAGAGCCTTTGGGTCTGAGCTGAGCTCTGGGACAAAGCGGAAAATATGAGGGGAAGGGACCCACCCTCTGCACTGATATGCAAGCCTACAGTGGGGTTCCTGCTTGTTCCTGCTCACGCCTAGCCCTCTCACCTAAGGAATCCTGTGAGCCTTGACCTTTGAAGGAACCGTGACCCGTGAGGACTAGGTCTTCTCCTGCTGCCTGAACAAAGCTCAAATCTCCTCCCTGAAGGAACAGTACTGGATATCTTGAGGGAAATGGGGTGTGTGGCACAGGGGACAAAAGCCCCAGGTTCTACTAGCAGATCCTTTTCCAGCTAGCTAACACTTCAGTAAAGGCTGCAAAAGGAGGAGCCGGGCATGGTCCCACTGTGATGGGGACTCCTGAAGGGTGGCTTCCTAGTTCCTAGAAGATGACCACGTGCACAAATAGACAGCCTCCACGCTCTTGGTTATGGCTTGACTGATGATCATGGCCTGTGGCCAGTCCTGTGAAAGTAAAAGGAGATCAGGAGAAACTTGATGCATGGAAAGGCGGCAGTGGGGGCAAAGCCGGCAGCGGGGGCAAAGCCGGCAGCGGGGGCAAAGCCAACACGGTTAAAACCACAAGTTAAAGCAGGCAAAGCATAACAAACTTGTTTTCAAAAGACATTCACTTCACTCGCATTCTCGCCGAGATTCCGACGTAGGCGGCGGTACTCTCCAGTCATGATTCAGGTGAGAGGAAACATTTGCTAGGGGTTAGTGTGCCCCCTCCCCCCCCTCCCCGCCCCGCGAGCGTAGAAGGAAGCCCCTGGCCTTGCAGAGGCTATGTCCTGCCCTCAGGTCTGCAGTTCCGTCCAGCCCAAGCCCCCTTCCCTCGCGGTGGGAAGGGAGGTGAAAAGGAAAGGAGGAAGAACATCCCGCAGAGCCCCTCACCAGGCGCCTCGGGCTGGGGCCAGGCCGGCAGGGCAGCTCCGCCAGGCCCCTCCAGCTCCTCCGAGTCCCGCGTTCTCCCACCGCCTGCAGGCGGCGCCCCCTCGGGAAGGGGGAATGGCATCCTTCCACGGGAGATACAATACACAGGTAAAGGGAGAAAAGAGGGCGGAAATACGAGGTGACCCTGCGGCAAGGGGAGGGGGCTAAGCCCGGGCTTAGAGCGGACCCCAGCCCCCAGCCCTGCGGCTCTGGGGACGAAGGCCGCAACTTCTGCAACCAACCTGGGGTAAGCAAGGGGATGCCCAGTTCCCCACAGCCTGCGCCTCGGGGGTTTTCCTGCATCCTTAAAGCAGTTCTGATCTTCCTTGGGGATGGGGGTACCCCTAAACCGGTTTGTCAGCTACGAAGTCAGCTCTGATCCAACTCGAAGAAACTAAGCAAAGGCGCTGCCCGAAATTAACCTCCAATGGCTCGGGCTCCTGCCGTTGGCCACGCCCATCGCCCCGCCCACACACCCCTTTTCCAATCAGAGGCCGAGCTCCTCCCCCCGTCCCGCCTCCGCCGACCGCCGTGGGTCCCGTTCGCCGACTGGAGTGGGGGAGGGGCGTCCCGGAGGCCTGGGTGGGGGGGCGCTGGGACTGCCGAGGGGCGCAGCTCTCCTGGAAGGTGGTGGCCAAGTGGGCGAGGACCGAGCCCCAGGCACGCGGGAACAGGGGTCAGCCTCGGTCTGGCCTCCGAGGGCAGTGCCCTTTGCTTTATCTTTAGCAGGCCGTGGCATCACAGGTTACCTGCGTTCCTGGAGTCCTCGCTTAGGTTTTATCTTACCTCAGAGGAAAGCACATCCACAAGGCGCTTGGCCTGACGTCTCGCAAGAGTTACGGGCACAGCTGCCATTCGGACCCTCCTAACGTCAATTTCTGGCATTTTCCAACCAACCAAAGACCTCTCACTAGAGAGAAATGCTTGGCCGGCCTCATCCAGCTCCTGGGGCCCCAGACCCCTAAAGACAGCTTGGTCATTGTCCCTGGCTTCCTCTCTCCCCCGCTGCAGGGCCTGGGGAACCGGGTTCTCAGACCCTTAGCGGCAAGGATCCAGCCAATGGGAGAGAGCTGCCGAGCTGATGAGAATGCCCCCGACCAAGGAGAAAAGGACGATGCCTTAGGGGCTAGTTGGAGGGGGCTCACTTGTTACTATTTCCTGGGCACTTATTTTGAAAGACTCCCTCCTGGAAAATTCGGCATGCATCATCATATTTGAGCATCCTATACGCCTTTTTCAAAAATGCACATAACGTAAAGTTCACCATCTTAACCATTTTAAAGTGTGCCATTCAATGGCTTTTACCGCATTCACGACGTTGTGCAACCATTACCACTATTGGATTACATTTTGTCACCCCCCCTTAAAAGAAGTCCCATGCACGCTAAGCGGTTACTGTCCATTCTTTCTTTTCTTTAACCTAGAGCAAGCCACTAATCTGTTTTCTGTTTTGATGGATTTGTCTATTCCAGACACTCCGTGTAAATGGGATCACACAACAGGTAATCTGTTGTGTCTGGCTTCTTTTTATAGCATAGTGTTTTCAAGGTTTCTCCATGCTGGAACATGTATCAGTGCTTCACTTTGTTTAAGGCCAAATAATATTCCACCTCATGAATATACCTTATTTTGTTTATCTGTTCACGTTGATGGACATTTGGGTTGTTTCTACTTTTTGGTTATCGTGACTAACTCTGTCATAAACACACGTGTACACATTTTTGTTTAAATTTTTGTTTTTCAGGGATGCCTGAGTGGCTCAGTTGTTAAGCGTCTGCCTTCAGCTCAGGGCGTGATCCCGGCGTTCTGGGATCGAGCCCCACATCAGGCTCCTCCGCTGGGAGCCTGCTTCTTCCTCTCCCTCTCCCCCTGCTTGTGTTCCCTCTCTCGCTGGCTGTCTCTCTCTGTGTGTCAAATAAGTAGATAAAATCTTTTTTAAAAAATTGTTTTTCATTTTCTTGAATATATATCTAGGAGTGGAATTGTTGGGTCATGTGGCAATTCTATGTTTATCTTTTTGAGGAACTGCCAAAATGCTTTCCACAGTGGCTATACCTATTTACATTCCTACCAGCAATATACAATGGTTCTGGTTTCTCATCAATGTTTATTATTTTCATGTTTTAAAAAAGGTTATAGCCATCTTAGTAGGTGTGAAGTGGTATCTCACTGTCGTTTTGATTTGCGTTTCCCTTGTTGCTTGTCTGTTTCATGACTTTCTTCAATGAGTTTTGTACTGTTTGTATCCTTTTTCATGTGTGATCATTAAAGTCTGTTCTGTTAGATTTATGGTCAGCTAGTGATTTCACAGAAATTTCCTTAAATACTTGGAACTAAAACAAAACAAAATAAAAACAAACAAAAAACTAGTTTTATTGGGTGGCGTGCGTGTGCACGCATGTGTGTGTGTGTGTGTGTGTGTGTGTGTGTGTGTGTGTGTGTTAGGACATGCTTACAACACTCAGCCAGACATTTCACAACTTTACCTTAGCCTTCACTTCCTGCTTGTGCAGAACCCAAAGAGCAGCCAGGCACAAGAGCTTGAGGCCTTCTCTGGTGTTTTTGGAGCATGTTCCCAGCCCTGGGTATGTGCATAGCCTTCTAGATTCCCAGAAGTATGCGGCAGCATTACAAAATCCTTATTCTTCAAAGAATCTCATTCTCCAGCCTTTCCTTTCCAGGCTTTTAGGTTAGACTATTGTTTTCCCCAACTGTTAGTCCTTGCCTGAGGAAGCAGCAGCTAACACATTTGATTTTCAGTATTTTTGACCAATTCTCCCTGGGTAGCGGCTTCAACCCTGGGATAGTTCTGAGTTAGGTGAAATAGAACAAGCTTTTTGAGACCATTCTTCAAGAAGCCACCGGACAGGTCAAAACAAAAACCACAGTTGTTTGGAAGAGGGTCTGTTCTGTTCCCTCTGGTGCCAGGTACAGACTGGGAATACCAGCTGTTGTCGTCAGGCCACTGGCAAGCTGGGGAGTGAGAGATAGTACCAGGTAGGTTAAAACGTCACATTTCATTGAGTCTCATATATGTTTATATTGATCAATCATTCCCATGCTAGCTGTATGATATTGATTAGATTCCAGAGTCCAGAAAATGTTGATTCTCACAGGTTCTGTCAGTTTATTTGTTGCTTTTGTGGAGGAACAGACTTTTGGAGTTCTGTACTCTGCCGTTTTTGCAGATATCGCACTCCCTATTTCTCTGATAGGTAACTACTCATTAGGAGCTAAGTTCCTGAGAAGCTTAATTACTTGCCCATGTTGTATCCAGTAACACTAAGAATGAGGACTTGGACACAGATCATCTGACTCTAAGCCTGTTTTATCCAATTGTAACATTTATTCACTCATTCAAGAATATTAATTCTAACATCTACTAAGTGCTAGTATACTTCTAGAAATTCAGGATTACCTCATTACACAAAATAGCAGATTCTTGTCCCTGAGACCTTGGATTTTTATGGAGGCAGATTCATAATAAACATTTAATAAATACATGATATTAGAACTTAAGAAGTGCTTTGAAATAAAGAAATTGGGATACTTATTTTGAATAGGGACTATTATGGCACTGATGTGAATATAATTTTTTAACATCTATTTTGTGTTGGTTGCAGATTTTATAGAAAAGTTATAATAATAGTACATGATTTCCTAAATATGCTTAAGCAGAACTATTCACGGTTAACATTTTGCTATATTTGCTTTATCTTTCTCTCTCTCATTTGATAATAGGTTGTATAAAATTGTGCCTGTTTACTTCTTCATAATTAACTATTTTCAAAGAATAAGGAAATTCTCTTTTTTTTTTAAGATTCTATTTATTTATTTTGACAGAGAGAAAGGCAGTGAGAGAGGGAACACAAGCAGGGGGAGTGGGAGAGGAAGAAGCAGGCTCATAGCGGAGGAGCCTGATGTGGGGCTCGATCCCAGAACTCTGGGATCACGCCCTGAGTCAAAGGCAGGTGCTTAATGACTGAGCCACCCAGGCGCCCTCATTTTCTTTATTATTATTTTTTTCCTGTGTATTTCATTTTGAATAGTTTCTATTGCTATGTCTTAAATTCACTAATCTTTTCTTCTCTAATGTCTAATCTTAGTTCTTAGTCCCTTCTTGTGTGTCTTTCACATCAAGCGTTGTATTTTTCCTCTCTAGGTATTCAATTTGGGTCTTTTTTGCATCTTCTATGTCAATATACTAACTTTTTAAACATTTGTGTTATAGTTATAATAACCATCTTAATGCCTCTGCTGAATCTAACCTTTGTGTCCAGTTCTGGTTGGTTTTAATTAGGTGACTTTCCTCCTCATTATAGATTATATTTTCCTGCTTTTTTACATGCCAGGTAATTTTTTATTGGACGCCAGACATTATGAATTTTAATGTACTTTTGTTCCTGGACTTCGTTCTGAGATACAGTTAAGTTACTTGGAAAGAGTTCAGTCTTTTCAGGTTTTACATTGAAGATTTGTCAGATAGAGCCAAAGCAGTGTTTAGTCTAGAGCCCATCATCCTCCACCTTTGAGGCAAGATCCTTCTGAGCACTCTACACAATTCTACCTGGATAATGAGGTTTTCTAGTTCAGCTGCTTGGAGCAGACACTATTCTTGGCCCTGTGAGAATACCCGGCAGTGTTTCTGCTGATCTTTTCAGGAGGTTCTTTCTGTGGTTTGGGGTAATGCTATGGTCTGAATGTGTGTTTCACTCCCAAAATTCATATGTTGAAATCCTAGCCCTCAAAGATGATGGATTAGTAGGTCAGGCCTTTGGGGAGTGCTTAAGTCATGAGCATGGAACTCTCACGAGTGGAATTAGTTATCCTTATAAAAGAGGCTCCAGAGAGCTCCCTGGCCCTTTCTACCACGTGAGGACTACAGTGAGAAGTCTGCCATCAGAGGAGGGCCCTCACCAAACCATGCCAGCACGGATCCCAGACTTCCAGCCTCAGGAACGGTGAGAAATAGATTTCTGTTGTTTAAAGCTGCCTGAATGGACTGAGAGAGGTGGTATCCTCACACATATGTGCCCATCAGCATTCTGTTGGATACTTGAGAGGCCCCTCTGCAGCTCTCCTCTCTCTTGTACTCTGTCCTGTGAACCACAGTTCCCTTGATCCCTCAGACTCGCAGCTTCTCAGGCCAGGCAGGCAGTCCACTGGGCAACCTGCACTGGGCCTGGAACTCTCTCCAGGCACTAAGCTGACGAAATTGTAGACATCATCTCATTTGTTCCCAAGTCTTTAGGATCACTGTCCTTCATGGTTTGACGCCTGGTGTTGTTTCATATATTTTGCACAGATTTTTTGTTATTGTTTTAGGAGGGAGAATGAAGTCAGTCCCTTTTTCTCCATCTTTGGAAGGGCTTTTTAAATGTTTGCTTTTTATTCATGCTTCTACTGCATTGTGATCAGAGAACTCAGTTTGTAATATTCCTACCATGGAACCTACTTATGTTTCCCTTGTGATATAATATATGATCAATTTTGATGAATATTTCATGTCTGCTTAAGAAGAAAGCATATTCTTTATTAAAGGGTACAGCATTTAATACATATTTATGAAATCTAATTTATCATTAATGTTGGTTAAGTCTTCTCTATTCATGCTTATTTTTTGTTCACGTGCCCTTCTTGGCCTGAGAGCGGTGAGTAAAACTGTCTTATCATTATTATTTCTATTTCTTCTCCCATTGCTGTCATTTCTATTTCATGGAGAAGTGGTTTCTGGTTAATCTGGTACATAGATATTAATAACTGATTTATTTTATTGTAGATTGCTGCTTTTGCATTATAACATATTTTTATTTGTCTCATTTGATGCTTTTTGGCCTAAATTCTGCACGAATATTAAGCTCGCTTCCCCTCTTTAGAGTTGTTCTACTTGGCTAGCATAACTTCTCCTAACCTCTTTTATTTTTTAGCCTTTGAATCACTTTGTTTTAAATGTTTCTTCTATATATAGAAGAGACTAGAGTTTTGCTTTGTAAGATATTTTGAAAATATATTTCTTTTACTGGACAAGGTAATCTCCACATTTATTGTTATGATTAATATATTGGTGTCAATTTTATGTTATGTTTACTTTGTTTCTTTCTCTCCATGTCTCCTTTGCTTTTTTTTTTTATAAAAATTGCTTTGATATTTACAAAAGTGTACATTTTTGCTCTAATAGTTACCTTTGTACTGGTATCATTTAAAATATCCTGATCTACTTTTTTCTCACTTAACTGTGAACTATCTGCACCGACTAAATTGGCGATTCTAAATCGTATCCTTTGATTCCCATCTGTTGCCTGTGCAACAGTGACCTTATTCTACTTTGGTCTTTCTGTCTTCCTTTTCGGCTCAAGTTTTAAGTTATATTCTTTCTACTTGGTCAGAACATAAGCCATTTACAAATTATTTTCCACCTTTGATTCTGATCCTTGTTTAACTTTTAGACCTACATGCTCTAAATGTACTTTAAATACACTCCATCCTCACCATCACTCATTTGCCATAAGCTCCTCCCACCACTCATCTCTTGATCAGATAGAACTCATCCTTTAGCAGGTTACCTAAGAACGCCTCATGTGTACGGAATATTTGCACTCCTTGCATATGTAATTTTTCAATAGCCTTGATAAATGAGTGATAGCTGTGCTGCATGTGAAGTCCTTGGCTCACAACTTCCTTCCTTTCTTTCGGTTATCTGAAAATAATGCTCCATTCTTGTCTTGCTTTGCAGATGGCTCTCGAATATCCTGATGCCAATAGAATTTGCATACTCTTGTAGGTATTATGACTGTTGTGTCTGGAAGCCTTGAGTATTGCGTCTTCGTCTTTAAAGTCTAATAATTGTATAGGCTTTGTCTGTGAGTTGATCATTCTCAATTTTCCCAGGCACATCATTGACCTCCACATCAAGTAAGGTTTTCTCCTATTTCTGTAAGTGTTCTTGAATTCTGCTTTTAAAATGTTAGTTCTACTCCATTGTTCCCTCTAATTTTCAGGGACTCCAATTTTCTTGAACACGGGAAAAGGGGTGGGATATAGTAGAAAAGTGGAGAAACTGGTTTGAGGTAGGAGCACAAATAGTTTCTCACTTAACTATGAACTATCTACACTGTCTGACCATTTACTATGATGGTCAAGAAAGGAGAGTGTGGACACGGATCTCGACAGGTGGTCTAAGGAAACACACTTCTAATTTCTTTGGTTTTCTCAGTGATAAGGAAGCAAGATTAAAGCTAACTCTCTAATTCTCCCCACCTGGAAAAAAGGATGGGGATGAGTCCTTTTGCCAAATTTAGATGTGTGGCCTAAATATGAATCATTACCAAAATTTGTGAACTATGATCCAGAAGGAGTTCTACTTGGTAGAATACCCAGAGCTGCTTCCTCCTGGTATTTGTTCATGTTCAGAGGGACTGAAAACAACACTGGTGGGGGATATGAATGGAGGGAAAGGCCAGGCACATCTCTGCCAGGAATCTGGAGGATTGTCTGTGGGAGGTAGGAAGACCTGCCTTCTATTGCTTCAGGAGCAGTGAGAGAAAAACACAGGGACATGGCTTTGAGCGAGTATAAGAAAGAACTTTAAGGGACTGGGTAAGGCTGTTGTGTGAGGTAGTGAATCCTCTCTCCCAGGGAGAATTCCTTAAGTGCCTGAACATCATGATATCAAGAATGTTGTCTTAGAGATTCCTGGGTCAACAGAGTGATTGCCAAATGGTCTCCATAGCATCTCCAAGTTGACTATTCACTTTCTCTCTCTATCCAAACCCCCCTGTCAACAGCTCTTGTCCACTCTACCTTCAACATATATTCAGAACACAACCACTTCTAACTTCCTCCATCTGATTCCCATTGGACCAGTAAATACATAGTTTCTCTCTCCTGAATTATTTCAATAGTCTTCTAGATGATTTCTCTGCTTCCTTCTTGACGCCCACTCCCCTACCCCAATCTCTTCTCCAAACAGCAGTCAGACTTATCCAGTTAAATTATAAGTCAGATAATGTCACTCCCCTGTGTCAAATTCCACATTCCCCAAAGTCCTAACAACGGCCTTCACGGTCACATATGATCTCTCCCACGGTCCCCCCGCCCCAGCCAACTGCACGCCTCCTTGCCCTGTGCTCCCTGGTCACTTACATAGGCCTCTCACTATTCCTCAGATATGCCAGATATGCTCTGTCTGCCCCCGGAGGGTCTTGGCATTTCTTCTTCCTGGAATACTTCTGCCTCAGATATTTAGAGAGCTCACTTTTTTTCTACTCTCTCCTTAGACTCCATTACCTATTCAAAGAGCCTCTGCCTGTCCACCCTATATAAAGAAGCACTCCCATCCCTTTGTGTTCCTTTATTTTGCACAATAGTATTTATCGCCTACATATTATATATTTAATTATTTGTTTATACTCTGACTGCTTTGTCTGGCAGTGGCTTTGTCTGGTTTTCATTGCTAAATTCTCAGTGTCTAGAAGGGGCCTACCACAGACAGAACCGGTGCTCAAGAAATATTTGTTAAGAGAATGAATAAGTGAATAGGTGTGATTGTGTTTTCATGAGGATACAGGACAATGCGACAATCACCCAGGACTTGTCTCCTTTCTCTTGGAGGCAGAAGAAGGACCCAGGCTTTTATAACTCAATAAGGCTTTAAAATCTTATTATATTCCAATTCCAGGGAGGATGAAGTAAACACAGTACATGGCGCAGCTATCTGACGTCTCTGAACAGTAAGTACCAGCAAGTGGACTGGGGGCTGGGGGAACCAGGAGTCCAGGGACCACCAAACTGGTCGTGAATGGGACATATTTTGTACTTGGGTCTCTGCAGAGCAGGACTGAGCATAGCCTGACACCTAAAGTTAGCACTTGGTGCAGAGAGATACAGAAGCAACCCTCTGGTTCTGGTCAGAGCAGTGACATCTAGAACTCCTACAGTGCAGAGCATGGGTGCAGGGTGGGGATCCCTGAGTTTTTCCTTTCGCTTTTCTCCACTCTCGTGTCCCAGCCATCAGGGGGTCCATGGCAGGAGCAGAAGTGGCAGCAAACATGGCTGTCAACGTAAAAAGGCAGGAGCTAGGACTCTGAGGAAGGGAAGCGTATATTCTGGACTTGAGGTGTTCTTTCTATCCGCTCTCAGGGCCGTATCCCATTGCCACCTCAGACCTCTTGATATCTGTCACTTTTTAACCCAGGTCGGTGGGGTTGGGGGTACAACATGCTCTTGAAGGCACAGCAGCTGTCACGTGTGGGACCAGTCAAAAAGCCTGGCTCTGGGGCCCCCATGTCCGGGACTTGCCCATCACCCCACCTAGGCTCTGGCCTCCTCAGACGAGGAGCTGGGTTGGCCCACTGGACCGGAGTGGAGAGCCACCAGCCTTTTTAAAACTGTCATGATTTCTGGGCCAGACATGACGGCCTAAATATAGGAAGCGGCTAAAGCTCCTATGAAGGGGAGGGAACAGAGGAGGAGCTCTGAGACCTGACCTTTCAGAATGTTTCAAGGGCACCGGATGGGCCAAGCCATCCTATCTGTGATGAAAGATGGGTGCCTGGAAGGTAACCTGGCTCAATTGCTCGGAGGCGGCATGAAGAGGAAGAGGAAGGTTCTTAGCAGTGTAGATAGGGGGAGTGGGGCAGGGAGGGGCTTGGGTTTCTTTACACAGCTCCCACTAAGCACTTCATATGTGCTGTGCCAGTTAATCCTCACTAAGCCTGTGACATGGGGTATTTCAAGTACTATTTTCCAGAGAAGCAAGCTGAGGCACAGAGCGGTTAAACCCCCGTGCCGAAGGTCATAGTCCTAGCGAGTGACAGGGCTGAGTAAGCCGTCGATAAACACATTTGCCTCCATTGGAATTGATATGAACGAATCCCAGAAAAGTCCTTAATTCCTAAACTTTTGCATCCCAACACATGGGCCATGAACCTGAGAAAGCAGAAGCCAGCAGCCACTTGAGGGAGATATAGAAATTGCAATAGTTGGCATCTAGTGGTTTGCTGACTCTGCCCCGTGTCGTGAGAAATGAAAGAACACCAGCCATGCCCATGGGGCCTTCACAGGTCTCCCTGAGGAACTTATCTCTGGTTGACAAGGACTGGTAGGTTTTCCACACATCTCCCCCTGTTCTCTTTGTCTCTGAGGAACGCGCTGCCAGGCAAGGATGGACAGACCAGAGTTCCCCACAGGCCACGGTGTCCCTCTCAGCTGGGAGGATTCATGGCGCCCTCTGAGGTTCCCAGACCTACAGGCCTCACTTATCCCAGAAAGTGATGAAGGGGAAGAGATTTGTTCTGAGTCTGACTAGGAATCAGCCAAGACAGACTGCTGTTTCTGAGGAGGAGGAAGCCTGAGGAACAAACCCCAGCTTTAGGGTTGAGGAACGATGTGGTCCTGTGGGCTTGCAGAGGACAGCGTGCCTCAGGGCAGTGGGCCGGGGGCAAAGGAATTTTTGTTCCTGAAGCCCAAATCAGGGGGGCTGCTTGTCTCTTCCTGAGTGAGGGGCTTTAGTTTGTCGCCTCGGTTCCTTAATTGGCAAATGACAATGAAGAGAGATCTAGCTCAGGGGGCTGTGTATTTATAAGCTGAGAAGTACAGAGTAATTAAATACATAGCACGTAGAGCTGGGGAAGTTGAAGTGCCAACAGCTTCCCTTACGTTAATTACGTGTGCCGCTGAGCACAGGTCATCGGTTACTTCATATTCATGATAGGAGCCAGTATGTGGGGTTCTAGAATCACGAGACTGGCACGGTCAGGGCCTCGGAGCCCATGCAGCTTAGTCTCCCTTATCTGATAGTAGAATTCTCTGGCTACTATTCATGCCAAGGAACACTGATATTATCTTGAGCAGAATTCATCTGGGAATGGGAGGAGGGGTTCTCATGCCCATCCCCTCCAGGCAGCCTGAGCCATCGGACCATCCTTGCCCTCTTGGATAACTGAGCGCAGGCAGATTCAGCATCCCGACTGAATTGGTGGTCACCATTTGAATAGGAAAAGCAGCTCTGGATCAAGACGTGGACTGGGAAACTTTCTGTGGCATCTGCTGTCCTCTCAGCCCAGCGCCGAGGCAAGAAGGAAGGGCAGGCAGGCCCAGGGAGGTGAGGGTGCGGGGGCAGCCCGATTCCCCAGGCCCAGTAGGCCCAGAAGACCCCGAAGGAAAGGAGCCCAACCGTCCCAGTTATCAACTAAAAGGCCTGGAAGAGCTGCTGATATCCCCTCAGAGCTACACATGACAAAATGGGGGGGGAGCGATTCTCTGTGAATCCCAACCCCCACACTCCTGCCACGGGCATCTGTTCCGTAGGAGTCATGCTTTCCCACAGTTGTTCTCAGCGTGCTCACTAAGAAACCACATCAGGGAGGAACGATGCCCTACCGGCCCCCAGTCTTGCCCAGTACGTGGCCCTGGCAGAAGGTCCCATTCCCTTGTGTTAACAGAATCCCCTCTGCAAAATGTGAAGATGCCCAGGAAGGTGATCCCACTCCTTCGAGGGGCCGCCACTCTGCTGTGGGGGCATTGAGGCCACAGCAGGCAGTCACTGCTGGAAGGGGAGGTGGGAGTCCCCCAGGCAGCCATGGACCCGGCCCCCTTCCCTTTGATTCTTACCTCTCCTCTCTCCTAAGCCCAGTCTGCCTGGGCGCAGTGGGAGGTAAATAGAGTCCTGTCACAGCTGAAGCAGTAAGAAGTAAGACAGAAAAACTCCCTTAAAGAAACCTGTCCACCCCATTCTGCTGCAAGAGGGGCTCTGTGGGAGCCCTAGTGTCCCCCCGGCTCCCCAACCATGGGGGGAGCAGATGTTCTGAGCTCAGCTTCAAGTCAGGCCACAGGTGTGCCAGGACACTTGGCCAGGGTGCAGGAGCTTGTCCGCTCCAAGAGCTTGACATTACATGGTTGTACGTGGAGGGGCAGAGCTGAGCTGTAGGTCAGGGAAGGGAAGAAGGGGAACAAGGACGGTGGGAAGGGGACCACTTTCTTCTTGTACCAGGACCCCAGCTCACACCGCAGCCCTCCCTTCTGAGCAGCCCTGAGGACCTTCATCTGAAAAAGGAGGAGGAGAAGCTGGGGCTCTTCTCTGGCTGTCCCTGCTCTCCCTCCTAGCTCAAGTGGGAGGAGGAGGGGCCCCAGGTCCTGTGAGCAGACCCTTTCCCAGGAAACCTGAACTCAGCAGCACAGGGAGGGAAGGAACCTGGGAAGGGTCAGGTGGGGGCTGCCCACAACTGGGAACAGTGGCTTGTGCACACTTACCTCATTCTCTGAGGAGGGCGGTCTCCTGCTCTGTGTCCGGCTTGACTGCTACTTGGGCTTTGATTCCTGTGAAGGAAAATGATGATCAGTAGATACCCAGAGGCCAGGTGGCGGCAGGGAGAGACACGGGTGCGGTCTCCGTGACAGGCCCGGCCCATGTCCCTGTCCCCCAGCCAGGTGGCCACCCAGATTAGGTCTCTCCCCTGAAACACAGGGCAGGGTGCTCTTTTGATCATCTTAAAGGAGAGGAAATGGCAGATCAGACAGGTCTGGGTTGGTCCAGGTTCCCCACCAAGCATGGAAGGGAGCCCCTGGCTTTGCAGAGGAGAGCTCTGGGCCCCAGGGCAGTTCCGTCCAGTCCAAGCCCCCACCCTTCACAGTGGGAAGGGAGGTGAGAAATAGAACTGAGGAGGAAGCCACTGAGAAACATCCCACAAACCCCGGGAGTGGGGGTTCAGCCTCAGGCTCAGACTGGGGGCCGGCAGGGCAGCTCCTCCAGGCTCGTCCTGCTCCATCCTTGGAGTCCCAGGGTCCTGCAGTCCTGTGAGCTCTTCCACTCCCTGCCAGCAGCCCCTCTGGAAGGGAGAATAGCATTCTTCCACTGGAGAGAAAATACACAGGTAACGGGGTGATGGACATTAAGGAGGGCACGTGATGTAATGAGCACTGGGTGATATGTAAGACGGGTGAATCACTGACCTCTACCTCTGAAACTAATAATGCACTATATGTTAATGAATCGAACTTAAATAATAAAATAAAATAAAATTTAAAAGTAAAAAAAAAATACACAGGTAAAGGGAGAAAAGAGGGTGGAAATGTGAGGGTGAGCCTGTGGCAAGGGGAGGGGGCACAAGGAAGGCTCTGGGGGAGTCCCGCCAACCGCTTACCCCTGCCTGGATGGGGACGCCCAAGTTCAGGCCTGCAGGTAGCAGAAGGCCAGGAAAGGTGATCCCTGAGGGAGGCCTGCTTGCCAGCTCCTCGCACCCTGGGTGAGCCACCGAGGATAAGGGGGAGGGCACCCCAGTTCCAAGGGCTGTGGATCCTCTGTGCCCCCGCCTGTGACGGCAGCTGGTACTGGCATGACCCGGTGGCCCAGGGGTGTGGCGGGGCTTCCACTGGAGGTGGGCAGGGAGAGGACAGCTGCCTTGGGTAGTTCAAGCAGGTAGGAAACAATCACAACAAATTTGGGCCACATCCTCTTATAGGTAATGCCAACTTACATTTTCCGAAGAGAGTTCAGGAGAAGAGAGAAAGGCAGCATGGCAATCAACGTTTTATGTGATGCCCTGTGCTGGGTGCTCTGCTGTGCTTTCTCGCTTCACCCTCACAATTCTCTGAAGAGGGCATTATTGTCCCGTTTTACAGATGAGCTCCCTGTCCCGGAAAGGACGGAGCAGGATGATTACTGATGGTCCTCTGATAAGGAGACTCTCGAGCCACAAGTGTAGGCACCCTCCAGACTGTCCCTTCGTCCAGCTTCCTACCTCTGGCCAAAGCTTCATGGCTTCCTGAGAGTCCAGGGGCACCATTGCATGTGGCGGGGGTACCCGGAGCGCCAGGGGCCAGGACAGACGAAGGACAAGGACATGGGACATGTTGGCAGTTGTGACAGGAAGGATTTCAGAGACAAGCACCCTGGTCCTCCTTAATGTCTCAGGGTGGGCTCCTCCTGCCCTCTGCTCTGGAAAGATTTGCCCAGCCCTTTCCATCCCGTGTGCTGCTCTGGGGACCTTCACATGGAAACAGGGGCTTTGGGGACCTGCCAGGCCCGTGAGGACCAATCCTGTCCCATGCCACCAGGGCCAGCTCTAGGGTATGCTCCCACCTACGTCTGCACACTCTGCTCCGTGAAGACATCATATTGAACTTCCTGGTCTTTAACCATGAAGGGGGTTGGGTTATTCTGCTCCTCTGACTGTATGAATCACCACACACACACACACACACACACACACACACACACGGCCTTGGAGCAGCCTTGAAATTACCAAGGCCTGAGTGTCAGACAACAAGGGTCATATCCATTAGATATGACCTTGACCACCATAGACCACGCATGGTGTCTGATCCTGCATTTCCCAAATACCTCCTGTCAGAATGCGACGCCCAAGCTCGGGTGAGGCACTAGGTCAGAACAGCCGTAAGCTTAGGTCGCTGCTGCCCCTCTCCCTCCATCTCCTTGTCAGGGGGGAGATGGCATCCCCTCCCCCCAGATCAGTCCTGGCCTGGAAATGCTAAGGTGGGGGGCCAGGGAGCCTGGGTGAGAGGGGAGCCCCCTCCATCCTCTCTGATCTCAGACCTGCCTCATCGGTGCCCCACGTCTGGCCGGGCTATATTTAGCAAGCTCAACTCTGTAACTAGAGCGACTGGGTCACCCCAGCCCCACCTCCCCTTCTGAGGACTCCGCAGGGGTCAGCTTCTCACACCTTTTAATCGGGTCTTCCATTTCTCCAGGCAACCAACACAAAAGGCCTGGACCAGGTGGTGGAGACGCTCTGGCTCCTACACAGAGGTTCTATTTTCTGTTCTGCATTCTTCCAGGCTGGGTAATTATGGATCTGTCCTCAGAGACGTTCTGTTTCTTAGCATGCGCTGTTAGAAAGCCCATCTATGTTAAGCTGGCCTCACCACTTCTATCTGGTGTTACACTGCAGAGTACTATATCACAGACACGCGGTTGCCTGGGCCCGTGCAAATACGTTCGAATGCACACTATAGCACGTGGACAGCGTCTGTGCGTGTGTGTGTGTGCGTGCGCACTGGTACGTGACCAGAGTGCTCATTGATCAATAAGTATTTGTCAAGCGCCCACGATGTGCCAGGCCAAGGTGCTCCAGGTGCAGGGCGCAACACCATGGGGAGAGGGGAAAGACGGCTGCGCCCATGGTTTCCATTTTAGTGGCAAACAGTAAACCCTGAAGTCAGACGGTTTCCTTGAGCATAGAACCCCTCCTCCCCTGGGAAAGGGCAAGCTGGCAACATCCTGGGGGGGGCACTGAGGTGCCTCACAGGGGAAGGGGAGGCGATGATCTTCCTAAAGTGCTGCGGCCCATTTCTTGAGGTAGAAAGAAGCACCAGACTGTCATTTATTTTTCTCTCCCGGAAAGGTCCCATAGACAGCAGGTCAACCTTTCTGACCTTGACACTATTAACACTTGCTGTCCTCCAGGCCACACTGCGCCCCAGGCTCGTCAGAGGGCTCTTCGGATGTGGTCCGCTTCCCCCCCTCTACCCCACAGGCCTGCAAGGCTCCCAGAGTTGCTTGTCTCTCCAGTAGCCACAATGGAGGGAGGACGTCCCTCTCGCCTCCTGCACTGCCTCCCTCAGTAATCACCTCTCCTTCTGGCTTGTGGCACAGAAGCCGCCTTTGGCAGGGTGCCCCTTTTCCTGTGAGCTGGGGCGAGGTGTAGGGAAGGAGGGGGCTCAGTGGGGTGGGAGGGGAGTGCTTCCTTTGCCATCCTCCCATCCTCCCTGAGGGACAGAAGACTCCTGTCACTGGCCGGAGTGGTCAGCCCTTCCCAGCCTCCTGGTCAGCCCACCCCGAATGGATGAGGGTGGGAAGAGGTCCCTCCTGCGGTCCCCTCAGTGGCCATCTGCTTGGCCCTCATCCCTCTCCCTGATGCTAGTCTAGGACGGCCTGGGCAGGATCCTCACTCACACTGGTGTTCCTGACGGAGAACCGAAAACCAGCCCCTCTCTGCTTTCTCTGTAACTTATCCCCAAGGATAATGCCATCCCCGAGACACGTTTGTCTGAGGGAGGTGCCCAGGCCAGACCAGAGGGTGGTGAGGGAAGCCGTGTAAGTCCAGCTCAGTGCCGGTCTGTGCCTCCAGCTGCACGCGGAGCTGGATCTGAGCACGTCTCCCCGAGCAGCGGGGGTTTGTGCAGTAGTACCGGCAGGTACTTATACGGCACATGGCGGCTGCAAGATGGCCTCCACACCGCCCTCTGGGCTGCAAGACAGCCCTGGAAGGCTGTGGAGCCTCTCTGTGCATCCTCAGGGCAACTAGATATCTGTTGTCTCTCAGCCTGGAAGGCTGTGTCAGAGGCCCCGTCAGATCTCCGTCACTAAGCTGCTGGGGTGTTGGTTCCTAATGGTTCATAACCAGGCCTTCTCCAATGGACGGTCCTTACTTGGCAGGATAGAAGCCACTTCCTTGGGAGACACCCAGGAGTTGAATCCCTCTGTCACATGCACCCCCCCCCAATAGCCCTTGACTAATCACACTGGTGTCCAAATACCAAAGCTGGCCCTCTTGTCTTCAGGTTGGACGAACTCCAAGGGGCCATTCGGGTTCCAGAATTTCCCGAGGGATCAGACTCAGGCAACATCTTGCCTAAAGTGGCATCTTGGCCTAGATGCTTCTTTTCCAGTCTTCTCTTGCTGGACGCACACCACACACGATGAGGGGCCACTCATGACTGGGCAGAAATGCAGCCCAGAGGAGAGCTGATGGGCATGCCAAGCCCTTTCTGGAAACCCCACTCACCCAGGGGCAGGGCAAGTTTCCCAGCTGGGGCAGAGAGGCTTTCTCTTCTGTCCCTCACTCCTCCGGCTCCCAGGGAGCCTTCAGAGGCTGGGGCAGGGGGCAGGGCCTGCCTCCTCTGTGGCTCCTGTGGCCCAGTTTCCAGGCCTGCCAGGTACTGGGCTCCAGCAGACAAGGTTATAAATATCCCTGAGTGACAGCAAGGTCCTCACTGACGCTGAGGTGGATTAAGCCGGATGCGCAGCCTCAAGGTCACCGGCGTGGGGGTGGCTTTGACTGCTCTCGAGGGTCTAGGTGAGGGGGTGCCAAAGAGGCCAGAGCAGGGGGGCAGGGGCCTGAGTCCGGCGGGCCAGCCCAGCTCAGACTGTCTTCCCTGGTGGCCCAAGTTCTTCACTCTAGTTCTTAGCTGCTCAGTTCCTCTCTCACCTCCCCCTACCCCCAGCCTCTTCTGCCTTCCCTGGAGTCTGCCCTGAGCAGGTATTCTTGGCCCAGTCTGGACCCCAGTCTGGACACAAGGCCTTGGTGGGGGATGGGGCTTCAGGTAGGAGATAAGTTATCAAGTGGGGGAATGTGTTGTTAGGTGGGGGGATGGGTTGTCAGGTGGGGGGATGGGTTGTCAGGTGGGAGGAGGGGTTTTAGGTGAGGAACTGGGTTGTGGGGGGGAATGGGTTGTCAGGTGGGGAGATGAATTGTTGGGTAGAGGGATGCGTTGTCAGGTGGGGGTATGGGTGGGGGGTGGATAGTCAGGTGGGGGTTGGGTTGTCAGGTGGGGGGATGGATAGTCAGGTGGGGTGGTATGTTGTAAGGTAGGGGAGATGGGTTTAAGGGGGGTGGCTTGTCAGGTTGGGGGGATGGGTTTTCAAGTGGTGCATGTGTTGTGTGGGGGTCGCCAGGTGGGGGGGATGGGTTGTCAGGTGAAGGGATGGGTTGTCGGCGGGGGGGATTGGTTTTCAGGTGGGAAAATGGGTTGTCAGCTACAGGGTTGGTAGTTAGGTGGGGGGATGGGTTGTTAGGTGTGGAGCTGGGTTGTGAGGGGGGAATGGGATGGGTTGTCAGGTGGGGGGGCTTGTCAGGTAGGGGGTGGGTTGTCAGGTGAGGGGTGGGTGGTCAGGTGGGGGATAGGTTGTCAGGTGGGGGCAGTTCCTGGCCTGTTCCACCTTCTGCTACAGCCTCACCTTCTCCCCAGCACCACATTTCCTTCACTCTTTCTGAAAGGACTTGGACAAGAACTCTGGGCTGTGCCAGCAAAGCCGTCCCCAGCTCCCTGGGGATGTCACGTGTGAGTGTGTGTGTGTGTGTGTGTGTGTGTGTGTGTGTGTGTGAGACCATGTCCATTCTGCTTATAAAATAAGATTTCGAAATCTCGGAGTGTCACTAGGAGGCAGGACCTGAGGGACCACTTACTCTGACAGAGGCTGAAAGGGCCCATGATGAGGACATGGCTGAAGTCCAGGCCTTCTGAACTTTCTGACTTCCAGCCCAGTGCTGTCCAGTGACAGCCTGCCTTCAGATCCGGTTCCATTCCAGGAGAGCCCCAGGAGGGTCCAGGGACCTAGGCTCAGTTAACAAGACCCCAGTTAAGGAGATGATGAGGGTGAGGAACGGATGGGGGTTCTCCTCTGCCCTGGCTGCGGGCTGGATGGCCGCTAGGGCTGACCCAGCAGAAGCTGAGTTTAGGGCAGGGGTCTGAGCGGTGCCCGCAGGCTGGGGGGAAGCTAAAACCAGGTCAGGACTACCGGGTAGGTGAAGTCCAGACGAGTGTGGGGTACTGGGCGTTGTGTACTGGTCCCTGGCACCGACATCCACCCCCTTCTGTGGTTCCCTCTGTATCACAGGGGAAGGATGAAAATGACATTTCCCCGAATCTCATGCTGCTGGGATTCTGGCTGTGACTTAAGATTTGCCCACCAGAGGCATGCCCATGGGATATGGAAAGTGGTAGGAGCCAGAGAGACCATT
>NW_024425452.1:208554-216938 GCF_017311325.1 Ursus maritimus | reverse complement strand
GGGGGTGTCGGAAGGTGAGCCGGCTGCAGCCAACACGAGCGTTTGCAGCGCCCGGTGTATCTGTCCTCTCATCACCGGCTGCCTGATGGGGGCGGCTTGGCAGCATCGGCAGTCCCAGCAGTGGCAGCTGCTGTCCCCTGGTCTTAGGCTCACAGCTGGATGCAGGTGACCTTAAGCCAGAAGCCTGACCTCCATTTGTCTGGCCCATCTGATGGATCTGGAGGTCCTTATTTCCCTTACATGTCTGTTTCTTCTTCCTCCCTCCCTCCTTCCCTGTCTCCCTCCCTCCTTCCCTCCTTCCTTCCTTCCTTTCTCTCTCTTTCTTTCCTCCGTTTCTTCCTTCCTCCTTCCCTTTCCTTTCTTCCTTCCTTCCTTCCTTCCTTCCTTCCTTCCCTTTTCTTTTTTCTCTCTTTTCTTTTTTTCTTTCTTTCTTTCTTTCTTTCTTTCTTTCTTTCATTCTTCCTTTCTTTCCTTCCTCACTCCCTCTTTCTTTCCTTCCTTCCTTCCTTCCTCTCTCTTCCATCCATCCTTCCTTCCTTCCCTCCCTTTTCTTCTCTTCTCTTCTCTTTCTTTCCTTCCTTCCTTCCTTTCTCTTTCTTTCCTTTCTTTCTTCCTTCCTTCCTGCCTTTCTTCTTTCTTTCTTTCTTAAATTTCTCTCTCTCCCAGGTGTTTCTGTCTTCTACGTGGATTGACACACGGGACACAGTGGGGATAGGTGGTTGCTGGGCTGAATGGAGGACTCAGGCCTGGTTCAGAGGCTAAGGTGGATGCTAAGCCTGGCATCTGTGACAGGACACGATGTGGGGGGACAGAGCTGCCAACTGCTGGTGTCTGCAGAGCCAGGGTCAGAAGCTCTCTGGGTGTCCAGGCAGGAACCACTAACTGGTCCTGACGCTGGAGAGGAGAGGGTGGAAGTCCCAGCAGACCCCTTCAGAGACAATGTAGTGTGGCCCTGTTCAGAGGCTGAGGGTTCTTTCCTCCTCCACAGAGCTGAGGGAAATGGGAAAGCAGATCCAGGCACAGTCACCGGGAGCCCGGGGGCTGAGCTGGGTCAGGCTGTGGAGACATTTCTAGTTCATCCAGGGGTGGATATAATGACAGATGAGCAGGCCCTTTTAAGAAGGCCGGCTGGAAAAATGCACAGGCGTTCAGGAATGTTTCCCGGGGAACTTGCCCAGGCAGCCTTGGCCCTGCAGGCTCATCTAGACCTCCTCGCTGCCTCCAGGGAGCCCAGATGCAAGTCAGTCTGGAAGGAGGAGGCGCTGCCGTGGGGGGCTTAGCGGGAGGGCCCAGGCTTGGGTCCTGCCATGCCTACCCAACTGAGGCCTGCTGCCAAGGGGACGGGGAGGCGGAGGCTGCCAGAGGGGACACGTTCTTGCCAGACCCACATCTGAGTGCCACACGCTCCCCCTACAGAATTAAAAATAAAAGACTGTTGGAGGCCAAAATGACTGAGTAGTGAGCTGGGCACGAGCCATGCTGTTCCTGCCTCACAGCTCCTGATGTATCAGATCAGTCTAGGTGCCCTTTCCTCATATCCCTCCCTCCACACCTGACACATGGACTCCGCACACACCGCACCTGGTCTCCACCCTGAGCCGCCCAGTTCGCAGGGATCTTGCCCCCCTACCTCCCCGTATATGCCCCGTCTGTAGAGTACGAGTAACAGCTTGGGGGCATCATAAGGAGAAACCTCAGGGTTAAAGGTTGAGTGCTTAAAGCAGCGTCAGCACGTGAGCGCCCCAGAAATGTGAGCTGTGGTCACTGCTACTGTGATTAATGGAACCTGTGAGTCAGACGATTGCCCAACTCTCCAGCATCCACGACAGGTAAAGCTATCCTATATAAACATTTTCTAGATTTCTTTCTCGGGACACCAAACTTCACACTGGAGATGAAAGGCAAAGGCCCTGAGTCGCCATCCCTGGGGATGTTCAGCCGGACCCAGGTGCTCCCACCAGGAGTTGGTGGCAGACAACCTGGCAGTGGGTAGACATCAAAGATACTGTTTGCTGAGTATTGCTGCCTGTTGAGTGACAGGCACAGCCCCGTTCAGAGCTGAGAGGAGCTATCACCTCAACGTTACGGATGAAGACGCGAGGCTCAGGGACCTTGAGGAAGGCGCCCATGGTCACAGGGCTAGCTGGCAGAGGAGTTGGGATTAAGACCTGGTCTGTCTAGTTGAGAGCAATGGGTGCACTGCCAGATGGAGGCCCTCCTTGTGAGCCCGTGTCAACACCCCCTCTGCCCTCTCCCCGCCTCACCCCGCCCCTGCAGCCTCCTGACAAAGTCTTCTGACCTGGGCAGGGTGGCTGAGGGTTGAATGTGGAAGCACAGGGCTTTGCTCCGCCCTCCCTGCTTGGGTCCCAAGTCCTTCTGTATGCGGAAAGGACAGGACTGGCCTCAGCTGGTGGTGAAGGGAGCCGGCCGCTGAGTGGCAGGCCTTCCTGGCAGCATGAGGGGCACCGTCCCTGTGGGGCCCGCTCCCAGGCTCCCTTTGAGAGGACCAGGGGGGAGTCGGCTCCCTTTGTTGGTGTAGGAGACTCAGAGCCACTCTGGAATGATCTGAAGCATGGTTGGGTGCTCAGCCCTCAGCCTGCAATCCCGTCCTTCTCAGGGGCGGCAGACTGGGGACCCACAGACCTATGCTTTGTTTGGCCAACACAGGTTGCACAATATTGAATTTGAGTGCTCGTGCCCCCTTATTCTTCCCGGTCCCCACCCTCCCTGTTGTCTTACTTGCTACTAGTAACATTTGCCTTCTTCCTGCCTTGGGAACTCTGCCATCCCCACACTTCCGGTGAATGCCGGTGCCCCCGGAAAGGTGCAACCTCTTCATCGCCATGAATTAGACCTTATGGGAGCAATTTGCTCTCAGCCACCCCTCCAATAACTCCAGTTGGCTAGGGCTCTGGGGGCTTGGGGCTTGGGGGCAGGCCGCGTCATTTTGGAGCCTGGGGCACTGCCTTGGCGTTGTGCAAGGCAGCGGAAGGGACAAGTGCCCTGGGCAGGGAAGGGTGGGAGATTTTTGGTCGTCTTCACCAGTTTTTCAGGGTGGGCCTCCAAGGGAGGGTCCCAGCCACCATTTTTTTGAGGACCCACCACAGGCCCCAGGATTGTGCTAGGTGTTTCAGAGACATCATCTAAGTCAGTTCTCTGAGGTAAGGATATTATCCAATCACAGATGGGACAACTGAGGCTTGGAGAGGAGGAGCCACTTGTCTAGGTCCTCAACGCAGACAAGAGGCCCTGGGGCTCCTGCTGACATGCAGAGCTCATGCATCTGTATGGTATCGCGGTAGCACATTCTTTCTACATGGCAACACACTCTCTCTCTCTCTCTCTCTCTCTTTCCCAACAATTTTATTTATTCATTTCAGAGAGAAAGAACAAGAGCAAGGGGAAGGGGGTGGAGGGAGAGGGAGAAATAGGTTCCCCACTGAGCAGAGAGCCCGATGTGGGGCTTGATCCCAGGACCCCGAGATCATGACCTGAGCTGAAGGCAGACACTTAAGCGACTGAGTCACCCAGCATCTCTTTTTATCAACTCAGAAAAGTGGATTCATGGAACATCTCCTTCTTGGCAGGATCCAGGCTGGATGGCTATAGTCCAAGCGCCTGACTTCTTCCTGGGCTGATGGGGAGAGGCAAGATGAGCAAGCAAGAACCTTCTCCCTCATAGCGGTGGTGCCAGAATATTCCCACCACCACCAACAACAAAACAGCCAGCGATGCTTCCTGAGGACTCACTGTGCACCAGGCTGTCCCCGGGCTTCACGGGTATTAACTCTGTCAACAGCCTGAACAAGGGGGTCCTGTCACCATCTGCATTTTAGACGGGAGGTAACTACATCACAGAGAGGTTCAGTAATGTGCCCGAAGCCACACAGCTAACAAGTGCAGAGCCAGGGTCTCTTAACCATGGCCTTGGCCAAGAGAGCACAGCAAGTGGAGCAAACACGGCAATCTCACGAGCTGCTCACGACAGGCCCACGTGTGAGACGTGGTGACACGCCTGGAGGAGGTAAACCACGCGCCTGCCCAAGATCTTCGGCTGGTGACGGGTGGAACTGGGTTTTCAACCCCGGCGCTAAGTCTCCGAGACTTCAATCGTGCCTTTACTCGCACTGGCTGGGCAGGACTCATTAGCTGACAGAGAGGAGGCGACGTGAATGCGAGGGAAAGAGAGCATCCTCAGAAATTCCCAGCTCTGAGGGGGAAGGCCTGCTTAATTCAGTTTATGAAGCGCAGGGGCCCGCTGACCTGGGTCTGTCGGAAGGGGTTTGGCCAGCAGGTTCCGTCCCCTGTTTGAGACGTGCAGCCTGCCTCTGACTGACGCCCGCTCAGCCTCTCAATCCCCGAGAGTGATTCCACCTCATGGATGAGAGCCTCCAACATCTGTACCTGTCGGGCGACAAATCCACACGCACGCTCCCTGTCTGGTTAGAGATGCGTCAGGCCTGATTAGGCCTGTAAACCTGCCGGCTGCTCGCGAATCCCTTTAGCTGAACGTCTCAAAGATAAATGGAAATCGGGGGCAATTCTCACCAGGAAGTGGCCTGGTGACATGTAGTGAAGGGCCTAGCTTGGAGGCATGGGGGCGCGGGCAGAAGGACCCCGTGGGACATGGGGCTGGAAGAAATGGCCCACTAGCCGGTGCAAGGCAAGGGGGCCCTGCCCCCCCCCCGGCACCCTCAGTAAGGGCCTCGCTGGCTGCTGCAGGACAGAGTCCCCTGGGTGGCCTCTCACTTAAGCACCATCATTGCTGTTGTGGACTCTCCCGGCTCTGCCTCTCCCTACCTGACTGTGGGTCCTCTCCTCTTCCCTCCACCCTGCCCTGCCTCCATTGTTTCCCTTCTAGCCCCCCTCACTTCACTGCCCACCCTGCCTGACTCTCTGAATCACTTCTCTGCCACCTACTTTTCCTCCACCTTTGCCCCCAAACATTTCCCAGCTCTTCTCTCTCAGGACCCCCTGCCTGCCCACCTCTCACCCCTCTCCTGCCCTGGGGGGGGGGCGGAGCAGAGCACCACAGCAGTCTGCAACAGCGTCCACTGCCCCCTGCAGTCACTGTCCCTCTCCTGTTCAGGGAACAGACCGATGATGCAGGATGAGCAGGGGACAGGACGAAGCAAGGAACGGAGGGCAGCCCTGGAGATGGGGAGACTCAGCTCCAGGACCTCTGAGATACAGTAGACATGGCTCCTCCCCTCTAAGAGGGAGCAGGGATTCCAGCACAGAGGTGGGGAAGGAGGGCAGAGATGGCCTGTGGGAGGACACCTTTCGCTCCAGGCTCAGGATGTGTCTGCCTCCCTCTTTCCCCTTCCATCTCCCTGTTCTCTGGTCTGTCTCTCTGTCTCTGGGTTTCTCTCACTCGGCCCCTTGTTCTCTCTGTATCTCCAGCTCGGTGCAGTGTAAAGGGTGAGCTAGAATAACTTCTCAGCATCAACCACTGCTCCTGTGCGGGGAAACGTTATCTTAATTGAGTCTCAACTTGTTCACCGCCACTCAGCTGCCATAAATAAGGGATGTCCAAATGGACTGTAAGCCAGAAGGACTCAACAATGCTGCCCACTGCAATTGCCACCAGCTCCAGTCTTCTGCGAGGAGCCCAGCCTCACTCCTAATAATGTATGGTCCCAGCCCGCCACAGCCGCACGTGCAGAGGTTCCCAACGAGAAGCCCCGTTGGGGCTGTGGACCAAAGCAAAGCTGCAGGGAAGGAACTGGGAACTTGCCCACACTCGGATCCTTGTAGTGCGAGGGCATTGAGAGTCCCACAGAGAGGGGTCAGTGGTGCAGGTCTTCTGGACAAACCATCCTGCCCACAATGTCACTAAGACCCGGAAACTGACCCACACTCGCCTATATGCACCAGCAGATGGTCTCTTGGTCTGTAGCTTTAATCCTGGGGTATGAATCCTGTGGCTGTCTGCTTGCCAGGTCCCTGAAGACTGCACCATCCTCTGTGTATAAAGCAAACTGCTGTTTAGAGAGTCTGAAGCAATTTAATACACTTGGGCTGTTTGCAGAACCTCCCTGTTTGTAGAGCCTACCAACGATTCCAAAATGAGGGCTGTTGGCAGATTTGGATGCTGTTGGCTGCTTCTGCCCCTGAATTCACAGTCAGTGCCTTCACTCATCCCTGAATCCCAGTTGCCATATGCATTCCCTCCCCTGTGAGCCTCTCTGACTGCCCAGGGTCTTCAACTCTGCCCTGTGGACCACCCATGTCAACACTATCCCCACCCACTATCCCCCATGCTGCTGCTGTGCTCAGGAACAGTCTCTGATAATAGGGCCAAAAGTTTCGTTTCAGATCTCAAGGTTTCTGGGGTGGGTGGTTGAGAGTGCTCTGGAAGGGCCCCCCGTGCTAGTCAACAGTGCCTGGTGGGTGAGGTTCTCAATGCCTCGAGGCTTGCTCTTAGAGCTCTGAGGGAACACAAGCTATTAATAAATCCCAGTGTCTGTTTTATTCGAACACATTCTTGTTGGTTTTGTTTTGGACGCCTGTGGGGTGGATGATGGGAAGCAAGCTGTGGTTGTTTAGTGGTTTTTAACTTTAATGGCTTTGGTAATGTAGCTGCAGCTTGTTCAGCTTCCGTTGTTGCTGGTCCCCAAATGCTTCAAGCAAATCATCACCAACCTTCTGGTTATCTCTGTAACAGGTCAGGCTGGAGGAGCACACGTCACGGGGATATTTGGGGTCCTCAGAGGAGCAGGGGATGGTCCCTCCGTGACCAGAGTGGAAAGCAATCGCTTCTGTCCAGTGCCGAGCCTCCTGTTGGGATGGCCTTTCCTTGGTTTTCCCTCCGTGTCCTCAGACTCATTTTGTCATAGACGGGTTTTGAAAGCGCCACTATAGTGATGAATGGTACTCCTAATAACACTTAGCGTTCGTATAACACGGGGCAGGTAACCCAGCGTTTCACAAACATTCCTGCATGAGATATTCATAAAGAAGATGAGGGAAATGAACTTTGGAGACACATGGGACTTCTCCAAAGGGTAGACCTCAACGCAGCTGACGCCACATTCAGGTTGCCCCCTCTGTACCGAGGTTCTCAACCCCGGACAAAGTTCAAACAGAACCTCAGCTCCCTCGGGAGTTGCTGTGAACGCCCTGAAATTGTTGGCAAAATACTATGCAGGGGTGTGTGTACAGCTCCTTCTGGGACGAGGGTCTGGTGATTTCACGAGATGCGCCCAGCAGTGGGGAGATGCTAGGACCGTGCCGGGACTCCCGTGGCCAGCCTTACGAGGCCAGGGCTCCCGCGGTCTCATGCACCCGTCAGCCCTGGTTCATCGATCGCCACACATGCAGGCGCTCTTGTGGGCACCGGGGAACAGAGGGTCAGGGCGGACAAGGTCCTCGCCCTCAAGTAGCTTTTGTTCTAGTTAAGGAGACAGGCAAGTGAGTTAAAGTAAAATCAGTGAAAAGGAAAATGTGAGAGTGTGCGAAGAGGCATGAGGGACATAAGTAGGACAATGACCCAGGACAACTAGGATGGCAGGTGGGGAAGTTCGACCTGTGACGGGGACCTGAAAGAGAGTCTCCCTCTCTCATCAGACCTGGAGTTCCCCAAGGGTGGATGCTGGGTGTCCCCCATCAGACCTGGAGACCCGGAAGGAAGGGAACCATGGAAGCCCCTGACCACGGGGGACTAGCATGGGACATGGCAGGTGGGGATGCTCAGTCATTCTGTCATCTTGAAATACTGGCGAGTCTGAAATGTCCTTTACCTTGGGGATCGTTGGCTCAGTTTATTAGACAAAGGTCTTCCCACTCCTGGAATCTCCAGCCTCAAAACCCAGATCTTCCTCTCCCTTTGAAAAAGGATCATATCCTCTTCAGTCCTTATGATTTCTTTCCCAGCATCATATTCCAAGAATAGAGTCAGGCTAAAGCCAGCCAGACCCCTCCCCTGGGTCTCCCCCTGCCCCTCCCCTTGGCTGGGCACCCCCTCCTCCCACCCACCCTCCCCATGTTTCAGAAAGCTCCAGCAGGCTGTCCCTCTCCCCTTCACAGCTGAGCATGTAACCAAAATTGGCTGTTGTAATGGCAAACTAAAGGATCCCCTAATACCCAGATCAATCTTCCTGTGAAATAACTCATTATTCAGGCTCCAATTGCGGGGGACGGAATTAAGACAAGAACAGTTAAAGGAGAAACTGCTGTACGAGGTAGCATTTGGAAACTCCCAGATGAGGTGCAGGGGAGGAGGACAGGGGGGGGGCTGGGCCTGCCAGGAGAGCCCTGGGCTGGGCTTTGGGGGAGGGGATGTCAGGTCAAGACATCTCCCCTTACCTTGAGAGGACAGGAAGCTGGATGGTGGGCCCCTTCTGCAGTTTAAAAAAGAACAAAACAAAAACGGGGGGGGGGGG
>NW_024425452.1:188873-208543 GCF_017311325.1 Ursus maritimus | reverse complement strand
GCTATAGGGCTGCAACAGGAGTCACTTTGTTCGGGGCGCCTGGGTGGCTCAGTCGTTAAGCGTCTGCCTTCGGCTCAGGGCGTGATCCCGGCGTTATGGGATCGAGCCCCACATCAGGCTCCTCCGCTATGAGCCTGCTTCTTCCTCTCCCACTCCCCCTGCTTGTGTTCCCACTCTCGCTGGCTGTCTCTCTCTCTGTTGAATGAATAAATAAAATCTTCAAAAAAAAAAAAAAGGAGTCACTTTGTTCCAGCCGGCCACAGGGCTCTGTGTAGACAGGGAGCCACAGAGGCAAGGGCCCAGGCATGACTCCCAAGGAAGAGACTTAATCTCAGAGAATGGCCTCAGAGCTCTAAAGATCATGGAGGAACAGTGAACATGACCTCTACGCACACAGCTGCCAGTGCAGGGAGAGAATGAGTGCGAAGGGGTCCCAGGTAGATTGGCTGTGACAACGGGACCAGAGCAGACAGAACCGCCTCTGGGGACCCCTCAGCACAAAGGGTCTGCCCCCCACCCCAGCAGGTCACGAGGGGCTCCAGGAAAGAAGGGTGTTGTTGGAACAACTCTCCCTCCTGATACAATTCATTTGTTCATTCATTCATTCACCAAACATTCCAGGGTCTCCTGCTATGTTTCCACCAGTCAGCCTCAGAGGATGCAATGCCAGAGCAACGTGATCCTTCGGCCGAGAGTTGAGAAGCCTGGGTTGGAATCCTAGCTCCGGGACAGACTGGCTGTGCAATGCCAAGACAGCCTCCTCAGGTTCTTCGAGCCTCCGTCTCCTCATCGGAAGGGTGAGGAGCCTGGAAGGGAGTGGGGACAGCAAAGGTCGCATGCAGTCCTGATGCTGGAGCATCCGTCCTCGGGGCTGAGGCTGGGGGCTGAGCAGGGGGCTGAGCTGGGAGCAGAGTGTGGTGTGTGCTGGGCATGGGTGGCCGGGCAAGAGTTTGAAAGAAAGACAGAGCCAAAAGTGTGACACACAGAGAGAGAGAGAGAGAGAAAGATGGTGGAGGGAACAAGAGAGAGCCTGACAGAGGGAGGGAAGGAAGGAGGGAGGGCAGCAGTGGGGAGAGGGTGGTGATCTGAAGAATGAGGGAAAATCCCATTCCACCCAGCTCCATTCGACGAGTTCTTGTTGACATACCTACCACGCGCCAGGTTCCGGTCTAAGTTCTCAGGAACAAAGGCCGATAAGCCGGCAGCTCACTGTCTTTGAGGAACTACATGATAATGTGGGAAAGGAGCAAGATAACACAATGTCAACATTTTCTATGAGGACCTTAATCTCGAATCCACGGAAAACAAAGGTGATAGCTAACGCTAGGTTCTTAGTAACTTAATCTTTACGGTAACCTTATGAGGTGGGTACAGAGTGTCATCTCTTGGAGAGGTGGGGAATCTGAGGCTTGGGGAGCTTGAGCAATCTTGCTAAGGTCACACAGTCAGTCAGTGGTAGAGTCGGGATTCAAATCCAGAAGCCTGCTCTCCGAGTCTGTGCTTAACCATCACCCTGTGTGGACAGACTGGGGAGCTGGGTATGGAAAAACGGAACCTGCCCTCCCCCCTGCCTCAGGCAGAGAAGCAGCTCATCTCCTAGCAAGCAGCTTCATCCCAAAGAGGACTGATTCCTTCCCCTGCGTCTGCTTTGTTATGACGGTAAGAAGTCTGGTGCTTCATGAAGAAATGCACCTCACAAGAGAAGAAAGGAACAGAGCTCTGCCCAGGTGATCTCCAACTCTTTGCCCACAAGCAGGACCAGCCCCCAGACAGGCCGGAAAGCATGTCAGGCTTTCCCTGAGGCTTTCCAAACACTCTCTAAATGGTAGTGGAGGGCTGGCTTGAGTCTCTGACCACAGACTAATGATTAATTCTCTCTGAAACTCAGTCTTCCCATCTGTCCAGTGATCGTTCTTAATTCTGTGTCCCAGGCCCCTTTTCCCTCCACGGTATCTCTCCTGTCCTGCATTCCTCTCAGGTGTCACATCCATAAATGTTGCATCCGAAACTGGTTCAGGCAGTAGGGGTGGCAGGTGAGCCGTTCCCATCAGGCAGATGAAGAAATAGGGAAAGTACTTAGGAATCGATTCGACTATCTGTGCTGCAAGATACAACCTAAAGTAGCTAAAACAACCCCGAAGCTTATTGCTATTCTAAGAGAAATTCAGAGATTAGCCGACCACACCAACAGGGTAGACCATCACTGCCAGGGACCTGAGCCCCTTCCATCTACGTCATCCCCATACTTCACATGTGGCTTCCACCTCCTGGTCCAAAAACACCTGCCAGAGATCCAGCCTTTGCAGCCATGTTTCAACTAGTCAGTAAAAGAGAAGAGATTAAGAAAGTGTGCCTTCTCCTTTTTTAAGAAGGCTTCACATAAGTCCCATACGACACTTCCACTTAGATCTCATTGCTACAAAGGACGCCAGGTAATACAGTGTTATCTGGTAGCTGGCTTTCAAGTCTGGTGCTCAGCTAGGGGTTTCATTACTGCAAAAGAGGGGGAAAATGGGTATTATATAGACACTTAGTAGTCTTTGCCCTTTTCTCTTGACTTTATGCATATGCTGATATCCAGGACAATGGAAATTATCAGCCAGGGGATCTATCACCAAAGGGAAGGCTGCAGCATAGCAAAGGACAGGAGTCCAAGGTTCTAGATTTGTCTAGACTGGGGTAGTTGAAGAAGGCTTAATGGCATAAGGCAGAAGTTCCAAGGGTGTGGCATGACAGCCGTACCATCTGCTGGCCCCTCTAACTTCCTGCGTCCTGGGCAGGAGCAGACCCACCTGGAGTACACCGGGAGGGGAGCTATGCTTCCCAGCTGTGGCATTTGGGAGCCAGGGGACAGGGAGCCGGGCAGCTCATGACACTGGCCACGTGGCCCGGGAGAAGGGAAGGGGCGAAAATGGAAAATGTCAGGTGTTGGGACCGAGGACAGAAAAGTCTGGACTCCTTGTCGGGAGCTGAAGCTGATTCGAGGCCCCAGGGTGGGTCCCCACGGAAGACAGAGATGGACCTCTCCCGGGGAATTGGAGAGGGAGAGTCCTAGAAGCTGGCTAACAGTGAGCCCCCTCTGCAATGGAAATGGCATTCTAAACAGAATAAAGCTTGGGAGGCAAAACAAAGCTATTCCACTGAATAAATGTTCTGCAGTAAAGCAGCCAGAATAGCAATGAATTAAACATCAGGTCTGAATGAAGGGAAAATGCCGTGATTTATAATTGCTTCAGGCAGGAGGCAGCTTGGGAGAGAGGCTGAGGCCCCATCGGGGACCGGGTTTCCCCACAGAGTTGTGGAAGCATGGAGAGGAGATATGGGCTGCCTTCAGGATGGGGAGACTGGGATGGAGTCTTCTAGAAAAAGGGGGCAGCCTGGGGAAAGGAAATGCCACCAGGAGGCCCAACTGCTCAGCTTAGCTTCGTCGTGTGACCTTGGCCAAGTCACTCGGAGTGCCTGTCCTCCTTTTCCCATCTGTCTGATGGAGATAATCACACCTGCTTCATCTCACTTGGTTCTTGGGAGGATAAAGGAGATAATGGATGATAAGGGGTTTTGCAAATGTAATGTGCTGCTCTTGCTTCCTGGTCTCCGCATCTCTGTGAAGGCAGCATTCATGCTAATGCTGAGCTTTCTCTGCTTCTCTAAGGTGATCTGTCTTTGGGGAGGCAGAAGGCGGGGAGGGGGGAAGACTAAAACAAGACATATTGGCAAGTGCTTAGAAATGCTGCTCTGGAGTTGCCTGTCAGAACAGCTCTGTGGCAGCCGTCTCCCCCCTTCCTGCAGCCGCCTGGTGTAGTGGTTACAACTCTGGGGTCTCCTTGGAGTTCTCTGCTCACCTGCCTGCAAGCGTGGGACCTCGGGCCAGTCAGGTAACTCCTCTGCGTCTCAGGATAGTAACAGTACCCCGTCTCAGAGCGTCCTTGGGAGGATTACATGAGGTGATCTGAGCAAAAATACTTGCAGTGCTGCCTGGCACGTAGGAACTTTCTAAGACTGAGCCCATCCACTACACGTCTAGAAAAGGAGCCACGGGCTGGCTTTTGAGGCTCCTGAATCCTGCCAAAGACTTGCTACTCATACTTTGCTCTGCACAGGAATCCCCGTGGAGGTTTTGTTCCAATGCAGACTCTGATTCAGCAGGTCTGGATTGGAGTCCAGGATCCTGCGTTTCTAACCAGCTCCCAGATGATGCCAGGACCACACGTCCAGAAGCAGGAGTTGAAGGGATGCTTTTGGTCGAATCCCAATGGTCCCTGCCTCCTCCAGTTAGAAGTTCGACTATTTCAGGAGGCTGTTCCGTGGGCAGGTCTGCGCTGCTGACCCTCCCTCCCCCACCTCCCACCTGAAAGGAGCGGCTACCCAAAGCTGCCTTCCTGGGGCGGCAGGTGGGGGGGAATCACTGACATACAAGAGGGATGAGCCTTGATTTTCAACTGACAGGACTTTATCAGCTCACAGAAAACCACCCAAAAGGTTCAGGCAATCTGTCTTGCTGGGATATTTTTGATCTATTACAAATGACACAAAAATCCATTCCTAAAAATTCCCAGCTTCTGACGATGGTGCCAAGGCTGCTGGGAGAAAAGTGTTGAGTGGGCGGGCATAGCTGTGGGCCGCTCCCCGCCGGTCGCCCCAGATCCTGCCGGGCTGACAATCCTGTCCCTTGTGGACTGCGTGCCTGGGACAACTTACCTTCCCTGAGTCCACCTTCCTCCAAGATAAATAAGGATCACAAGAGACCCCACTTTAGAGAGCAATACCCACAGGTATGGAAAGTTGTCCAAGAATGACTAAGGGGGCGCCTGGGTGGCGCAGTCGTTAAGCGTCTGCCTTTGGCTCAGGGCGTGATCCCAGAGTTCTGGGATCGAGCCCCACATCAGGCTCTTCCTCTAAGAGACTGCTTCTTCCTCTCCCACTCCCCCTGCTTGTGTTCCCTCTCTCGCTGGCTGTCTTTCTCTGTCAAATAAATAAATAAAATCTTAAAAAAAAAAAAAGAATGACTAAGGGAAGAGACCAAACTGCAGAAAAGCCTAATGCCATTTTAGAAAATGTACAATAGCATAGATTTGCAAACCCACGGGGGCCTCTACAAGTACATATACCAAACGGTTAGTAGCAGTTATCGGGAAAGGGACAGTTGGGATTATGAGGGACTTTTACTGTCAATATTGTGAATTTCTATATTGTTTGATTTTTTAAATGATGAGCATGCATTACTTTTGTAAATTTTGTAAAAAAGAAAAACCTGCTTAAAAATGGCTAGTGCCAGCCTTCTTGGGGAGAGAGCATTTGGCAAGATCCCTGCCCCTACGCAGCACAGACCGTAGGATCTGGGGCCAGAAGGCCTCGATGAGGGTCCCACTTTGCACTCACTCACTGTGTAACCTGGGCAGCTCCCTTAATCTCTCTGAGCCCTGGGTTTCACACCAGCAAAATGGGAACGGTAGTCATATCTGAACCAGAGATCAGCATTCAGGGAGCAACAGGGAGGACCAAGCAGCAGCTCCTTTCCCCAAAATTTGGACACCTACCCCCCCCCCCCCCCCCCGCCAGCCAGAGAGCAGGAACATGCGAAGGCTGGGGGATCCTGCTAAGCTTCTTAGCGTAACATTGCTGGGGTTTCCTCCAACCAGCAAGGAGAGGAACAGATCCTGTTGCCCAGACTGTCACATAGCTTTCACTAACCTACCTTCCAGTCTGCACCCTTCCAGGCCTCTGAGCCTCTGCGCCTACTGCTCCCAGTCCCTGCGAGGCCCCTCCCTCCTTCACCTGGCTCAGTCTTGCTCACACTTCAAGACTTGGCTCCTGCAGGCATCTTCCCTAAGCCCCTTGACGGTCAGGAAGCAGGGGCACCTTCTGGGTGTTTCCTCCGCAGGCTACATTTCTCGAACTCTCCAGGCTCACCCCACTGCATAGTCATTGCCCGCTTCCCTGTTTCCCATTTAAGACACAGAAATGGGCAGGTATGGGTCTTATTTGTTTTTGACTCCCTGGCACCTGGCACAGTGCCAGGCACATATTTTTATCTCTCCTTCAACTTTCGTACACCTTTTGATTTAAGCCCCTTCAATGTGTCCTGGAATGTCCTCATTGGTTCCTTTGGGCCAAGACCAATCGGACTTGTCTACCTATGAGGAAGACGGGAATAGAAAAGGGCGGGAGTGCTGAGGTGGTGGTGAGGGCATGGTGCCCTCTAGTGGCCAGGTGCAGGGGCGGCTGCAGCATCCCTACCGGAGAGAGAAGGGAGAGGTCCGGTGGGCCTGGGGTCCTCAGTAAGATCAATGAACGTCCCCACGAGCAAGCAAATGAATGGGGGACCGCTTTGTTAACCGTTTCCCCAGTGCAGCTGGTTGCAGTCCTCCTCCATGGACCCACAGAAGGGCTGTGGCTTGGCTTAAAAGTAATTGAAAAGCAGGAGGAAGCCCAGAGACTGCCCCCTGGTGGAGAGAAGGAGGCAGCCACGTGGAGGTGCACCAGGACAATGCTGAGAGGGGAAGGAGGGATGCAGAGATCCTCAAGGTGTGTGATTTGGAAGAGGGACACGTCTCCTGGTCAGACGGTGGCGAAGGCCTGAGAAGAGAGAGGCCCTTCAGCTAGGGGGTCCTGCCCAGTTTTCTCTTGCAGGGAAATCATATTTGAAAGCCTCTTGCTCCACCCAGTATCCTTCCAGGTTTGACATCCTGGGATCCATGAGGCTTCCTTACTGCTCCATGACTTTCCCTAAAGTCCCCCTACCTCAGACTCATCAACCAGAGTCACCAGGTGCTGGTTAGGCTCCCCTCCCTTCTTGTCATACGACACTAGGGACATTATTAGCTACCTCTCCCCTTTCCACACTTGTAGGACGTCACGCCCTCAGTCACCCTTTGTGCCTGGCCATTTGTAGGGCCAAGGAGGGACCCACTGAGACCTTCTGAGCAGCCAGCCTACCTCCGCAATGTACCGCGCCCTTTTCACCAAGCCTCACTGCCTGGGGTGCAACGTAAGTCTTTCTGCTGCTATATGAACCCATGTCCTGTGTTCTGTCCCCTCCCCCAAACTAGAGAGGTGCTCGTTAGCCTCCACCTGACTCTCTCAGCAGCATTTAATTCCCACTTCCCTTAGGCTTTCCCTACAGGTTCTATTTTTTTGCCCCAACTCTTCATCATTTCTCCTATTGGCTCTGGCTCCTCCCCAGAACCTCCAAATCCTTCTTAAATGTGACAGCTAAAATAAGATCAGGGAGAAGGCCAAGTGCAGTGGGATGATCGCACCCTGTCTTGCATGTGCTGCTTCCTCCTTCCTGGGTCCTGTCCCAGAGGTGTAGGCTGGCCCGGCACTGAGGATGATCCCAGGCTTGTGTCCCCTGGGATCCTGGGTCCCCTTGGATTTTCTCCTGGCCTCTTCCTGGGTTGGCAGGGCTGGTGTTTAACTTGTAAAAGCCTTGCCTTTTATTTCATCCATCCTGAACGGATCGTTGTTCTAATCCGCCAAGCGTCTCCTGAATTATATCCTGGCTTTCTTGGACTGTGTCTGCCTTCTGTGCCCCAGGCTAAGCCAGGATCTAGTTCTAAGATGCACCTACCTGGCTTTGGTTTGTTCATTTGTTCGCTCACCCATCCATTTAGTCAACAGCTACTTAGTCGGTTCCTCCCTGGCGCCAGCCACTCTACTGGCTTGGGGGTAATGCCATGCCTACGGCCGTGCCTGCTGCCCCGGGGAGCACGGTCTTAGTGGGCAACGTTGCTATGGGACAAGGGCTGTCCAAGGGCCTGTGGGGGCCTCTGCGGGGGCTAACGGTCACTCTGAGAGAGCTCATCATGGCATATAGCAACTATATTTCTGTAACGCCAGGGATGCCGTGGTAAGTAAATAAAACAAACAAAAAACACCAACCCACCAAACCAAACCAAACAAACCTCCAAGTCTCAATATCTTAACACAATAAAGTTCTCTTTTTTTCTCGTGCGTGCATTCCAGTGTAGGGCAGCCATCCTCTCTAGAGATTCCAGATGCTTCTGTCTTAACAGCATCATGTCAACACAGGTCAACATCCAGGTTAGTGTAGCAGGGAAAGGATGACCTGGGGACCCCCCCCCCACGTGCTTATAAGTGCCTTGGACAGCAAGACACACCACATCACTGCTGCCCACACGCCGCTGGCCAGGACTGGTCACATGGCCCCTGTGTCGGGACAAGGGAGGCTGGGAGATACCACCTGGCCACATGCTTAGACGGAGGAGATGAATTGGTGAACACATGGAGTAGTCTCTCCCACCGCAACGCACATGGCTGGCGCTCAGACAGAAAAGGTCAGTGAGTCACCATCGCCACAGTCAACCTTCTCTCTTTAGCCACCTGTCTTCAAAGCAGCTCTTGATCTTAAAGAAGAGGGCCAGGGCCAGAAGCCTGATATTTCCTACCCAGGGAAGGCCCTCGACAGGGTCCCATCCTTGGGGCAGTCAGTGTAGACCTTTGCTCCAGCCTGAGCTAGCGATAGGATCTTGGCTAAGGGGCCTCAGAGTCTCAGCACAGGGTAGTCTGGGGACCCACTGTGTTGGTCTGGGGTCTGCTGTTCTCAGATCCCTGCCCTGCCCTTCCCGGGCATCTCAGGGGCTGGCCGCTGCAGGCTCCCTTCCCCAGACTCCGTATCAGCAGGGTTCTGTCTCCCTGGTAGGGAGTGCAGGGTCAGGAAGGCAGCAGCAGGGGACAGCCCCTGTCTTCCTGTCTGGAGCAGCTATCGCCCAGCTCCTGCTCTCGAGGCCACCATGGTCCCAGCTGTCGCCGGTGACCCCCGCTCCCAGGCTGTGTCAACAGCTCCTCTTCCCTCTCTGTCCAGCTCGAGAGATGGCAGTGGCCCCTGGAGATTGCTTCACCTCTCCATTTGGCTCTTGGTTCCTCCAACATCTGTGTAACCAGGGCCCCACAAAAAATACATTCCCTCCATTGTGTACTTGAATTGATTTCTGTTTTCCCATTTAGATCCAGACTGATACACCATCGACTTGGCAGGACCCTGGTGGGGAAGGGGGAGGGAAGTAGGGGAAGGGAGTGGATATTAAGTGAGGTAGAAAATTTGACAAATGGAGATCAGGCGAAAACCATAGTCTCCTTCCTACCCCTTCTTTGTGGTCTCCAGCACAGACATTTGCCCTCCCAAGGGCTGTGTCTTCCAAATTGGTCCTTGGCAATAAAAGGTGGGGGGAGTGGGATAAACATGCATTAGAATAAACCCTGGCTGAGTTGGTCCTGCGGCAGAGGGGAAAATAGGCAGAGCTGAGTCCTCCAAGTTAGAGCAGAACTTTCTAGGAGCCCCATGCAGTCAAGGCCTGTGTAGCCCCATCCATCCCAAAGCTGGTGGGGAGACGCTTGGGTGCAAGCAGGGCCTTGCTGCATTATGTAAATCACCCTCAGGAAGGGGACCGCCTTCTCAGCCAATGCGATGAGCTCACTCCACCATCCATCCTGGCCCAGCTCACGGCAGCCCCGGCCATGCAGGCAGCAGGCAGCAGAGAGCCAGAGTTCTCTGTATGCAGAAGAACAGCTCTGAGGCGGGGAAATAATAAAATCAGAAACCATAAATAAAACCTCCAGCCTTGCACAGGGTGAACAAGCAGCCCCCTGGGGAGCTGGGCTCTGCTTGGTGATTAAATTCCAAACCAAGCCGGCCCCACCGGGGCTGTGGGGCTGCAGCAGAGGGAAAGGATCACAAAATAGTAGAAAACCGAAGGATTTCAGATGGAGATGCAGGACGTTAAAATTTTGAGGGACCTTCCCGGTGGCTCTCAACCCTGGATACACGTTGGGATCACCTGTGGTACCTTTTTTTAATAAACTAGAAAGACCAGACTCTGCCCCTCCCCAGCCCTGAAGATGCTGACTCAGTGAGGCTGGGTTGGGGCTGAGCTCCTCTGATGTTTCTGAAATGGGCTCCAGTCCAGAATCTTCAAGCTCCACTGATAAGGAATTCAGGGGTTCTGAGAGCAGGGCCAAGGGGTTCCTTCGCTGAAATTGAATCATGCAGCTCTTTTCCTAATGCACAGAGGAAATCAAAGTAATGAATAGAATGTTCTGTATTTAAAGTTTTCCCCCATAAATTTTTCCTCTCCTTTTGGCACCTACTGCTGTCTGCCTGCCAGTAATCAGTGAGAAACCGATATGAACAGAAAATCTCAGAAGCCATTGATCACATCTGCTTTGACGACTCTTTCTCTTTTCTTTCTTCTTTTTTTTTTTTTTTGTAAGCCCATGTGCTTCAGCTTATGTTTTTGTATTGTGTTTCTAGCACAAATTTAATTAAAGGTAACATTTCCAGGCAATCGAAGCTCTAGATAAGAAAAACAGGTAGTGGTTACTCAAACCTTCTTTAGAGCAAAGTGTGTTAAGTGTAAATAAATAAGACTCCATCTTTTGACCATCCTCAAGGTGTCCATAACAGGTGGTCCTGCCTTCCTAGAGGTCAAGGCCACAAATCCCAGAAGTAGTCTGCCAGGGTGAATGTCAACCCCACTGCTAATTAGGCATGTGACCTAGAAAAAGATAACCTCCCCGTGCCTTAGTTTCTCCATACGGGAACGGGGATAACAAATAGTATCCGCATCACGTGGCTATTCTGAGGACTAAATAAATCTGTGTCTCTAAAGATCTTCCAGTAGCACCAGGCACTTAGTGATGCTATTAGCTAAACCCTTTTGAGGATTCGGTGGGGGTGTGGGACAGCAGCATTAATATCTTTAAAGAGGATGCTTTAGTCAAAGGAATAATCTTTTCTCCATTTGTTTTTTTTAATTTAATTTTTTAGAACACTTTTAGGTTCGTGGCAAAATTGAAGTGAAGGTACAGAGATTTGCCATATACCCCAGTTTCCACATATGCCCAGCCTCCCCATTATCAGCATTCCCCCACCAGAGGGGTACATTTGATACAACTGAGGAACTTACACGGATTCATCAGTATCTCCCAAAGTCCACAGTTCACATGAGTGGTGTACCTTCTATGGGTTTGGACAAATGTGTAATGACAGGGGTCCACCACTACGGTATCATACAGACCGCAGACCATTTTCACTGCCCTGAAAAAATCCTCTGTGCTCTGCTTATTCATCCTTGGCAACTCTTGATCTTTTGATTGTCTCCATAGTTTTACCTTTTCCAGAATGTCATAGAGTCGGAAACATACAGTAGGTAGCTTTTTCAGCTTGGCTTCTATCCTTTAGTAATATGCACTTAAGTTTCCCTTGTGTCTTTCCGTGGCTTGACAGCTCATTTCTTAAAGGCATGGCATAATATTCCACTGTCTGAACGTGCCACAGTTTGATTATCCATTCCCCGACTGAAGGACAGCTCAGTGGCTTAGTCACCTTTTGCCAAATATGAATAAAGTTGCTGTCAACATCCACATGCAGACTTTTGTGTGGTCATAAGTTTTAAACTCCATTGGGTAAATACCGAGGAGAGCAATTGCTGGATTGGATGGTCAGACTATGTTTAGTTTTGGAAGAAGCTGCTAAACTGTCTTCCAAAGAGACTACCATTTCACATTTCTATGAGCAATGCATGAGAGTTCCCGTTGCTCCACATCCTCGTGGGCATTTGGTGTTGTCAGTGCTCTGGAGTTTGGTCATCCCAACAGGTGTGTGTTGATGGCTCACTGGCTTCACTTGCCTTTCCCTGATGACAGACGAGGTGGGGCATCTTTTCATTTCTCACTTGCCATCTGTAGATCTTCAGTGAGGGGTCTGTTAAGGTCTTTGGCCCATTTTTTAAATTGGATCGTTTGCTTATTGTTGAGTTTTAAGAGTTCTTTGTATAATTTAGATAAGGATCTTTTATCAGACACATCATTACCAAGCATTTTCTCCCTGTCTGCTGCTTGTCTTCTCATTCTCTTGACATAATTTTTTAATCACATAGTAATCCATGAGTCATTCTCCTTCTAAAACCCACAACAAGATAACAGTATATATAGAATTACAAAGTACCAGCCCCTCTTCAAGAACGTCTCCATCCCAAGGCCACTTCTTCCCCGAGAGATACCCACTGCCCTTCAGCAGTGTGAGCACAGCCAGATCTTCTCTTGGGAATCCCTAGGTAGCTAAGACACCCATCCTGTTCTCTAGGGACTGACAGTCTGGGAGGGCAGACAGACAAGGAAATAAAGCACAGCAGAGGGTGGTGAGTGGAAAGAGGGATCTAAGTGGAAGAAGCACATATAGTTTTCTGGCTTTACCGGTGAGGAAGGTTGCAGAATGGTTCTGCTGTGGGGTAAGGAGCCAGGCCAGTGGTTCTCAACGTGTGATCCTTGGACCAGCAGTGTCAGCGTCAACATCATGGGAAGGCTTGTTAGAAATGAAATCCTCAGGCCCACCTGGACCTGTGAGTCAGAAGCTTAAGGGGGAGTTTGCAACAGTCTGAATTTTGATAAGCCCTTGAGAAGATTCTGATGTACGCTGAAGGTTGGGAACCACTGCCCTAGAACTAATCCGTTCAGAGGCATTTCCTGAGACTTCCTACTCTCCAGCTGGTAAACCAAGCAGGGCTATGGACAAAATGACTGCAGAGCTGCCCGAGGAGATGACGCTGCTGGCATGAGCTCACCCGCAGGGGCAGTGAGCAGAGCAATGGAAGGCGCAGAGCTGCCCACTGGGTGGGGGTGGAGGTTGGGGTGGATAGAAATCACATTAGCCATTTCTCCTTCTGGCCAGACCTTTTCCTGGGAGATAAGTCTCCGCCCCTTCCCTTTGCTTAAGGGAAGTGTCGCTTCACACTGCTTAGCGGATTTCTCTGGAGAAGTCTGCAAAGTGCACACACCATCCATAATGAATGAACCCATTTCCTGTGCAAATCAGGTGGGAGTCGGGACAGATTAGCCCTGGTAATGGAGTGAAAGTCAAGCTCATTTGTTTGCAGGACTGTTGGGAAGTCCAAGTCCCTTGGTGCAGCTCCATCTGTGGGGAATGGAGCAGAGAAGAAGGCATGGTGTTCCCTTGAGAATGTGTGTTGCATGTGTGTGCCCGGGCTCCCTTATGTGTGTGCGTATACTTTCCTGTAGACATTTTTAGGAGGGAGGGAGGAATATGAAAGCCATGTTCCATAGTCTGAGACCCTGACTTGGTACAGTCATGGCTGAAGCCCTTTGGCCTCTTTCTTTTCACCCCTGCCCCACCTAGGACCTAGTTCTGGCCCTGACCTCCAACCTGGTTGGTGGGTAGGCGGGGGAGCTCTGTGACTTCCTCAATGTGAACCAATGATTTCTTCTTTCAAGGTTTATCTATTTCTAGAGGCTCATGAGTTAAGATTACAAAAGAACATTACTTTCCCATTAAACCAACTTGGCCCCTCCAAGGGAACAGGTCTGAGAGAGCAAATTACCAGGGGAGGAAAGATAGTGAGACCTGAGACTCCCCTTTTGTCCCCAGAGTCACCCACACTTGGGTTCTCCCCATGATTACTGCTCCCACCACTTGGCTGACCTTGGGAGCATCATGCCTCCTTTAAAGCTGTTTTCCAAACAGGCCACATTTTCTTTCCTCCTTGCCTAGGCTGGGATAGTTAAATAAGTCTTTACTGGAAAATCAAGGATATAATGAGAAAAAGAAAATGCAAAGCATTACAGGCAACTGGCCAATCTGGCTCACCCCCACCTTGGGGTGGCCTGGACCCCTTTCCTCCCCACTCCATGCCAGCCTCATTGTGCTGGGTGCCATCTTGGTTCCCACGCCAAGAGATCCTGCCTGGACAACAGCCCCCTTGTGGCTGAGATTTAGGAAAATGAGGTTCAAAGAGAGAAGGATGTTCCCTTCTGGTTGTCTAAGAACTGCCTTCAGAGTTCTTGGGTGTCTGACTGAGGACTCCACACTTCTAGGTAAGTCTGAAAAGGAATGTAAGAACATTCTCTTTCAGGGAGATACTATCCCTTCCCCACAAAGGTGTAGCTCCAACAGGCACCAGTGCTGGGTTTAGGTACCAACACAGTAAGCCTAAATCAATTCCAAAGATAAATAGAGGATCAACGGCCATTACCCTGCAGATATGCCCATATCCCTGCTAGGTCCCTAGATGGTCAACACTGGCCTTTATCAAGCTGCTGTACCCTTCTGACATTGGCCTCATGCCCAGAGATGCACCTGGTCCTGCCCTCCTGCATCCTTCCCTTCACCCTCCTCTTACGGTGGACAGGCTTTGTTCCCCACCCTAGGGCTCCCAGGCTTCTTCTCCAACTGAGGTGGCTTCTCAATACCTGAGCCATGACAGGAGAACCTGCAGTAAAGGTTTCCAGGATGACTTAAAGGTACTTAAGAATCTATAGCAAATATAGGCCTAAACCCACACAGAGCATGGCCCAGGGTTAGAAGGGACTTGCAAGTCCCCAGCCACCAGCCACAACCCAGGGAGCCAGCCTCCAAGGAGGAGGGTCTGAGGGTTCAGACCGCTGCTGCTTCTTCCTGGGAGAGCCCAAGTTTCAGATGAGCACATGCCGTTCCTCATGGGGAAAGTCACCCCCTGCCTCTGCTGAAAACTTTCTTATGGCTCCCAACACCTACTTTGGATAAAATCCAAATAGCTCAGTGCCGCCCACAGGCCCTCCAGGCCCTTGCCCCTGTCTGGGTGCCAAACCCACCCCCATGCCTCTTGTCTGTACCCACACCACCCTCTGCCTTGTGAGCTCTGACCTATCCTGTACAAATGTGACCTCCTCTGGGAGCCCTCCCTGAGCATCCCGAAGGAGTTCCTTGAGCTCGTCTGTACTCCCCTAGCACCCATGTTTCTGTCATGTCTCCCACAGGGCTTTTCACACCTTTCGGTAATGATCTGTCTACAAATCACAGCAGGCTGTGGACCCCCGGCAGGGGTGGGGGGTGTTTTCCTGTACATCTTTGTCTACCTGCAGGCCGCACGCTGGGGGACACATGGGAGATGCCAAATGAACAGGGAACTGAAGAGGCTCGGCCTGAGCCCTGGCTAGAGAGCTCCACAGAGCTCAGGAGAGCATGGATTCCCCAGGGACCCAGCCCCTACAGGGGCCATGCTTTTCTCCTAGCAGGACCCACTCACATTCCCAGAATGCCTTTTTTCTCTCCCAAAATGCTAAAGCAGAAACTGCAGGGGAAGGAAATATGTGGAAACCCACCAGATGACTTTCCTTATTGTCCCTATGCCAGGTGTCCTGGGAGGGGTCAGAGCCCACTCTCCACTCCTCCCACCTGCCAGATGGCTTCTTTGTAATAGGCAGGTCTAATTTTACAGCCAGAGGGAGGCAGCAAAGATGGAAAACTGCTTCAGGGACTTTAGTACCCTCCCTCCCACGGGACCAGGCTCCTTCCCAGAGAGCAGACCCTCAGAACCCAGAGCCAAGACCATCCTCAGACGTGGGCAAAGAGAGTGCTTGCTGCGCAGAATGGTGCAGGAGGGAAGCTGTCTCAGGGAGTGGCAACTCCCCATCTCCCTCAAATACCTCTGCCCACTGACTGTAACACTGTTCTAAGACCCAGCACGGGCACTTCATTCTTGGGGGTGTGGGTTTAGGCTCTAGGATTCAAATGTCCCTGAGAGGGATAATAAGTTGGGCAATTATCAGTATCTTCTTCAGGAATAGTTACTTTAACAGATAATGAGAACTGTCTTAGTCAGCTCAGGCTGCCATAACAAAACACCATAGAGAGGGTGGTTTAAACAATAGGAGTTTACTTCTTATAGTTCCTGAGGCTGGAAGTCTAAGATCAGGGTACCAGCATGGCTGGATTCTAGTGAGAGACTTCTTCTTGGCTTATAGACAGTGACCTCCTGGCTGTGTCCTCACCCAGCAGAGAGAGCACTCTGACATCTCTTCATCTTCTCATAAAGGCAATAATCTCATTGTGGTCCTCCACCCTCATGACCGCATCATCTCCCAAAGGCCTTGTCAATAAATACCATCACATCAGGGCTTCGATATATGAATTTGGAGAGGACAAAATATTCAATCCATAGTGTCTACCCCTCATGCCCCAAATTCATATCCCTCTCACATGCAAAATATATCCATTCCATCCCAAAGCCTTAACTCATTTGCATCAACTCTAACCTTTAAAATCTAAAGTCTCATCTGAGTATCTACACCAGACATGGGCAAGACTCAGGTATGATTCACCATGAGGCAAAACCCTTCTCCATCTGTGCACCTGGGATTCCAGACAAGTTATGTGCCTCCAGGCACAGGAGGAGACATTCCTATCCACAATGGAGAAACAGGAAAGAAGGAAGGGGTCATGGGTCCCAAACATCAAGAAAGGAAAACTCCATAAGATCTTAAATCTTGGGAATAATCCTCTTCACTTCATTGCTCTACCTTCTGGACCCACTGGGGTGGACGTCCCACCTCTGCAGCTCTGCCGAGTGGGAGTCATGTCCCCAAGACTCTTGGAAGCCCTGCCCCCAAGTTTCCCCCCAGCTTCCATATCTTTGGGGCAGTCCTGGGCCCTAGGCCTCTGGCCAGGGGCTGTCTGGTCTGTTGAAACCGAGGTGGTGGCCCTGGTGGTCTCTGGATGGCCTCCAGGTCCATCTTCCCTCTTCGTGATGAATCATGCATGCTCACAACCAAGCAGCTCGATGATGTGGTCTTGTCGGATTGTCTCAGAAGTCCAACAGCTTCCCTTCATTACATCTTGCCTTCTCTGTTCCCTTTAGTTCAAGCTGTCCATGTCATTGTGGGGTAATCTCACCTCTGCTCCTGGCTTCTGCTGCAATGGCTATTAAGCCCGTGAGTCCATTGTGATCTCTTCATCAGATGGCTGCTCAGTCACATTCGTGTTCTTTTCAAAACAAGGTGTCTCGTTTTTTGAATTTTGGATAGGCTAAGAAATATCCAAATCTTCAAGTTCTGCTTCCTTTTTGCTGACCAATTACTTCACTGTCTCTCTTCTTTTACATTTTATGGTAAGCATTCAGGAAGGACTGAACCACTCCTTCAATGCCTTGCTTAGTGGTCTCTTCAGCTAAGTATCCAGTTTCATCACTCAAAATTGTCACCTTCCACACTACCCAAGGGGACAGCTCAACCCAGTCCTTTGCCACTCCCTAACAAGGGCCACCTTTGCTCTAGTTTCCCCTGACATGTTCCTCACTTCTGTCTGAGGCCTCACCAGAATCACCTATATTTCTGAAGGGCATCTCAAGACTCTTCCAGTCTCTCCCATTATCCAAAGTCCCCTCCAGGTTTTTAAGTTATTGGTTATAGAAGTATCCTGCTTCTTGGTATCAAAACCTCTTACTCAGGGAGGGGAGTTAAGATGGTGGAGGAATAGGGGACCCCTTTTTCAGCCGGTCTCCTGAGTCGAGCTGGATAGGTACCAGACCAGCCTAAATAACCACGGAATCAGCCTGAGACGCAGGAAGATGCCTCTGGATCTCTACAAATGAACATCTCCAGCGCTGAGTATTGAGGTACGAAGCAGGGAACCGTGAAACCGTGCACAGATATCGGAAGATAAACAGAAGGGGGAGGGAGCCGCCATGTTCGGCCCCGGGAAGCGGTAGCCACCTGCACGGGGGAGCAGGCGAACTCTCGGACCAGCACCCGCGAGAGAGCAGACTGAGACCGTGAGCTGGGGAACGCGCGCGACCAGACTGAAAACCAGAGCTCCAGCGTGCTCACTGGAACCAGACTGAGACCGGGAGCTCCGGGAGCACGTGGAGGCGGCTGGCGGCTGGTGGTGTTAGAAACACAAAGGACAGAGACGCGCCGGCCCTGGAAGTGAGGGCTGGGACGCCGGATGTGCGGCGCACATCCCGGGACGCTGCAGGGCTGAGCAGCGCTAACAGAAACAGAGTTAAAATGGCCAGAACATCAGTGGAGAACAGTCCGCGACCCCTCTATTCTGAGACAGAGGCTGGTATTCGGCCACTGCTGCTCTGACTCTCAGAAGAGGCAGAGCAAACCGCCAGGGAAAGCCACCAGGGGACAAAAGCCTGGAAATACCGGCTCACAGTGTGCCCATCCCCATCCCCCCTCGTAGGGGACACGGAGGCTCTACCCAAACAGGGTTGCCTGAGTATCTGCGTGGCAGGCCCCTCCCCCAGAAGGCAGGCTGAAAAATCAAGAAGCCCACATCCCTAAGATCCCTATAAAACAAGGGCGCACGGCCTGGGTCCCGGTCAATAATTTGGGCTCTGGACAACCCCACAACATCTCCTCATCAGAATGACGAGAAGGAGAAATTCCCCCCAGCAAAGAAAAGACAATGAGTCTCTGGCCTCTGCCACAGAACTAATGGATATGGATATAACCAAATTATCAAAACTGGAATTCAGAGTAACAATGGTCAAGATGATGTGTAGACTTGAAAAAAGTATTAACGAAAATGTTAATGAGAATATAGAATCTCTAAGGGCAGAAATGAGAGTGAATCTGGCAGAAATTAAAAATTCTATGAGCCAAATGCAGTCAAAACTAGAATCTCTGACGGCCAGGGTGAATGAGGCAGAAAGAGCATTATCAAGCGGGTGGAGATGGGTTAGTAGAAGAAAAAGCTAAAATAGAATCTGGACTTAAAAAAATCCACACTCAAGAATGTAGGTTACGGGAGATTACTGACTCAATGAAACGTTCCAATGTCAGAATCATCAGCATCCCCAAGGGGGTGGAGAAAAACAGAGGTCTAGAAGAGATATTTGAACAAATTGTAGCTGAAAACTTCCCTAATCTAGCAAAGGAAACAAACATTCATGTCCAAGAGGCAGAGAGGACCCCTTCCAAGCTCAACCACGACAAACCTACACCACGTCACATCATAGTGCAATTCACAAATATTAGATCCAAGGATACAGTATTGAAAGTGGCCAGAAAAAAATTTCTCACGTACCAAGGCAAGGTATCAGAATTCGTCAGACCTGTCTACACAGACCTGGAATGAGAGAAAGGGTTTGGGGGGCATTTTTAAAGCTCTTTCAGAGAAAAACATGCAGCCAAGGATCCTTTATCCAGCAAGGCTGTCATTCAGAATTGATGGAGAAATAAAGACCTTCCAGAATCACCAGTCATTGACCAATTTTGTAACCACAAAACCAGCCCTACAGGAGATATTAAGGGGGGTTCTAGAAAAGTAAAAAGGCCCCAAGAGTGATACAGAACAGAAAATCACAATCGATAGAAACAAAGACTTTACAGGCAACATGGCATCATTAAAATCATATCTCTCAATATTCAGTCTCAATGTAAATGGCCTAAATGCTCCCATAAAGTGCCACAGTGCTGATGATTGGATAAAAAGACATGACCCATCCATTTGCTCTCTACAAGAGATTCATTTTGAACCTAAACATACATTCAGACTGAAAGTAAAGGGATGGAATACCATCTTTCACGCCAAAGGACCTCAAAAGAAAGCTGGGGTAGCAATTCTCATATCAAGCAGATTGGATTTGAAACTAAAGACTATAGTTGGAGACACAGAAGGGCACTATATTATTTTTTTAATGAATTTTTTATTATATTATGTTAGTCACCATACAGTACATCCCCGGTTTCCGATGTAAAGCTCGATGATTCATTAGTTGCATATAATACCCAGTGCACCATGCAATACGTGCCCTCCTTACTACCCATCACCAGTCTATCACATTCCCCCACCCCCCTCTCCTCTGAGGCCCTCAGTTTGTTTCTCATAGTCCATAGTCTCTCATGTTTCATTCCCCCTTCTGATTACCCCC
>NW_024425452.1:156881-187854 GCF_017311325.1 Ursus maritimus | reverse complement strand
GATACCAAAAGACGGAAAGTATTCCCTGCATATTCTCAGACCACAACGCTTTGAAATTGGAACTCAACCACAAGGAAAAATTTGGAAGAAACTCAAACACTTGGAGACTAAGAACCATCCTGCTCAGGAATGATTCAATAAACCAGGAAATCAAAAATCAATTTAAATAATTTATGGAGACCAACGAGAATGAAAACACAACGGTCCAAAACCTATGGGATACTGCAAAGGCAGTCTTAAGGGGAAAATACATAGCCATCCAAGCCTCACTCAAAAGAAGAGAAAAATCTAAAATGCAGTTTTTATATTCTCACCTCAAGAAGCTGGAACAGCAACAGAGGGACATACCTAATCCACGCACGAGGAAGCAGTTGACCAAGATTAGAGCAGAAATCGATGAATTAGAAACCAGGAGTACAGTAGAGCATATCAACAGGACTAGAAGCTGGTTCTTTGAGAGAATCAATAAAATTGACAGACCACTGGCAAGACTTATCCAAAAGAATAGAGAAAGGACCCAAATTAATAAAATTATGAATGAAAAAGGAGAGGTCACAACCAACACCAATGAAATTGGAAGGATTATTAGAAACTTTTATCAACAGCTTTAAGCCAATAAATTAAGCAATCAGGAAGAGATGGAGGCCTTCCTGGAAACCTATAAACTACCAAGAATGAAACAGAAAGAAATTGATTTTTTAAACAGGCCAATTAATTATGAAGAGATTGAGTCATTGATAAACAACCTTCCAAAAAACAAAACTCCAGGCCTGGACGGTTTTCCTCGGGAATTCTATCAAACATTCAAAGAAGAAATGACTCCTATTCTCCTAAAGCTATTTCAAAAAATAGAAACAGAAGGAAAGCTACCAAACTCATTCTAGGAGGCCACTATTACCTTGATCCCCAAACAAGGCAAAGACCCCATCAAAAAGGAGAATTATAGACCAATTTCCCTAATGAACATGGACGCCAAAATCCTCAACAAGATCCTGGCTAATAGAATCCAACAGTACATTAAAAGGATTATCCATCATGACCAAGTGGGATTCATCCTTGGGATACAAGGGTGGTTCAACATTTGCAAATCGATCAGTGTCTTAGATTTTATCCAGTAAGAAAAATTCAAAAATCATATGATTCTCTCAATAGATGCAGAAAAAGCATTTGACAAAATACAGCATCCTTTCCTGATTAAAACCCTTCAGAGTGTAGGGATAGAGGGTATATATCTCAATCTCATAAAAAACATCTATGAAAAGCCTTCAGCAAATATCATTCTCAATGGGGAAAAGCTGGAAGCCCCTCCCTTCAGATCAGGAACACGACAAGGATGCCCACTCTCGCCACTATTATTCAACATAGTACTAGAAGTCCTTGCAACAGCAATCAGACAACAAAAATTGACAAAAGGTATCCAAATCGGCAAAGAAGAAGTCAAACTGTCTCTCTTCGCAGATGACATGATACTCTATATGGAAAACACAAAAGAATCCACTCCCAAACTATTAGAAGTTATAGAGCACTCAGTAATGTATGGATACAAAACCAATGCTCAGAAATCAGTTGCATTTCTATCACCAATAATGAGACTGAAAGAGAAATTAGGAATCCATCCCATTTACAAGCACCAAAAACCATAGCTACCTTGAATTAACTTAACCAGAGACGTAAGGACTATATTCTAGAAACTATAAATCACTCTTGAAAGACAATGAGGAAGAACAAAAAGATGGAAAAATATTCCATGCCTCATGGATCGGAAGAATTAACAAATTAAAATGTCCATGCTACTCCAGAGCAATCACACTTTTCAATGCTATCCCGATCAAAATACCGAGAACGTTTTTCAAAGAACTGGAACAAATAGTCCTTAAACTTGTATGGAACCAGAAAAGGCCCTGAATCGCCAGAAACTGTTGAAAAGGAAAACAAAGCTGGGGCATCATGCCGATGAGTGTACTACAAAGCTGTGATCACAAGACAGCATGGTACTGGCACAAAAACAGACATAGACCAATGGAACAGAATAGAGAGCCTGAAATGGACCTACCTCTTGGGCAACTAATCTTTGATAAAGCAGGAGAAAAACATCCAGTGGAAAAGACAGTCTCTTCAATAAATGGTGCGGAAAATTGACAGCTACATGCAAAAGAATGAAACGTGACCACTCTCTCTCACACCATACACAAAGATAAACTCCAAATGGATGAAAGACTCGATGTAGACAGGAATCCATCAAAATCCCAGAGGAGAACATAGAAGCAGCACTCCTACAACATTGGCCAAAGCAACCTTTTTCATGACACATCTCCAAAGGCAAGAGAAAAAAAGATAAATGAACTTGTAGGACTTCATCAAGATAAAAGCTTCTGCACACCCAAGAGAAACAGTCAAGAAAAATTAAGAGGCAGCCCAATGGATGGGAGAAGATATTTCAAATGATGCTACAGATAAAAGACTGGTATCCAAGATCTACAAAAAGAACTTCTCAAACTCAATACATGAGAAACAAGTAAACAAATCATAAAATGGGCAGAAGATATGAACAGACACTTTTCCCAATGAAGACACATACAAATGGCTAAAGACACATGAAAAATGTTAAAAATCATTAGCCATCAGGGAAATTCAAATCAAACCACACTGAGATACCACCTTACGCCAGTTAGAATGGCAAAATTGGCAAGGCAAGAAACAACAATTGTTGGAGCCGGATATGGAGAAGGATCCCTCCTACATTTTGGTGTGGGAATGCAAGTGGTACAGCCACTCTGGAAAACAGTGTGGGAGGTCCTAAAAGTTACAAGAGCTACCCTATGATCCAGCCATTGCACTACAATGTTTACCCCAAAGATACAGACGAGTGAAGAGAAGGCAGTATGACCCCAATGTTCATGGCAGCAATGTCCACACATAGTTAAATCGTGGAAGGAGCCGAGGATGCCCTTCAACAGATGACTGGATTAAGAAGTTGTGGTCCATATATACAATGGAATATTACTCAGCTATCAGAAAGAACGAGTTCTCAACATTTGCTACAACATGGACGGCACTGGAGGAGATAATGCTAAGTGAAATAAGTCAAGCAGAGAAAGACAACTATCATATGATTTCTCTCATCTATGGAACATAAGAACTAGAATGATCAGTAGGGGAAGAAAGGGATAAAGAAAGGGGGTAATCAGAAGGGGAATGAAACATGAGAGACTAGGACTCTGAGAAACAAACTGAGGGCTAGAGGGGAGGGGGTGGGGGAATGGGATAGGCCGGTGATGGGTAGTAAGGAGGGCACATATTGCATGGTGCACTGGGTGTTATACACAACTAATGAATCATCGAGCCTTACATCGAAAACCGGGGATGTACTGTATGGTGACTAACATAATATAATAAAAAATCATTATAAAAAAAAAAGTTAAAAATTGAGCTACCCTATGACCCAGCCATTGCACTACTGGGTATTTACCCCAAAGAGACAGACGTAGTGAAGAGAAGGGCCATTTGCACCCCAATGTTCATAGCAGCATTGTCCACAATAGCTAAATCGTGGAAGCAACCGAGATGCCCTTCAACAGATGACTGGATTAAGAAGTTGTGGTCCATATATACAATGGAATATTACCAGTTCTCAACATTTGCTGCAACATGGACAGCATTAGAGGAGATAATGCTAAGACAGAGAGACAATTATCATATGCTTCCTCTCATCTATGGAACATAAGAAGTAGGAAGATCGGTAGGGGAAGAAAGGGATAAAGAAAGGGGGGTTAATCAGGAGGGGGAATGAAGCATGAGAGACTATGGACTCTGAGAAACAAACTGAGGGCCTCAGAGGGGAGGGGGGTGGGGGAATGGGATAGACTGGTGATGGGTAGTAAGGAGGGCACGTATTGCATGGTGCACTGGGTGTTATACGCAACTAATGAATCATCGAACTTTACATCAGAAACCAGGGTTGTACCGTATGGTGACTAACGTAATATAATACAAAAAACATTAAAAAAAAAAACTCTTACTCAACATGGGCTGCCATAACAAAATATTATAGACCAGGTTGCTGAAACAGCAGGAATTTATTTCTTAGAGGGCCTGGAAGTCCAAGATTGGGGTGCTAGCACTGTTGGTTCCTAGTGAAAGAGACTTCTTCCTGGGTGGCAGATAGCCACCTTCTTGCTATGTCCTACATGGCAGAGAGTAAGCTCTGGCATCTCTTCCTCTTCTTGTAAGGGCACTAATCCCTGTATGAGGGCCTCATCCTAATGACCTCATCTAAACCTAATTATCTCCCAAAGACCTCATCTCCAAATAGGACTTTAACATAGGACTTTGGTGGGTGGAAGGACACAATTTAGTCCATAGCAAGAATAATTCCTTTGAAGAATGAAGGGGTTAACTAAAGTCTCCTGGCCAGAAAAAATAGGGCAAACCTCCTATATATGCAGAGTGCTTCATATCCTGCAAGCAGGGATATATATATAGTTGTTCAGGTTGTACACTGTACAATCTTAGTAGTTACCAGTCACTTCTGAGACCTTGTAGATTTGAAAGCTTAATATGACCCTTTTATGAAAGATAGCAAGGATGTATTTTGTTCTAAGAAAATCAGTATATTAAGATAACTTTCTAGCACTACAATGTCTTGAGGAAGGGTTTGTTTTTGTCATCTACACAAAACATAGTATATAGACTAGATTGGCCCTTCTGCAAAGACTTCTTTTGATTTCTAACAAGATAATGCTATGAGTTGATATTTTGGGTCCATTTGACTGGTGAGGAAGTTGAAATGGGCAGTATCAAAGTCATCCAGTGGGTAAGTAAGGAACTAGTCAGGCTATGATGCAAGCCCAAGACAGAGCCTCTTTCTCACTGCATTCTGGCCATTGTAGACATGGCTCTGTGTCTGGCTCCACCACTTTCTATGAAGATGTTTCTATTGATGATTCTCCTTGAGGAGAAGCTGTGGAAGGACTAATCTCTCCACACACACACACACCCCAGCCAAGCATCCCCTCCCCAATCCCTCAGGGAGCTCCAGGTCCTCCTGACCACACAAGAGCTACCTGGCTCAGGAGGATGGTGTGCTGAGAGCTGGCATCCCCAACCCCAACTCACCCTGATGGTCAAGCCCAGGAAAGGAGGGGGACCCTTTGGACCTTCAGGGATTTCTTTGCTGGAATTTGGGAGCTGAAGTGAGGAGAAGGTGGAACCCCAGAGTGTCTCTCAAGTGAGGTCTTTCTAAAACACCTACAGGGAGATAACTGAAAAATGAATAGGGATTTCTACTTCTCAATGGATGGGGAATCCTCAGGTTTTCATTTGAAATAATTAATTAATTAATAATAGAATGAAAAACAATGCAGATTTGAAGGGCTTGGAACTTCAGTCAATCAAACTTGTGAATAAGAGTTATTTCTTTTTAAGTTGACATATGGTATACATACAATAAAGTCCACAGATCTTAAAGGCACAGCTTGTTGAATTCTTATCTATGGATATGCCTGTGTAACCATACAGTTTTCCAGCACCCTCTTGCCCTGGCTTCCTGGTGCCCCTTCCTAGTCTCTAGTCCACTCCAGGGGTAACTGCCATTCTGATCCCTGTCACCAACAATGCCTTTGCTTGCTCTTGAACGTCATGTACATAGACTCATACGGTGTGTTTTCTTTTGTGTCTGGCTTCTTTCACTCAACCAAATATCTGTGAGATTCATCTGTGTTGTTGTGTATAACAAGTGTGTTCATTTTCTGTGCTGGGTAGTATTCCATGTGCACATATGCCACACAGTATGTATCTGTTCTATTATTGATAGACATTGGCTGGTTTCCAGTTTGGGGCCATTATGAATAAAGTGGCCGGGGACATTCTTATGCATACTGTTTTATGGGCACAAGCCCTCATTCCTCCAGGGTAAATGCCTAGCAGGGGAATTGCTTTCACAGTCTGATTAGATTATTTGGAAGGAGTGGGTCAGAGACACTTGTTTCAAGGGCCCAACTCACCACTGTTTGACCTTGGGTTGCCTACTTGCCCTTTTTTGGGTCCTCAGCATCCTTCATCTGTAAAATGAGGTCTAAGAAAACATCCCTCAGGTAGTCAGTGGGAGACCTAAAAGAGATAATGTAATACCTGTCAAGCCCCTTGAACAGCACACTTTGTTAGGACACATGAGAAAATAATTGTTCTTGTCTACTTAACTCCACCACTCAAATTTCACTCACCTCAGGCCAGCCTCCCCTCAGGAAGAGAGTCCCTGTGCTCTTCACCCCTAAGCCAGGTGAGACATGTAGGTATGCACCTGCCTCAAAGCTTGTACCAATTCCTTGTGCTAGAATGACGTGCCCTCTATGGTGAACATGTATGGTCTGTTCCTCATCTTCTGGAAAGGCTCCTGTGAACTCTACAGTTCTGGTGAGGGCTGCTAATCACAGATCCCATTCCTGCTCCCACACCCCCAAGTCCAAGATCAGCGTAGGGTTGATCACATGACACAGGCCTGGCCAATCAGAACCCTTCCCTAGGAGCTTTTCAAACAGGATCTCAGAAAAGAGAGCCCCTTTCTCTCTCTGGTCAAAAGTTTCTGGACAGAGACCACTTCATAGCTGGTCATTGATCAGTTTCTCGACAACTCCCTACCCTCCATCTACAACACAAAGTATAAAGGTCAGTGAGATTAGAGTTTACCCCGGGAAGAGCTGGGGAGCAGAGAGGAGGGAGAGGGAAAGAGAGCTGCTAACAGCCATGTCTTTGGTTCCAGGCCAGCTTCTTTGCTGGCCTTCTAAGTTATTTGGTTAATGAGACAATAAATCTCTCATTCTTTCGAAGCCGCCTTGAGTGAAGTTTTGTCATTAGCTCCCAAGACAGTTCTGACAAATATGCTCTAGGTGAAGGGTTCACACCAAAGGCCCTTGAGGGCCTCCCTCTAATCTTTCTCAAGCTCCGTCCACTTGGCCCTTCTCTTTGCACCAAACCATCCCAAGCATGCTCCTTGCTTTTGAAGCCATGTCCAGTGGTCGTTTATTAAGTGCACATGTGGAGTGCCCAGCCAGACTGTGGGTTCAGGCTGCACGGCAGGCAAGTGGAAGGCCTGGCCCCTGACCTTGAGCTGTGTACCATCCCTACACAATTTCTCATAATTGCTTTCTGATTTATGCTGCTTTCCTTGGTGTGGTATTGACAAATGGAAGATTTGATAGATTCTTTCCAGGTCATCTATTTAAGGTATCTTCGGTTAATGCAGGAAAGAAATAATGTTCAGTTTTTAAGTGATTGAACTCCAGCCACATGTTATTTTTAGCAACATGCCCAGAGACCTGAGCAGCTGCCCTGGCCTGAGTCGGGAAGTGGACCCATTGGTCCTGGAAAGATTTATCCTGCTTGACTATTGCCTTCCTAGGTGGTCTCAGAAACCTCTAAAATCCTGCACTGGCAGTTCTCACCAGGGACAGGTGTGTAGTGAGAGAGTGAGACACCTGGACTCTGAAGCCAAAAACCAAATAAAATTGAGGGAAGAAAAAGGAGAGTTCTGTCTATCCCTGCCCCAGTGCCTGTAAGACCCTGATGGCCCATTAAACCAGCTGCCTGACATGGCCCCTTTGAGAGGGATGCCTGGACACCAGCTATGATAGACTGCATCATTTAGCTACAATTTTTTGCCTCTCCCTCTATTCACACCCTTTGCCATATAACTTTGTTGTGTGTACCGAGCTGGGTGGAGAAATATCTGTCCCTTGACTTGCTTTCAGCTTGTCATGTGACCAGCTTTGTCCAGTGAGATATTTGTGGGGAGACATAAGGAGGCTGGGAAAAGTGCCTCTTACACGTCTACCCTTGCAACAAGCACATGCCCAGGCCAGTCTGCTAGAGGATCAGAGACATGTGGGGTCAAACCAAGTCAGCGCAGTCCTCCTAGCTAAGGCCGGCCCGCATCAGCCAATAACGAGTGTACTCCTGACATGTGAGTAAGTCCAGCCAAGGCCCAAAGACCCAGACAGCTGAGCCCAGTCTTTATAAACAGAGACCCACTATTTAGATGTTCACAGTTTAAAGTCACAGAGTTTCAGGGGCGCCTGGGTGGCACAGCGGTTAAGCGTCTGCCTTCGGCTCAGGGCGTGATCCCGGCGTTATGGGATCGAGCCCCACATCAGGCTCCTCCACAATGAGCCTGCTTCTTTCTCTCCCACTCCCCCTGCTTGTGTTCCCTCTCTCGCTGGCTGTCTCTATCTCTGTCGAATAAATAAATAAAATCTTTAAAAAAAAATAAAATAAAATAAAGTCACAGAGTTTCAGGGTAGTTTGTTAGGTAGCATTAATTGTGACCACACACCCCCTGTAATACAGAGATTGTCAAACCACGTATGTGCAGACCAGCTAGGTGGGTAAGAACTCTGAACCACTGAAAGATATGAGTTAGTTAAAGTATTGGAAGCCGAGAGTTTTTTTGAGAATTGCTTTTTAGGGTCTACAGTGACTGAAGTACATATATGTACATATATAAAGTACATATATACAAAGTTAAACAACTGTCAGGTCGAGGAATGTACTTGAAAGAAAAATAAACTTAATTACAATCAACTTATTGATATGGCAGTGAGAGTTGTTAAATCATTTAGAAAACAACTTTAGCCATTAGTCACACATTTTTCTTGCAATGGGAACAAACCCACAATTTTCTTTATCACGACAATCTTTACTTTTTGTTTCCTTTGGTTGTTTTAACTCTTAACTTCTCCATTAATAGCGGCCCCTATCTCTCCTCCACAGGTACCCAGTGCCCTAAGGCTGCCTTAGGTTAAAATACAGTGAACTTTCACAAACTGGGGCACTGGAATGGGAGTGGGACTTGAAGCACACTCTTCTGCCAGAACTCTTCTACTATTAGAAGAGAGGAAGAGGAGATCTCAGGGGACCTGAAAAGAGCTAAATGTGGCCATGGCGATATGTCCTTGAAGATTCACATTTAATCTAATAAGCCTATGTGAAATTTGCCAGCAATTCTGGATTAATGGTTCCCTCAGGAGCTTTGCAGAAACAAACACAAGTCTTTTTTGAAGAACACACATTAAATCAGGTCTCAACAAATTCTCAGATAAAATTGTGAAGAACATGGGTTCGCAGTTTAAAATCACCAAACACACAAGGAAGCAAGCCACCATGAGGAAGAGTTATCAGAAACAACAAATTGGAAATCAGATCACCAAAAATAAGAACTACAGTAATCATCAGATACCCAGGACAAAAGTAGTATGTCTGATGAATTTAAAGGATTGAAGGGGGGGGGCGCCTGGGTGGCACAGCAGTTGGGCGTCTGCCTTCGGCTCAGGGCGTGATCCCGGCGTTCTGGGATCGAGCCCATCAGGCTCCTCCGCTGTGAGCCTGCTTCTTCGTCTCCACTCCCCCTGCTTGTGTTCCCTCTCTCGCTGGCTGTCTCTATCTCTGTCAAATAAATAAATAAAATCTTAAAAAAAATAAAATAAAGGATTGAAGGGGCATTGAAAGTATGGCGAAGCAAAGAACTACCAAAATTGACCGATTTGCAAAAGAACTAGATATGACGTCCATAAATGAAACAAATAAATGAAATTTTAAAAACTCAGTACAAGAGACAAATAGCAGAATAGGATTGCTGAAGTGAGAATCTGTGAACTACAGAACAGTCTGAGTTGACCTCACTGCCTAGGAACCCAGGTCCATGGCATGAAGAGACTCGATCTCAGTTGTCGGGAGAACCGGGGGCAGCTGGACCCAGCAGTGGCCTGCTCCCTGTAGTGAGACGGGTGGAGAGAAGAACATTGGCCATTCTACTTTCACTTTTAGGGAAGACTTTGTGGCGTTGTGCGGACAGAGAACCAGGGGAGGTCTGGTCTACAAGACAGAAGCCAGTATTACAGTCGGCTGCATCAGGGAGGGTCATCCAGAGTGACAAAATACTTTATGAGACAGTCATAGTAGGTGTTCTCGTTATCTGTTTGCTGTATAAGAAGCCACCCCAAAACTAAGGGGCTTAAAACAACAATAATCCTTTATTTTGCTCAGGATGCTGCCGTTTGGGCAGGGCTTGGTGGGGACAGCTGGCCTCTGCTCCCCATCCCATTAGCTGGTTGTTCAACAACTAGAGGCTGGAGGATCTCTTTCAAAGTGGCCCACCTGGCCGGCGAGTTGGTGCTGGCTGTCAGCTAGCAGCTTGCTGGGGCCTCGTTCCTCTCCATATGGGTTTCTCCACCGGTCATTCAGACTCCCTCATGGCCTGGTGGCTGAGTCCCCAAACAGAAGGCAGAAGTGCATGACTCTTTTACTACCTAGCCTCCAAAGCCACATGGTGTCACTTCAGCTATGCTCTGTTGGTTGAGATAGTCACAAAGATCTGCCCTGGTTCGAGGAAGAAGGGGAGCGAGAAGGTTCTAGAAGAGCATATGTCATGAAAGGTGCTGCTGCACCGTCTTCGGAAAACGCCACGGGTGATGGCAATCCGAGGTCAGGTGATGGCTGGAGAGCTAGGCAGGCAGCCAACCAAGGCGTCATCTCTGGGCTGGGATTTGGGGCAGAACTATAGCCCCTGAGTGGGGACAGTTGACAAGAGCAGGGACAAGCCTGGGAGTTTATTAGCAGGTGGCATAACGGAGGGATTAAGGGCAGATTCTCCAGCCAGATTCCCTGCTTTTGAATCCTGGCTTTCCTAATTAGCAGTCTAGGATCTGGGGCAAGGAACCTGACCCCTCTTTGCCTCGGTTTCCCCATTCATTGGGATAATGACGTACTTACCGCACAGGTTTGTTATGAGGATTCAGCCAGTTAATATAAGTAAGAGCTTAGAACAGTGTCTGGCCCACGGCAAGTGCTGTGTAAGGATAAGCTAATATTGGTTAATAGGCTGTTTCACAGAAAAGTACCAGGAAGCAATCAGGGAACAAAACCGCCAAATGGTGTGTATCAGAGCTCCGAAGTGAGGCAAACTTATACCAATGAGAAGGGTGCTGGGGTGGGGGGGCCAGGGATGGGGAGCAGGAGTCCCAGAGGCCCCGGGGGTGGGGGAGGTGGGGCCTTGGGACACTGAGGAAGCGGTCCTTGGAGCGGAGAGAACAGTCTCTCAGCCCGGGGCCTGGAAGTCCTGCCTGGCTCAGAGGCAATACCAAGTTCAAACACTATAAAATACTCCGCAAGGTTGTTCGAGCAGTAAAAATAGTGAGGAGTCCTGAGGCTACTTAGAAATAGAACCACTGTTTTCTCCTTAATGAGCCACCACACGAAGCATTTAATTAAAACTGCCAGCGCTTCCGGAGAACGTGGACCGAGGGAGTGTCGAGGGCCCGGGTCCCAGGCGCTGGCTTGTCAGGGCTCAGGGTGCCCCTCAGGGGCAGGGTGCACCCCCACCTTGCTCCTTTCCCAAGGGGCACACATCTGCATTCCGGGTTCCCCGGAACCCTCATGATAGTTTCCAACCCTCCTCATCACGGTGAAGAGTCACCCTCCACTGTCCTCACATCTCTGTGAGGGCAACTTGCTTTGCCTCTCTGAGCCTCAGTTTCCCCATGTGAAAAATGGAGGTAAGGAGATCTCCTTGCTAGGGCTATTGTTGGATCAGAGACGATACCTCCTGGAGGGGCCCCAGGCTCCTTTCCTTCCAGCCCTGCACATTCTTGCTCAGCACAATGGGGGTTCTGAGGGCTGCGGGCGCTGTTTTTCAAGCCATATGCTGTAAGGTGCTCCTGGAAAAGAGGCTCCCAGGGGTCAAGTGAGTCTGGAAACATTGGGCTATCCATGCATGACTCCCCACTGGACTTGTAGGGTGCAAAGCACATGGGTATCCTAAATGTTCTGAGAAGTCCTGGCATGGAGACTCCTGCTTTGTTTAACCCAGTGTTTTCTAAAATGTTTCACTGTGGAAACACTTTCCTTCTTTCACGTGAATTTTCTTTATGTGTTTCACCCGTTAGCACCATGGGGGGCAGTCAGAGGAAACACTGCGGTGGCAGAAATCACACGTGCAGCATTGCCTCATCTCTCTGAACTCATTTGTCATCTGAGAAACAAGGTTCATTCACATCCACCTTGCAGGTGGCTCTGGTGTACACAGAACACCCACCCCAGGACCTGGCACACAGTGGGTGGGCAGGAAGTAGAAGCCGCCATGGCCACACAGGCACACAGACACGGGAGATGATACTGAAGGACACACACAGCAAAGGTGAGAGCTGAGACGGCGGCTGAGCCCAGGACTCCTTCCATCTCCTGGACCACCGTGGGGATGGTTCTCAGCACCAGGCTAAAGTTGCACCTGCAGGGGAGGGGTGTGTGGCCTTGGTGGGGCTTGGAGGACCACTGAGCACAGGGACAGGTGACGGAGTCATTATTGATTCTATTTATTGAGCACCTGCTGCACACCAGGCACTCTTAGCCACAGAGGATACACCGGTGAACCAAACAAAGTCCCTGCCTTCATGGAGCTTACATTGTCAACCAATTTTTTCAAATTAATAATAAATTAGGTAGGGATAAGGGCTACAAAAAAATTAAGCAGAATAAAACGGGATATTATTTTTCATAGGATGGTCCTCTGAGGAGATGATGTGAGCAGAACGTGGGGAGGGGTGGTGATTTCAGATTTCTTGACTCGCGGTCATCTTCACGGTCCTCGTCATCTCTGAGGTCCCCGCCAGCCTCCTCATCAGTTGAACTAAGCACCTTTCTGGAACGGACCTCCCCGGGTGCACTTCCAGAAGTGGCCACAAGGTGGAGTAGTGACCCTAACCGGGTTGGGGGCGAGATTTTGCTGAGGAATCCGAAAGACTGGAATCCAAGGCTCCTGCCCCTAGAATAGTATCAAGGTTTAGAATCATCTCTGGCTGTCTGCAGCCCCAGGAACCCCATAGAACTGGGCTGTAACCAGAACCCACGGTGTGGTGAGGGTCTTTGGCCATCTGCCACCCAGTGACTAGGAGGCTTGGGGCTGGGGAGGGAGAGGGAGAGGGAGAGAGAGCCCCACAGAGCTTAGAGGGAAGCTGAGTGAGGGGGGGGCACGCGGACGCCCAGCACAAGGTCCAGGGGGTCCCAGGCTGAGATTGGCACCACCCGAGAGCAGTTCCAGCCAGGATTTGTTCTCCTTGTGATGGGAGATGGTTTTGGAGGTTTAAGACATCCATCAGCTTCTAGCTGAGGGGAAGGCAAGTGAGGAAGCGGCAAGTGGAGAGAGAACTGGCCTATAAAGGCTGAGTCCTGATTCCTACAGTCAGGCAGCGGGGAGTAACAACCTATCTGTGTGTGGTTTATGGCTTGCTAGCTGTGCCTATAAATTCATCTTAGCATCGGGAGAGGCAGCTGTGAGCTTGCTGGCTGCCTGCCGTGATTCTGGGGTAAAAGGGACCGACTCAGACCCCCCCCCCATTTTCCTTTGGGCAGTAGCTGCAGGACAGTTCTTGGTGGCAGAACTGCCAAGACCCCTTGTTTGGGGTCTTCCCTGAGGGCCCACTGAAAAGGGGTAAGGTGGCTTGCTCCCCTTGGCAGCCAGGACCTACCTCCGTTCCCCCTCATTCAGATGATGGATTACCCTCCCTGACTCATTCCAGTGAGACAGAATCACAGGGTTTCCAATTTTCCTGGCATTTTGCTCCCCAGTAACATGTGAACAGATGGGGCAAGGTTCTCTCTGAGGATCCCAGGGTAGGGAGGGCAGATTCACCCCAGGGAGGTTCTTTGCTTTTCTCTGGGAGGAAAAATCCATTTCATGCTGCTCTGTGATTTCACTAACCTTTCAATGCATCGGCTGAGGACTTAAGGTGTATTTCTGCCTGTGCCCTGGCTCTCATCTTCTGGAAAGGGGGAGAAGAATACTTACTGGGTAGGGTCATCTGGTCAACTTAATAAGATAATATGTGTAATAGCAACTGGCACCTTGTCAGGACTCAATAAATAGTAATTACGTTTATGTCTAGAAAGGAGGAGGCACACCTTCATATCTATGATCTTGTTTATTCCACTGAACAACCCTGTTTGGTGCATTCCACTTTTTTTTTCTTATTTCATTAATTTTTTTTTCCACAAGAAATATCTGAGAATATTCTCATCATAACAGAATTGAGCACTGAATCAATATTTGGGGTAAAATATAAGCGTCGCTCCTTAACACCCCCTCAGTATATACTCTTGCCCACCCTCCCACACACAACAGACTCCCCAGAGGTAACTAGTGATGTAAGTTTGGTGTTTATCTTTCCAGACTTTAAATACATGTACTTTTTTTTTCTTTAGCCAATACTGTCCTTGTTTCGTGTCAGATAGCATTAGATGAAGATTGCATTTTGAATAAACTGGAGAGTTCCTGTTTCTCTCAGGCAGCTGTTTCTCTCGGACTGCGGTTAGTTCCATATCAACATTCAATGTGCTAATTGCAAACAAGCTTTTGAAAATAGGCATTCAGAAAGTGGTTCGTCAACAGTATGTAAATAATTCCTGTTAAGGTCTAGAAAGTCATAGAGGTATATACGCGGATTCTCTGACTCACTTTTCTACCAAGTGGCCCCAGCCTCTGTTCCAAGCTCTGATGAGGGGATAGGGCTACAGATCCTAGGGACGTGACTCTTCAGGCCACCTTCTGTCAAAATAAGTCGCCAAACACAGAGGAGCTGTCTGGCTGCATGAAGGTTGGGTCAAGCCTAATTCTGGGTTTTGAGCTCTGTTAGGGCAGGGAGGACAGGGTCCCATGGACTCTAGGGAACCCTGAGGGCCAGAAGTGGACCATCCAGTCCCCACCTGCCTACCTGCCCGCAAGCCGTCCCCGGGCCTGGAAGCACACAAGTCACTGAGCTGATACTTGCTGAGTGTCTGTGGGGTGTTTCTCACCAGCCACACACTCGGGGTACATTCTTTCACCCACTCCACAAGCCAGTTTCAGGAGCTGGGTATAAGGGTCAGCTTTCCCCTTTTGTAGATGAAGAGACCGAGCTTGGAGAAGCCACACAGCCAAGAGCACACAGCTAGGAAGAGGCAGCGCTGGCCCGGAGCCTCCTTGGTTGAAACCCCGGTTCCAACACGGGGACTCATTCTTCTATTTTCTTTTACTTCTTGTTTATTCTTTCATAGTTTCTGTACGTAATATGTGAGTCCATTCTGATTATATGTAAAATAAAAATGAAATGCTTTTTAATCCCCCCAGTAGTCTCCTCCCTCCCCATAGCTGACTGCCCTTTTTTGTCAAGTGTGTCCTTCTGGACCTTTTCACACACACACACACACACACGCATGGGCACACACACACACGTGCGTGCACACACACACGCATGGGCGCACTCACACACACACACACACACAGAGTTACTATTATAAAAGTATAGAAGAGATTATACTGTGAAAATATTTCCATGCTCTTTCTTTTCTTAACAATGTGTTTCTTTCCAGGTTCATTTTTTGGACCTATTTCCTTTTTTTTAAATGGCTGGACAGCATTCCACGATACAACTGTGTCACAATTTCACTATTTGCTATTGATGGTCAATTTACTCCTCTGTAAAATGGAGATAATAGTTGTACTTGCCACATAGGATTATTGTGAGATTAAATGAGATAATACGTGTAAACGGCTGAAAATCAGTCATGGCACATGACAGCCGCTCATGTACAATTATTAGTTATTGTAATCTTTACCAACATCATCATTGCTAGTATTGATGCACATTAATATTATTTCCAGGTTTTTTGTTATAAAGAATGCTATAATGAGGACATTTCTCGTCATATTTTGTGTGCATATGTGAGTTTGCCTGTGGAATAGGTTTCTGCAATGCTGGGTGAGGAATTTGGAGAGAGAGGTCGGGTGTTTCTTCCCTGTGTCAGCCCCGTGTCTATGGCATCAACATTGTTCTAAAGCTATGGTTCCACAGGGCAGCCCCTCCTCAGGTTCTGACTCTCATAGGACCCAAGGAACACTTTCCTCCTTCCCTGGCCTCTTTAGCCTCCTGCTGTGGCTGGCTTCTGAGGGGCTTTGCCATCCCCTAACCCCGCTCGTTCCCCTAGAAGCTGGTCCTTTACATCATTGCCATCATTTGAACCATCAGGGCGTGGCCTCTGTGTTCTGCCTGGACCCTGTCCGACACACTGGCCTTTTGTTTTCTACCGATTGCCTGTTCATATTCTTTGCCCATTTTCTATAGCATTGCTTTTATGATGTATACTTTTTATAAAATATGAATATTAATATTTTATAAATATGACATATTTTAGTCTTAGTTTATCTTAAAATTTTTAATGTAATGTATTACATGCTTGTAGTAAAAAAAAAATTCTAGGGGCACCTGGGTGGCTCAGTCAGTTAAGCGTCTGCCTTCGGCTCAGGTCATGATCTCAGGGTCCTGGGATAAAGTCCCACATCAGACTCCCTGCTGAGCTTCTCCCTCTCTCTTTGCCCCTCCCCCTCCTCCTGCTCATGCTCTCTTTCTCAATTAAATACATAAAATCTTTTTAAAAATTTTCTAGCAACACAGAATGATAAAATGAGATTAAAATATCCTGAATGAGAGGCCTCCCCTGTGAGCTCTGTGGACATGCACAGAATGAACTAGGGGTGCATACTGACAAAGGAAGGAAGGTGTGATTGTGATTGTGGAGTGGACACTCAACTACAGCTCTAGCTGTCATTAGATCATTCAGTTTCTGCAGAGAGCGCCTTCTTGGTTTTAGCCCAGGGGTGAACACCACTCCTGCGGTCACTCCATGCATGGTCCAGAGAGCAGCTGACTGGCACAGCTGTTCTATGGACAGTCTCCTAATTAATCACCTTGACTTTGGCCTGCCTTCCACCTCTGCCCGACATTTGTGGACTGCAAAGGAAGGGGTGAGAGTCTCCCACCCCTGCCACCCCCCCAAGTCCTGGTGAGTTTGGGTGGTGGCCCCCCTGTGCTGGATTCTTCCCTTATCTGAGTCAGTTGCTCCCTATTTTCCACCCAGGCCTCTGGTCTGATGGCTCCCTCCTGTCCTCAGCAGGTAATGGGTATACTCCCTTTGGAACTTCTTAACTGTCACTTCAATGGGGTTTGGTCAAGTGGAAGGGATAATGGATATGCTTAGTTCTATGTAGGAAGACTACAGTGACTCAAACCACACCAAACACAAGATTGTTGCAGCTCATGGGGGAGGTGGCACCGCAGGGTAACCCATGTGTCCTTGTCCTCTAACCCTTCCTGCTGGCCCCTCCCACACCCATGCACCCACCCACCTTGCCTGCTCTCAGGCTCTCTAGTACCTGCCAGAAAACCTGTCCACACTGCTGCCTCCTTCAGAAGGCCGTGGCCAGAGCCTGGCCAGCATTATGACTTCCCTATCACTAGTGATCATTTTGGGGTCCTTCCCAGACCCTCTGGTCCTCTCTGCTGAAGCCCAGTGCCCATCCCCCTTCTCCTGGGATTCCGCCTGCCCCAGCTCCTTGACTGTTGGCAGCCTGCAGCCCGCTGCCTGACATAGCAAATAAAGTTTTATGTCATGTCTAGGGCAGCGTTCAAGCCAAAACAGCAGAGTTAAGTAGTTGAGACGGATATCACATGGATCACAAGACCTAAAGTATTTACAGCGTGACCCTTCACAGATGGTTTGCTGACTCCTGTTCTAGGCATTCTGCTCTCCAGTATTTGGAAGGGGGAGAGAACTTTGTGACTTCCTGCCCTTGATCTTGCGACCCGGTCAATCGCTCCTCCCAGAGAATGAGGGAGGTGACCCGTGACCCCTCTCCCTGGTGGTCAGGGTGACTCAAAACCTTGCACATGATCCACTGTGACCTGGCCTCTGGGCAGGGAGCTGGCCCCACAACTGAATGACTATACACAACCAGGAGCACAGCCCGCAACACGGACAGCCAGCCCGACAGACACGGGTATGACCCCACCCCACCCACTGTAAGTGAGAAAGTTCTGGAACCAGCACTGGTGAGGGTGGAGGTGGTGGGGGAGGGCGGACAAATAAGGCTCTTTCCCGAACAGTATCTGCCAGCTTGCAGAGGGCTCATGTATCAGTAGTCGTGGGCAGCCCAGCCATGCCAGCCCTGCCCTCAGGCAGGGGTGTGAGGGAGAGACGGAAAGTCAGTGAAGGTTTCAGGAAGGTGGGTAGCATCTCAGGCAATGCTGGGGACTGAGTTCAAGAGCCCCTGGATGCCACTCCTCCAGGGAGCCTTGCCCCTCTAGGGGTCAAAACATCACAAGGTTGGACTGTACCTAATTCTCGCCACTCTTCGTCATCCCTGGGACACCATACCTCCTCCTTTAACCCTGCCCTGTGCTGGTCCCAAGTAACCAGCGAGGTAACGCCTTGGAAACTTCTAGTTCCATGACCTATGGAAGCTGTTCCTTTCAAGGTCCCCACTGACCTCAGTGTCTGCATCCCATTGGTTAGTCACCTATCCTTATTGTACCAAATCTTCCCATGTCGTTTGACATGTTTGCTTTGACACTGCACTTGCTTCTCCTCTGCTCCTAGAATGTTCATCCCCTGGCTGTTCCCATGGCTGGATCCTTCTCGTCATTCCTGCCCCAGGTCAAAAGGCAGCTCCTCAGTAAAGTATTCCCTGTTCCTCAGCTCCGGATGACCAACCCCCCCCCCCACCGTATCACCCTGATAGTTTCTTCAGAGCACCTGAAATTGCATTGTTTACTGATGGGTCAAGAGGTTAGGCTTAGGTTCCGGAGCCCGACTCCCCGGGAGCAGATCTCAGCTCTGCCATTTCTCGCTGTGAGACCTGTGACGGCCTGTGGTCTCCCTGTGCCTCCGTTTCCACATCTCTGCAATGGAGCTGCTATAAGTCAGGGCCACGAGCGCAATCCGCCCCATGCCGGCTGCAGGTCATCCAGCGAGTTGAGATTGGCTTGATGTTTTTAAATGGCTGGAGAAAGAATCAAACGAAGGATATTTTGTGATGTGTGAGAATTACATGTAGTAGAAAATTCCAGTGTTCACAAATAGAGTTTTATTGGGACACAGCCATGTGCATTCACTTACGCATCGCCCACGGCTGCTTCCTGAATACTACGGCGGAGTCGAGCGGTCGTGACTGGTTGTGTGGTCTGCAAAGTCTGAGCCATGAAAGTTTACAATATTTACTATCTGGTTCTTTACAGGAAGTTTCTGCTGACCTCTGATATAAATATCTGCCATCTAGGGTTGATATACATGAAGTAATATATGTAGAATTCTTAGCACAGTACCTGAGAGATGCGTGTAGAGAAATAGACGGATGTCGGCAACATGGAAGGTACCAGCTACTGTTTCCTCTCTGCCTACCCACTGCCAGCCTGTCCAGTAGAACTTCCTCCAATGAGGGAAATATCTCTGTCTGCACAGTCCCATGCAGTAGCCACCAGCGACACACGGCTACAAAGCGCTTGAAATGTGGCTAGTGTGACTAAGGAATTAACTTTTTAATTATACTTAATTACAACTAATTTCTATCCTAACTTAAAATACCACATGTGGTTAGTGGCTCCCCTATTGGACAGCAAAGCCCCCCGGGGAAGATGCACTCCTGGTGTATGGGGAGCACTCTGTAAATGTGGGCTCTACTTGGTTCTTCCCTCTGCTCTTCCCCCGGCCTCCCGTTGCCCTCATGGCCCCGTGCTTTTCCTACCCTCTTTGTTCCACGTTCTCTCCTTGGGACACATCTTCCCTCTCCCTGCAGGGTTCCCATACATACCCTGTCCGGGCTCTGCAGGCCCCTCCTCAGGCAATGCTCACTGCCATCCCAGCCTCATCCTCAGCCAACTTAGCTGTGGCTGTAAATCAGCCCTGATAATTCACCATCTGGTCCTGGCCCTTAGCAGAGAGCAGAGGGAGCCAGGCCAGCAGATTCTGGCTGGAGGCGGGTCGGGAAACCAGGCACTCCATCATTTCCGAGGTTGGCGCGGTACTCACATGACACCTGGTAGCAGGAGTTTGTGCCAGGCCTGAGGGGGGCTGCCAGGGACCTAGAGGGTGGAGAGTAGCCGGGAGGCTGGCTGCAGGTGCCCGGGATGGCAGCAGAAGGATGGCCCAGAGGCAGCGACAAGGACAGGGCTACCAGGCTGCACCCCTGGAGTGTTATGTTCTATCCTCAAGGGCCTTGTTATCATCTCCGCAGCTGTGGGCCCTTGTTGGCTGCAGGAAAGGGCACTGGGAAAGCGTTGTTGGAGAGTGGAGTCCCCATCCAGCCACAGCCTGTGCCCGGCCACCTTCCCGCTGCCAGCGATCCCCTCCCACAGTGTCAGTCAGCAACAGGGCGCCACTGCCCGCTCTGGGGATGCCGGAATAAGCAGGGGAGACCTAGGCCCCCGCAGGAGGGCATCAGATTAGAAGGTGGTGAGGGGACCATGGGCCTGGAGCTCAGCGAGGACATTTAAATCATTTCTGACTCATACAGGGTTAAGTACTGAACCCCCCCCCCAATCTTTTTGGGAAGAAGCAAGTATAAGGACTCAGGAAACCTGACTCCAGGCCTGGTTCAGCCTCTGCAAGCCAGCTGTGTATCGTGGGTCAAGTCACCTGCCTTCATCTGGAGAATGAAGGGTTGGACTGGATCTGTCATTCTTCATTGAATGGAGGGAGGGTGTTGAGAAACCTGTGGGGGGGGGCACTTTGGGTTGTCACAGTGACTAGGAGATGTGATGGGCATGAGTGGGGGGACAGAGATGCCAACATCCTACAAAGAACGATTGTTCCACACAAGAAAAATCATTCCATCACAATGCTGGTAGCAGCCTACTGGCAGGATGGCTTCTGGCCCTTCCAGCTGGGACATCCCACTTGCCTGTAACAGCCGCTGCTGTGCTCCACCCCATGTCCCTGACCTTGACATTTTGACCCACTTCTGGACTCACTCCCAACTGGCAACCCCTCCATTTCTATGCCCGAGGACATTCTCTGGCAGCTGCATTCCACCCTCACTCCCTGCCCACATGGCAGCCAGAATGCTGGGGAGCATTCTGGGAGCAAAAGTGGGTCAGAATTCTGGGGAGGCCCGGGGAGCAGCCCTCACCGATACCCTGGAGAACCGCTAGGGACTTGGAACTTAACCAAAGCTCGAGGAAGGATGGTGACTGGGTCGGCACGTACAGACGGCAGGGACCCCTCGCTGCCCACAGTCCCCATGTCCTGAGCAGACACAGGGACAGCTGTGGGAGACCCAGACTGCACCTCTCATTGGCATCTTTCCCTAGAGTGCAATCACCCCCTGGCCAGAAAAGGGCAACAAGTGCCTCAAAATACACCCCTCCTGTTGTGGCCAGTGCTCAGTTATGGATAAAAGTGTATGGTGCTCTCTTCCCCTGCACCATGGGGTTGCTTCTTCCAAAGAAAGAAGATGGAGAAGCGTGTGGTTACTTTCCATCCCTCCTCATCTGTCTAGTCTCGGTGAAAAGCCCAACATTCACCCTAAATGGTCCAAAAACCAGAGTCACCCAGGTGGCCATGAGTTAGGAAGGAAGTATGTGGTGGGGACAGGGGAAGAAGCCAACTGCTCTACAAAGAAGAAAATGAGGACATGTCTGAGAGGCAGACAGCACAGGTTGGCTTCCCCAGCCCTCATCCCAACCCCTTTGCTCCTTCCTGACATTGTCGCCTAAGCGACAACCGTTCTAGCCCATGAGCTGAAGTAGGTATGTGCTGGAGGCCTTCTGGGGACAACATTTGTTGACTTGATAAAGATGCTTCCCCCTCTCCCCTCCACCATGCTTCTACCTTCTTCCTGCTCGAAATGCAAATATATGGCTGGGACTGCAGCAGCCATCTTGTGCTCTGAAGGACAAGACTAAGAAAATCTGGCTTTGGTGCTGACATCCTTGAACCTGTACTGGCAGCTATGTACCTCTGGATTCTTGTCATGAGAGGATAAAACCTCTCTTTTTTGGACCCTGCAGTGGGTTTTCTGATCGTCGCTGCCCAGTACATTCCTAACAGATACAACTGGCCATGCTTTCTTGCCATTGCACCACTCGGTCACATCAAAGCCCATGTGTGCCCTGCCCCTTGGCCCAACTTTGCTTTGAGACCATTGCTGTGGGCGTTGGTTACCCATGGCACCCTCCGACAACACCTTGCCTGGGCTGCTCTCCCTCTCCCCCCATCTTGGCAGTGGCTGCCTGTAGCAGTGTGCTCAGCCACAGACATAGACACAACCCCAGAAGTGCAAGGATGTCAACACCCACATGGCATGAAGCAGCCACTGCCCAACAGTGACCAGGAACGGAAGGATACATAGCCCCTTTTTTCCCCCCACCACGTCGAGTAGACATTTGCAGAGCAGTCAGGAGGCACCTGGTGTCGGTAAGTCACACTCGTATCAGCTTGCTCTCCTTCTTTCATTCTTCCCTCCCCCCATTTCTGTTCCTTTCCTAAATACATACCCATATCCAAAATCCTTTTTCAGGCTCTGCTTATTTTGGGAGGAACCCAGGCTAAGACATTTTAGATCACTGGGTGATCTCTGAGAGCCTGCTCACACTCTCTTGGCTTGTCTTTGCCCTGCACAGGGGGTAGATATGAGGACACATGGTCTCTGGGGTTTCCCCTTCCTGGGCATCCCTGTGCCCTGTCCTTGCTCCCACCCCACCCCCCATGTCAGTGTGTCAGCCCTGACTGAAGTTTCTCTCCAAGTGGGGCCCACGACTGTCACAGCTTCTCTGTGGGGGACCCAGTCCAGCACCATACACAGTCAGTGGAGGGGAGGAGAAGAGCCAGAAGGAAGTATTAATTACAAAGTGAAGCAAACCAGAAAGAAACCCTCAGGCTCAAAGCTAAATCATGTGAAGGGATAGAGGGTGGAGGTTGCCAGGCGGGCGTGGAGCCCATTAATGAGAATGAGCAGGGGTGGTGGGGTGTGCGCCAGCCAGGGGCAGGGGTCAAGCACACAGCCCGGTGCTAATTAACTGCAGTGGCTTTGGTCATAGGTCACTGAGAACAGAAAACACTCAGTCCTGCTAGGTCATTGCTGAAGGAGCTGGGGGAGAGCGAAGGGGAGCCACAAGATGGGTGAGGGGCTGGTAAGCAGGTAGGGGGCACAGGGCTGGGATCCAACTCTGGCACTGAGTTTCAGATTCTTTGAAAGCTACCCCAGATCTCAAGCTCTGCTCCTGGGGGCTGGTCAGAGGCAATTCAACAAGGCTTCACTGAGCACCTGCCTCTACCAGGCTCGGGAAAGAGGAGACGTAGTCCCTGACCTCACAGAGGTCTGGGGCCAGTATGGAAAGAGCTTCTAGGTGGGGCAAGCACAGCCTAGGGAGCACTCACCAAGGGGTAAAGCTTCAGGAAAGGTTTCCAGGGAGAAGTGTCTTTTTTGTTGATACCTGGGAAAAAGGAGTGATCCAGGTAAGCAAATAGGGTGGCTAGGGAGGGGCAAAGCATGCCCAGCAGAGGGAACTGTGTGTGAAAAGGCCAGAAAGGAAGGGAAGAGAGCATGGCAGGCCACAAGTCCTTCTGGATAACTCTTCTTGGCCAGTTGCAGCAAGCTACTGCACTGGGACACATACCTCTGGAGGGCTCCCCACCTGCGGTTGTGGTTTCCACATTTTCCCCTGGGCCTTCAGAGTAGTAGAACTGAGCAGCTCAGGGTGTGGCCCAAGCTGGTTGCTTGGACCCTGAGCCTCCAGCTTAGGATTCCATTCTGTCCTCTCAAGATGCAACCAGAAGGGAAACTGTTAGGTGACTGTCCCAGGGATCAGGTGGGAATGAAGGTATGTCACTCACTCATTTATTCATTCAACAACCACTAAATGTCTACTCTTTGACAGCCTCCCTGCTGGGTGCAAGAACCACAAAGATAAATAAGTCTTGTCAGGTCCCTGCCCTCCATGAGCCCCCAGCACTAGGGAGATAGATACATACACATATAGTTACAGAAAACCTCAATTAACAGTCGCATAAGCAAGATAGAAGTTCGTTTTTGCCTCACAATCAATAAGGAGAGGTAGGCAGTCCAGGGCTGGAATGGCAGCACTGTATGCATCTAAGACACATCTCTTTTTCTTGTTCCATCACCCTCCTCAGCACATAGTGTCCACTGTATGATTCACACACACACTGTAGCTGCCAGAGCTCCGGCTATCTCATCCACATTCCAGCCAGCAAAGTAGAGGAAATGAGAAAGAGCAGGGCACTCCTCCTTTTAAGGATGCTTCCAGAGAGTTGTCTACACTACTTTAGCTTATGTCCTATTGGCTAGAATTTAGTCAAATGGCCACGCCTACTTGCAGGATAGGATGAGAATATAGATTTTATTCCAGGAATCCATGTGCCCAGCAAAAAGTTAGGGATCCCGTCACAAAGGAAGATGGAGGACAGGGATACTGAGGATGTCTACCAGTTTCTGCCACACATCAGCATCCTCCCTGGCCAAGGATGGCAGAGTTCTGAGCTAGAAATTTCCACCCCTGCATCTGATTTGGGCCAAGGGGACTTTGATATGTGTCCATCACGGGATCTCAGATGGTTGTTAGGGACTAGGAGACTGGATCCTTGTGGGCTCTAGCTCCAACAGCAGACTGCCCTGCCCAATCGGCCTTCTTGAGCCCAATTTTTCCTTCTCAAGTGCTGCTTCCCAATAAGACTTTTGCATTCCTGACTCCTCAGCCTCTGCTTCCCAGCCAGGGATGCCGCAGATGCTGTTCCCCCATCCCTTTCATCTGCTCTGCGCCACTCCTGCCTCCTGCCACTGCTCCGGTTCCCAGATGGGCTTGGACCAGCTCCTGGCACCTCTCCCTGTGCCCTATGTCTCTTACTTCCTGCCCCGGGCTTCTCTGGTGCTGCAGCATTGTCATCAAACTCATGCGAGTTCGCTCCTTGGCGAGTCACAGGTAGAAGCTCTAGCAGGTGAGTTGTCCCACAGAGGGAACGTTATTTGCAGCAAATAAGGACATCATGGGAAATAACTTCCAAAGTCCAAAGACTCCTGGAGCAAGGGTGGAATGGGTTCCTTCTGTTTAGGGTTAGGACGAATTCTGAGACGGGGGAGCCGTGTCATCGTATGTAGGGGCGGGCGTAAGGTTGTGCAGGCGCCAAAGAAAACATGCCTATACACACACTGTATGTGATTAAATGAGGCTCGTGCTCCTCCCTGGGGGAGACTTTAATACTATAATGAGGCAAAGGTGACCGTGGGCACTCCGTGGTCACTCCATGGTTCATCTGTGCAGGCCTGAGGTGGGATTTGACTTCAAACTGGTCTGGGTGGTCTGGGCCCCCGGAGCCCTTCTTCCAGCCAGTGGTTGTTGCTAGAGGGATCCTTTCAGTTTCCATCAGGGGATGGTATGCCTGTTGGGCCCTTTGCCTGAGTGAAGAGATAGGCTGCAAAGCCGAGTTTAAGGGAATATGTGGGACACAGGTCAGGGAGCAGAAGCAGGTAGACAGTAAAAGTTGGGTCTTGGGGTCTAGCAGGTGACAGCATGGGTCTCCTGTGGGCACTTGCTGGGTGCTCAGGGGCCTCCAACCAGAAACTGTGGGTCGCCCTTGGCCAAGAGTGGTGGCAGCAGTGGAGAATTTTTGCCCCTTCCATAATCCTAGGTGTAGAGTACTAAGACACTTTGTTCCACGAAGTTCCTGAGACCCCTGCTGGGATCAAGTGCCTGTTACTCCCAGGGCTGGCCAGTACCACAACGCAAACTTGGAGTGGCTCTCTCTGTCCCAAGTTCGTTTCCCCTTCTCCCTTCCTCCTGCTCACAGGGACCACTGAGCTGTCCACAGGCAAGCCCTCCTCTCAGACTGTTCTCCAGTACCTAGGCCTAGACGCAGGGTGTACACGGAGGCATTGCTCTCTCTCTCTTCCTGTTCCGCTCCCCCCCCACAGATCAGGAACTGCCCAAGAAGCACTTCACCCAAATTCAGAAACCCAGGTTCAAATCCTGGTTCTACCACTTTTCAGCGGTGAGTTCCCGGGCTTAGCCTCCCAGTGTTCCCACTGTCTGATCTGTACTTGGGTGGTGGGTGTGCTTACATACTGGCCGTGTGTTGTACACCATCGGGACACACCCTCATCGTGTTCGGTTGTAACAGGAGGGCCTGATACACCACAGGGTAAACTGAGTAGTGCATGCTTCTAACATGTTGCTTGACACACGGCAGCTGGTTCATGGACTACAATTCCTGCCATCAGTCTGGGCATCTCCTGAGGTGAAAGGGTCGTCTCATCAGACTGAGAATTGCTGAGAGCTAAGACTGTGTCTCCCTTATGAGATGGAGAGCTTTCTGCCTTACCCCAACATCTAGGAGCTCCTCCACTACTTTTCTAACTTTCTGAGAGCATTAATACAATGTTTTCTCTGAGGCAGGGCTGTGCCTCCCCTCAGACTGGGGCTCCCTGAGGGCAGGGCTGTGTCTCCCCTCAGACTGGGGCTCCCTGAGGCAGGGCTGTGTCTCCCCCTCAGACTGGGGCTCCCTGAGGCAGGGCTGTGTCTCCCCCTCAGACTGGGGCTCCCTGAGGCAGGGCTGTGTCTCCCCCTCAGACTGGGGCTCCCTGAGGCAGGGCTGTGTCTCCCCTCAGACTGGGGCTCCCTGAGGCAGGGCTGTGTCTCCCCCTCAGACTGGGGCTCCCTGAGGGCAGGGCTGTGTCTCCCCCTCAGACTGGGGCTCCCTGAGGCAGGGCTGTGTCTCCCCCTCAGACTGGGGCTCCCTGAGGCAGGGCTGTGTCTCCCCTCAGACTGGGCTCCCTGAGGACAGGGCTGTGTCTCCCCCCTCAGACTGGGGCTCCCTGAGGCCAGAGCTGTTTCTCCCCCTCAGACTGGGGCTCCCTGAGGGCAGGGCTGTGTCTCCCCTCAGACTGGGGCTCCTTAAGTGCAGGTATTAGATGCTTCTCTTTTCCTTGCTCAGCAGCTGTTGCTCCTCCAGGCCCTCCACCCCTTCCTGGCACTGTTTCAGTCTCCTTCCTGCTCCAGAAATGGCTGTTCTCTTCCAGGAAAGCATGCTCTCTCCCAGTCTCTGTCTCTCCTGTTTTGGCTGAGTTGGTCCCCTGCTCATCCCTGCTTCCCACTGTCCTCTTCCCTCTTGCCGGTGTGTGTGAGGATGAACAGGTTGCATTCTGCTAGCTGAGCTTACCCTTTGGTGATTAAAAGGAACATCATGCTGCAAACAGAGTAATTGTAATTACAAAGTGGAAACCACTGCTTTTTACCAAGAGACAAACGAGGACACTCTGTGCCTTTTCCAAGCACAACAGGAGGAGTGCAAAGCTGGTACAGGCTCCTAGGGAGCTGGGTGGTGGAGCTCCCCTAAGAAGCTGCTGGTCCCCTCTGGTTTACCCCAAGGAGACTGACACTGGCACAGAGGGACTGAAATCCCTCCCCAGGTTCATTAACAGGCATCAGTGACCCAGAAGCACGACCCTCTCTCCCGGGAAAGCACAGAGGCTGCTGCAGGAACAGCAGCCCAGGCTGGGGGCTGCGGCAGCAGAGAGGTTCACAGAGTCTCAACCTGGGCAGTGGGCAGCCTACCTGCTCCAGGACTCATCCCTGCAGATCTGCTGCACCCCTGCCCCAGTCTAAGCCAAGGACTGCCTCCCTCCCATCGCAAGGGAAGCCAGAGATCCTGGACTCAATGAGGTGCCCGCAATTTTCCAAGACACAGTTCCACTTTTTATATTCTATTCCCTCCATTCTCCCCCTCCACCTTCCTTTATTCTCCTCCTCCCTTACATCCATCATTGGACACAAATTTGGGGACAGTGCTTAGCCCTGGGGATACACCATCCACAGGGGAGACAGAACCTCCCCAGGGAGCTTTCGTTCTAATAGAAGAGACACTAGCAAAGACATGATTACGATTCTAGGGGCTCCTGGGTGGCTCAGTCAGTTGAGCATCTGCCTTTGGCTCGGGTCCTGGTCCTGGGGTCCTGGGATCAGGCTCCACGTCAGGCTCCCTGCTCAGTGGGGAGCCCGCTGCTCCCTGTCCCTCTGCTGCTCCCCCTGCTTGTGCTCTCTCTCCCTCTGTCACATAAATAAATAAATAATTTTTTTAAAAGTGTGATTTGATTCTAGAAAATACTAATGAATAGGGGTGTGATGGTGTTACAAGGCAGGAATACAGAGTGCCTTACCTAATACAGGTTACAACGTTACATAAGAAAGCCCGAAGTTACTATGTATCAGAAGTTGTCACTGTTCATCCGCTTATTCGTTCATTCACTACTTACAAAGCACCCACTCTGTGCCAAGTCCTGTGGCCTGGCGGGAAGGAGCTGGCAGCACCCTTCCTTCTCCCCTCATGGAGCAAACTTTCCAGATGGGGAGACAGCTGATGGACAGTTCAGACAGTGACCGTTAGAGTAATAACTAGCACCAGGCATTGTGTTTTTCAGAGACGTGATAGACTTTGATCCTTACTCTGGGAGGCATTGTCCCTCCTCACCTACAGGGGAGGCCACCAGGGTTTCCACAAGGCCGTAGGCTCTTTTGAATCTCGCTGCTGCCCAGAGCACTTGCAATAAAGACGATATGAATTCTGGCAGGTCAAAAGGAAGGCCCACCCTTTTGTGGGAGTCACTGTGAACCTGCTGGTTCATGATCGGCCTTCCCGGCCACACTGTCCCCTCGGGGGCCGCCTGACAAGTCATTGCTGGCTGGAGCGAGAAGGCCAGTCTGGTCTGCAGGCCCGTGCAGCTGCCCGTGCTGACCGACGTTTCCAGCCATGGCAGAGGCCCACTTCTTTCCTTGATGGCGACAGTGTCCCGAGGCCTTTGAGGGTGAAATCATTTTAAATGTAATGATTGCCTTTTACATATGTCTATTGACTTTTCTCCACATTCCATTGGCATTTTCCAACACTTAGCTAACAGAACAGCCTAGTTACAGCAAGTCCAAGCAAACGAGGTTGTGCATACCCATTGCTATCACTCCAATCCAGCAGGCCTCAACTTTGGGGGCCAGTGTCACTTTGGGGGTGGGACACAAGTCCCTTCTTTCTCCTGCCAGCACATTCTCCAGTCAGGGCTGCGGGGACGGACAAGAGACATACACATGGTTCAACTCAGGGGTTCTGTGGTGCCAATCAAGGCCAAGGGCAGAACAGGGGTGGGACAGGTGAAGCTGTTGAGTCTGGTGAGGTCTTTGTGTCATCCCTGAACTTAAATTAAATAACCCCTGGTCAGGCCTGACAACGTGTGTTCCGTGTTAAGACTTAGGGAAGTGTGTTGAACGGCACCAAGAAGGCTCATCTGCAAGCCGGGAACCAGGGGCTAAGGGGACACGGCCCCTTGGAACAGGTGCTTCGGAACTGAAATAACATATTCCTGTGGCTCTCCCTGTCTTTTTTTTTTTTAAGATTTTATATATTTATTTGACAGAGAGAGAGAGACAGCCAACGAGAGAGGGAACACAGCAGGGGGAGTAGGAGAGGAAGAAGCAGGCTCCCAGCAGAGCATGGAGCCGGATGCGGGGCCCGATCCCAGGACCTTGGGATCACACCCTGAGCCGAAGGCAGACGCCCAACGACTGAGGCACCCAGGCGCCCTAGCTCTCCCTGTCTTGATCTCTGAGCTGGAGGTGAGGATCCCTGTCCTCTTCCACCATCTAGAAGGTTGGGCCAGGCAGACGGAACACAGTCAATGCCCCACCTGCAGCCCTGCTGGTCCACACCAGCCACCTTGCCAATGCCTGTAGGCGCTTTTAATTTTTTTACAAAACAAAATTTTTATACAATGCTTGGCCTTCTGGAGCCTTTTCTCCTGTTTGTGGCGAACGAGAAGAGCTGGGGAATGAACATCGCAGGGACAGCTCGACCCATGTTTGATGGGAGTGGGTGTATAAACGCCCCAGCTTCCTCACCACTGGGGGCACAGAAGCTCAGGACGCACTCCCTGCACCAGCCCCTAGAGCTCCTCCGGCTGGTAGTCAGCTCTTTAGTGCATGTGGCGTTAGCCTCCTTCCCTTCCCTACTCCTCTTCCTGTGTTTCCTGGGATCTCTCCAAAATAAACTATTTGCGCTCAAGTCCTTGACTCAGGGCTGCGCAGGGGGAACCCAAATGAAGACAGTGGCATCAATAGGAGTGTGGATTCAGATCCCATTTCTATGACTAAGAGCTTGGGCCGGTGGCCTAAGCTCATTTTCCCTCTTCACTGGTAAAATGGGCATAATGACAGACCCTACTTCATAGAATTGTCTGAAGATTGCATGAGTGATTACATAGAAAGCTTTATAATAGTACCTGACTCATGGCAAAAGCTCAAATGTTCTTAAAGCCTGAGCCCCACAAGATCACAAGCATTTACAGTCTCACACGCCCGGGGTAAGTCTGGGCTCTGGTGCCCAGCCTGGCCTGGCACCTGCCCCCACAGTGCACTGTGCCTCTCCTGAGATCAACAACCGTTGCCAGACAGGGCAGCCTGAGTCAGTCCCTGGGTCACCCCCTAAAGACACTCATCCAGGCTGTGGAGGTCAGACCTGGGAGTGACATTTTCATATCAAATGAGGCCTGTTCTCTGGCATCCCTTCTCTTCACACTGGTCAAGGGTGCCCAGAAGAGGTCCAGGGAAGCCTCTCTTAGGACTGCAATTTTTAATTACCCTTTACTCTTTGAAAAGACTAAAATGTTACACAAATGTGAGTTGTTAATAAAAACAATTAATCTTGTTGGGGCCATCAGGGCCTCTCCCTTCTCCTTGATGGAGACAGTTCAACAGAAAACCAAAAGGGGACCAGGGGTCTAGTTCCAGCCGGTTCCTAACTCCCTCAGTGACTGTGAACAAACCATAACTTTTTGGGGGTCCTCAGTGTGCTCTTTGATAAAATGAGGCTTGTACAATGAATCATGGAACACTACATCAAATCTAATGATGTACTGTATGGTGACTAACATATAATAAATAAATAAATAAATAAATAAATAAATAAATAAATAAATAATTTTTTTTAAAAAATGAGGCTTGTAAAGGCACTTCCCATCTCTGATTCCAAGGCAGACCTCACCAAGGTTGCAGGTGGGGGACCAGACGCTTACCACATAGATGTGCCCAAGGATTTTCACCCATGGACTAATTTATTCTGCACACGA
>NW_024425452.1:90492-156873 GCF_017311325.1 Ursus maritimus | reverse complement strand
ATATAAGGACTGCCTCCCGGTTTATAGACGTGGGCACCAAGGCTGGGAGAAGTTCCATAACTCATCCACCGTCATGAGTTAACGATGATGGAGCGGGGCTGTGTGATGGACGTGTGTGTGCAGATGTGTGCGTGCATGCACTTGAACATGTCTGTGACTGCGGCTGTGTACACGTGTGTGCGAGCACGTAGGTCTGCGTGTGTGTGGGCACACATGAGTGGTATCTGATTGACAGCCGGTTTCCTCTGAGAGGTCCTGAATGGCAGGCACCAAATGTCCCAATCCTTCTCCTCTCTCTGTCCCCTCTCCTTCCTTTCTTCCCTCACTCCTTCCTGACAGAACCACCTGAATTGGTTTTCTTTTGAAAAGAAAACAAAGCCTGCTCTTTGCAAACTCCAAGCGCTTTTCCCTGCTGAAAATCCATAACAATTAACCAGATCCGCTGGAGGGAAAAAAATCCTGGGACCCGCTGAGCTGGTTCTAGCAAAGGCGGTTGCTCTCCGAAGCTGGTTAAAAATTCAGAGGGCGCCTTGGCATATGATATGAGGAGCGGTCTTTTATAAAGAGATTTAATGGCCCACAATTCAATGTGAACTGAAAGAATCCCCCCCGATGACTCCTTGTGAAGTCTTCCCGAGCCCTGAGTCGATATCTATGGGGCTGGTGAGGAGCAACTATCGATTAGCTGTCTCTGCCAATGAGCGGCACGAGCCGAGGAGGTTGGAGGGGAGTCGTGCGTACAGGTACCGGGCGGCACCTCATAAAATCTGCCCCTATCGACTGGCGGCAGTGCCGTGCAGGCTGGGACAAAGGATGGCTCACACAGAGGCCTGAGAACTAATCGAAGTCCCTGGGAACCCGCTGGGACAGGTGAAGCCACAGTCCTCTCCTCTCACCAGGGGGCGCATGACGAGGGGACAGAAGCCTCGTTTCTCCTCATTTCAAGCCCAACAATCCTCGGGTGTGAGGTAAGACCTGCTCTTACAAGACTTAAAGGTTCCTTGTGTTCGAACCAGTTAGTTCACAAAAGAAAAGTAGGACGTGTCTGTGATGCCACATTTGTCCTCGTGCCACCGATTTGGCGACCTCAGCTGTGCAAGAATGTAAGTAGACAAGGATTCCAGAGTCAGAAAAACAGGGCTTCTGGGCATTTAAAAAATCCTCGTGATGAAGCCTATGCATTAAAATACATGCTGTATTCAAGGAATGGCAGTTCAGGCCCTTGCTCAGAACCTGTTAACTCTTACTTTATACGCAATTCTAATAAACTTGATTTTTCTGGTTTCACATGCCGTTTTCGTACTAGTAAGCAACAAAGATGATGTAAGCAGGTAGGGCTGGCTCTGCTAGAGGTAGTAACACTATTGGCATCAAGGGGTAATAGCTGGCAGAAAGAGCGAAGGTAAAGAGGCTCTAAACCAGAGTGGAGTAGACACAGGCAAACAAGTCACACACTCCTGGGTCTCTCTATTAGTCTGTGCTCAGGATGCCAAAAAAAAAAACCAAAACCTCAAAACCATAGACCAGATGGCTTACATAGACATTTATTTTCTCATAGTTCTGGAAGCTGGAAGTCCAAGATCAGGGTGCCGGCACGGGTGGTTTCTGGTGAGAACTCCCTCCTGGCTTGCAAATGACCACGTTCTTACTGTGTCCTCACCGGGCCTTTCCTCTGTGTGCTGGGAGGAGAGAGAAAGCCCTGGCGTGTTCTCAAACGGAGAGCAGGCCTACTGGAGTAGGACTCCTCCCTTCTAATCTCCTTTAACCTTCGTTACCTCCGTAAAGGGCCATCTGCAAGTCCAGTCCCATCAGTGGGTTAGGGCTCCGACTCAGTTCCCCCGTCACAGTCCCCACAGTCTGCAGTGCCCTGCCCGGTACAACAGCTCATCAGGAAGGGTATCTGGAGCAGCTTTTAAGTCCTGTGTACTCACTTCTCTTGAAGATGGTTGGGGAAATAAGGGCTGAATTTTATAAAGATTTCCTTTCAAAAAGTAGAGAATATTTGCCAAAATACTGGCTTTTAAGGGAGAGAGCTCCATTTAAAAAGAAAATCACTCTTTTTTTTTTATAGATTTTATTTATTTATTTGTCAGAGAGAGAGAGAACAAGCAGGGGGAGCAGCAGGCAGAGGGAGAAGCAGGCTCCCCGCTGAGCAGGGAGCCCGATGCAGGACTGGATCCCAGGACCCTGGGATCATGACCTGAGCTGAAGGCAGGCGCTTAACCGACTGAGCCACCCAGGTATCCCTTAAAAGAATATCGCTCTTGTGAAATAATTCTTTTTCAGGGTCCTGACAGAGCTGTGAAGAAATGTCATCCTTGAATGAGGATCATTTGAAGAGAGTTTAATATGGGGGCTGTTTACAAAGGTGTGAGCAGAGAGGGAAACCATGAGGTGGAGAGACGGAGCGCAGTAGCCAGGCTGGGAGGAGTGAGATGCATGCCCCTCGGCCTGAAGACCACCTCACCAAGCCCTGGAAAACAGAGAAGGCTGCCCACAAGGAACCAAAATGTCCGCTCTGGGGCTCAGGCAGACCACAGCAAGGGGGGGGGAGATGGAAAGTGAGGAAGCTGAGCTCTTTCTCTTCCCACCCTCCCTCCAAGCTCCAAATCCCACCAGGAGTCAGACAGCAAGGAGCCCAGGAGTTGAGCACACAGTTTCAGCCTCCTGGAGTGGAGAGTGGATATGGATGAGTAAACCAAAGATGCCCTGGTGCCTTCCCTGACCCGAGGTGCCTCTGTGACAGGTCATCTTGCCCATCCCCCTGTGCGTTGGGTGTAGGACCTGGGGGGGGCCCCAGCCCTCTCCTGGCTTCCCTCCTCCCCGCTCTGGCCCTGTTGGATTCTCTTGTCCTCCATAAGGAGGGGGGAACTCATTTAAAAAGCCTCCCCAGCCAACCCGCTGCACACCATCAAACACACACAGAGTGTCCCCTCTTCAACAAGAAAAGAAACTCATTTCACACCAGAAGGCCTTTCAAAATGGAGCACCATCCTTTATTTATGCAAGCCCTGCCCAACCCAAGGCTCTAGAGCCACTGCCACCACGGACGCTGGAAGGAACGAGCCGGAGCCGGCTTCTCCACACCTGCGCCGCCTGATTCACACCGAACGGCTCTAATTAGCGCATTCCGAGCTATGATCAGGCTTCCAGGGGAAGCATGCCAAGTGCCATTAATTATGGATGTGATCTTAAATTATTCACTTGGAATGTTTTTTTTTTCCTTGATATGCCTCTTTCATCTCCCACTTTTTGTCACATCCAAGAATAGATCCAATTAAGCCTCAAAAAGCGGAAGTTTGTTATGTTAAAGAAAAGGTAAACTGAAAATTAATCCCTTTTTTTTTCCCTCCCCAATTGTGGTGTTGGCGGGGATCAGGAAGCAGCCCAAAGAGGAAAAGGCGTTTTGGGTTTCTTGCCTAGCCTTCCTTTCTGCAGAACCGTGGCCCATATGGCTCACCAGTGCTGCTTTGCTCTTTCGTGTGGGAGGCTGGCGGAGGGTGTCTTAGGTTCCCCAGAAGCAGGTCCTGAGCTGAGGGTTTGTGTGCAAAGGATGTATTTAGGAAGCCGGAAAGGAGTTGGGGAAGCAGGACGAGGATGGTGAGGCAGAGTAAATTGCAGGCAATGTCCGAGGCTCACCCTGATCCTGTGTAAATTTCACTGGGGCCTCTAAGGCAAGGGAGGGGAGCTCTCCCACGGCTGCACCAACGAATCATGGGCTCGGGGCTGCTGGGGGCTGGAGGGGCCGCCAACTCCCAGGCACTTACTTGCCTGCTGACTACAAGTGTGGACTAAGCAGTTCTCAAGGGCAGTTCTTTGAAAAGAACATGAGGCAGAGGCCATTAGAAACAAAGTGAAAGCTGGAAACTGACTATACAGAATGGCCTCAACAGGATCATAGACAGAAGAACGGAAGATGGAGAACAATTCTGTTGCAGGCCCCCAAAGGTCAGCATGCCTGCGGCACGGTCTGTCGGCACAGAGGCTCGAAGCCCCCCTGTGGCCCCAGCGCTGTGCCGTGTGCGGCGGTGGACACGGGCAGATCCGGTGTCGCTTACACTCACTGCCAGAAACCAGGCTAACACAAAGCAGAGGACAAAGTGGAGGGTGTCCAGATGAAAGACAGACGTGTGGTTGATATTCGATTGCTGGAAGGGTTCGTGAATGTGAATCGGAGCTGGTCTCTGGAGGGTGGAAAGGACAAATGATTTCTTACATAGAACGGTTTACGAAAAGCACTCTCCTGCGTGTTTTCTCATTAAGTATTGGAATAAGACTCCAAAGTGGTATAGTATCCCCATTTTACAAATGAGAAAAACTGAGGCCAAGAAAGGTCTCATTTGCCCAAGTCTTTCCAGTGCGTTGTGGCAAAGCCACACCTTCAGTTTACTGCTTTCGTTCTACCGGTCTGTGTTCTTCCCTCTAGCCACACTGTCTCTCAGGGAGGAGGCCTGCAGGCAGAGAGGAGAAGGAAGGGCGCTGGGAGGGGGCAACAGTCAGAGCAAAGTGTTGGTGGCTGAAATGGTCCTATAAAGACCATCAGGAAAAGAGCTTGTTTAATTCATTTCCATGGTGTGGTGTTACTGTGGCTAATTCCCACCCCCTTGACCTGCGCCTACATGTCACAGCGGAATAATAGTCTCTCTCTAGAAGGATCCCAGGCCTGGGGTGGAAGTGGCTGTCCATCCAGGCCTCTTACTGCAGACAGGAGCCAGGCAGCAGCCCTGAAGGGCCCACAGTCAGGCACTAGAGAGGCAACACACAGGAGGCTGGGAGCCAAAGGTGGGCACAGGACAGAAAGGGCACCGTAGGCCAGAGACCCAGGCCAGGGAAGGCTGCCCCACATGAACCAGAGAGGCCAGAACCCAAGAAGAGCACTGTACAGCCAGAGATGTCCAGCGACAGTTCTGCCCCATGGCAGCGGCTGCTGTCTCCAGTCTCTGCTATCTTCAGAGTGGCCTGCAGGAAGGATGGGCTGTCAGTCCAGTTCACCAGACATTCAGAGAGAGCACCTACTACGTACCAGACACAGGACCCAGCCTCCCACGGACTATGACTTGGAGAATTTGAAGATCTCCTCAAGAATCCCTGGCACTCCTCCCTTCGAAAGGTGGCGCCGAAGTCCCCTGTATAGGGGCTGGACTTGGTGATTTTTTTCCTAGTCAGCAGAATGTGGTAGAAGTGATGATGTGTGACTTCCAAAGCCAGGTCACAAAAGACATCGCCACCTCCGTCCGCTTCTCCCTCTCTTGAATTGCCTGTGCTGGGGGAGGCCTGCCAATACAGTGTTAGACACTCGTGCAACCTTGGAAGAGGCCACGGTGAGGAGGAACAGAAGCCTCCCGCCAGCCCAGCGTCTACTTGGCAGCCGCGTGTGGGAGCCATGCTGCAAGCCTGGGCTCCTCTAGCCCATCAGGCCTTCAGATGACTGACATCTTGACTGCAGCTTCACGAGAAACCCAAGCCAGCACCACCCAGCTAAGCCACACCAAATTTCAGAGCATAAGAGAGAAAGACTAGTTCTTGTTGTTTTATCCACTAAGTTTAAAGTGACTGGAAAAGAAGCAGGCCTTAGCACAACAAGACAGAGTATCCAGAACCCCTGGAAAATAGGCCTTCTTGATTCCATCTAAGGCATGTATCAGCACTGTATCACAGTAAAAATATAAAGAAACCTGAACCCAAAAGCTTTTTTCAATTCTAATTCAATTAACCAACATATAGTACATCATTAGTTTCAGGGGTAGAGGTCGGTGATTCATCAGTTTCATACCACACCCAGTGCTCATCACATCAAGTGCCCTCCTTAATGCCCGTCACCCAGTTACCCCATCCCCCACCCCCTCCCCTCCACAACCCTCAGTTTCTTTCCTATAGTCCAGAGTCTCTCATGGTTCGTCTCCCTCTCTGGTTTCTCCCCTTTCAGTTTCCCTCCCTTCCCCCTTGATCCTCTGTTATGTTCCTCATGTGAGTGAAACCATATGATAATTGTCTTTCTCTGATTGAAATATTTCGTTCAGCATAATACCCTCCCAGTTCCATCCACGTCAACGTAAATGGCAAGATTTCATCCTTTTTGATGACAGTAATATTTCATTGTGCATATCTACCCCATTCATCTGTCAATGGAAACCAAAGGCATTTGAAAATAATGGGCAGTTTTGCCAAGATTCTTTGGGAAGAGGAGGAATCAAGTAGGAATTACATCTCACAGTAGAGACCCAAACTCCTTCCAGTCTTCCTTGCACTCCTCTTCTTTCTGGAAAATGTTCTCTAGATGTATCTGCTTTCGCCTGAACTCCAGCCCATCTGTGTCCTGCCTCCCCAGCGCTTCCATGGGTGACACTGTTCCGATGCTCCCCTACCTGTCACCCACGGCCAGTTCAGCAGACGTGTCACTAAGCAGGACAAATGTGCTCAGAAGGTTACATAGGCTGGTCCTTGTCACAGTCGTGAGAGCAGCAGTGACAAACACACAGGTCAGTGCAGGTCCAGAGGAGGGCACGACACTTGCTGGGGGGCACCAGAGCTTCACAGAGAGATGAGCTGAGACATGAAAGATGCCAGGAGGAGAAGAGGCTGTTCCTGGCTGAGTCCTCAGAGGGAGCAAAGGCACCACGATGGAAGAGAGGGTGGCATGTTTGGGGAACAGTGCCCTATGCCTCCTGCACCTGAAGAGAGAACCCCAGCCAAACTGCCCAGGAGGTTTGGGATTCCCAGGGCAACTCGAGCTTGCCCTAACCTTGGAGTATCCTTCCCTTCTTGGAAGACAGCCCTGTTTGGGGTTCAGTTTGGTCACTAGATAGTCCGGAGGGCTTTGGGCAGCAAGTGCACCTCTCCAGGCCTCAGTTTACTCCTCTGAATATAAGAGGCTATGCAAGGTCACATGACTCTCAAACTGTTACTAGCTTAGGATCACCTGGAAAGCTGGTTCAATGGTGATTCCTGGGCCCCACCCCCAAGGGGTTCTGAGTCCTCAGAGCCAAGGTAGGGCCTGGGAACCTGCATTTCAACAAGGGTCCCAGGTGCTTTTGCTACAGGTGGTCCTCACATTTTAGTAGCTTCCTAGAGTGTCGTGATGCCAGGAATTACCTGGGAAGTTGTGAAAATAGCTTCCAGATCCTTTTGGAGATTCCGGTCCAGGGAACCAGCCCAAGGCAGTGATTCTCAAAGTGTGGTCCCAGGAGCAGCAGCAACGGGCACATCTACAGATTTGTTATCCAGCCCATGCAAATTGTCAGGCCCCACACTGAGATACTGAATCAGAAATCTGGGGGCAAGGCCCCCAGTTGCTTGCACCAGCTCTCCAGGTGAGTCTGTTATCTGCTAAAGCAAGACCCGCTGGCCTAGTTTGCATGACTGGACAATTACAGCAGGTCATTCTCAGCATTGGAAAAGGTTGGGAAGCCTTGCAGTCGTCAAAGGCAATTTCAGCTCCTACTTCCCAAGGTTCTAGAAGGCTTAGATTCTCCCCAACTTGCCTCTAGGCCTCTCTGGGAAAAGGTGTCTAGGAAACAGCCAATATTTCCCCTTTATAAGCAAGCAAGATTCAGAAGAACTGGGAACCAGGTAATTGCAAGCCCCACCCCACCCCCCCCACCCCGGCCCCAGTACACACACACACACCTGTATACACACACCCACTTCTCCACACCTGGCTTCTAGCAGCTCCTTTGAGAAGTGGAGGACTTGGAGAAACGTCTGGAACCCAAGATTTACGAAGAATGAAGCTGGGTTGGCAGGGTCCACTTCCTTTTATTAATTCCTTTCTGCCAGCTGACATCTCATTTTCTGGAAGGTGACCTGTGGAGCCTGGCTCCCCCACCCCCTCCCCACCAACCCCCCTCTCTTTCCTCCCTGCAAGGCAAGAGCATCCCTCAAAGAATAACAAGCAGGAGCAGGTGCTGGGCCCACTAGTCATCAGAAAAATGAACAACTCCCTCTGCTACCCTTTCAACACACCGTTTAATTCTGTATCTCAGGGCTGGGCCAGGGAAGGGCCATTCCTGGCCCCTCAGTGCGCTATGGCTCCAGAAGACCCTTCCTTCTTTCCCTTTCCCATGGAGGAAAGGGAAGTGCAGCAAACTCTCACCTACACACACACACACACACACACACACACACACACACACATTATTTATGCATCCATGCAACTATTCATTCTTTCAGCATTTATTTATGGAGCACATTCTTGGGCTCAATAGGAGTTGAAGATGCTTGTGATTGCGTATGATCTGAAAAAATATTTAAGCCTTGGCAGACAAAGCCTGACCCTGGTGGCTACATTAGAGTTTCCCAATACCTGGTAAAGAGATCTGATAGGTAGAAAGGCTGGGACTTGGGTGGGCAGTGAGAGAGGGCACTGGAAAAAACGAAAACAAAAAACTCGTCTGCCTTTCATTCACCCTAGACACATGTTTACTGGGCAGTTCATGTGCTCAGAAACTTCACAGTGGGGGCTCGGGAGAAGCAGTACAGAGTATGACCTGCATATTCCGGGCCTCCAGGGTGTATCACCCAGAGGGGTTCCTCCTATGCTCTGTGAGAGGCATCGCGGTGTTGGGGGCAGAGCCCTGGTTTAGCAGTCAAGAGGACCGAAAGCTGGTCTGGCAGATCTTCCGCCAGCTGTGGTCTTGGAGAAGCCGCTGTATCTGTAAACCTCCTAACTTCTACGGTGAGGGAGGGAGTTCTCTGCAAAATGGGAGTCCTCATGACAGCCCTGCTGTTACACAAGTGAGATAGGGTGGCCGCCCCTTGCAGGCTGTGGAGAGCTGTAAGTGCTGAGTCATTCTACAAAGACGTATTTAGCACCCACTATCTGCCAGACACAATTTAACTAGAGATCAGTGAACACAATGGACAGAAATCCTTGTTCTCAGGGAGTTTCCATTGGGGGAAGATGGTAATGATTAAACAGATAACAGGTAACACTATCTGGTTATCTTGACTACCATGGTGTCAAGGGCTCTGGAGAAAAATACAGCTGAGTGAGGGGGTTAGGGAGTACTGAGGGAAGGGGGTGCTGCTATTTTATATAGAATGGCTAAGGGCGCCTGGGGGGCTCAGTCCGTTAAGTGTCTGACTCTTGATCCTTGATCTCAGCTCAGGTCTTGATTTCAGGGTCCTGAGTTCAAGCTCTGTGTTGGGCTCCACACTGGGTTTGGAGCCTACTTAAAAAAATAAAAAAGGAATGGCCAGAGAAGTTTTTTTTAATAAGGGACAAAGTGATCCCTGAACAGGAGCTGAAGGAAGTGGGGAGGGAATCACAGGGTTATCTGGGGAAAGAGCATACCAGGCAGGAGAAACTGTAAGTGCAAAGGCCTGAGGTGAATATGCTTTGCAAAGAGCATTGAAGTTGCTACCGAGGGGGGAGCCAATTGTTAACGTTTCAGAAATTTTGACAGAAAATTTTTTCAGAAAGTTTTTACTTTTAAAACACAACTGTAATTTTAAAACTATACTATATAGGGGTGCCTGGCTGGCTCAGTCAGAAGGGCTTGCAACTTTTGATCTCAGAGTCATGAGTTCAAGCCCCATGTTCGGTGTAGAGATTTCACTAAAAAAAAAAAAAAAAAAAGACTTAAAAAAATAAAATCATACTATATAAATTATATATACTATACGTTATGTAAATATAATAATATATTTAAAATGTTAAATAATATTAAATAATTATTAAATAGTATATCAAATATTACATCAAAAAGAAAACCAATAAATATTCAAAACCCATCATTTCCTAAGTATTTAGCTACATTTTACTATGATCCATACTCTTCAGATTATTTATATCTGTTGTAGGCGTCTAGTGGAAATAACATAAAATGGAGCACTGCTGCGCATCTCTGAACTGTGCATTCAATGACGGTATGTCAGTAGCTTGCAATCAGCCATGGTCGGGAGTATTTATACCAGGGAAATTGGCAAACACTACTAATCATGATGCCTTCTCCCTTTCTCCAGAGAGCTGATTTTTAACATTTTTCAGCCCACCACTGCTCATGGCACCCTGCAGAACAGATCTGAGGCAGGAGTTTCCTTTCAAGTCGGATGGTCTCTGAGTCCAAAGGAGGAGGTGGGGGTTGGTGCTGAGAAAAACCTCAGGGCCTGGTAGAGGCAATCAGGGTGTGTTGGGCTGGACCTCCAGCCACAACTTCCTCCCTGGGCCCCATATTTCTCTTGGAGCTGTCCCTATTGCATTGTTGTTTCTATGCCCCACTTTCCCAGTGGACTGCAGCCAATCCCTTATTTGCACAATTCAGTTTAGGAGTCTATCTGAGCTCCTTTGTGTGCCCAGCCTTGTGCTTGCAGCCCCCAAGGGATGATGATGACCACAGTTAACATTCATTCAGGTAGACATGGTTATCGTCCTCATCTCATGGAAGGGATTCTGAAGCACAGAGAGATTTAGTAACTTGGGCAAAGTTGCACAGCGAGTAAGTAGCAGTTGTAAGTTGAGCCCAGGCCCTGACTCCAGAGCCTGCAGTGGTAACCACAAAGTCACACAGTGAGATGAGAATGTGGAGGCCCTGGCCTCAGGGGCCTTGTGCAGAGACAGGGAGATCAGGAATGTCTGCCTCTGGAAGGATAGAAGACATTTGCCAGGAAGAGATGGCAGTCAGAAGAAGGTGTTCCAGGTGGTGGGGACAGTAAGTGTGAAGGTCCAGAGGGAGGGATAGAAAGGGACGTGTTCAGGGAATAGCCAATGACCCTGTGAGCCTGTATTTCTTCGCATCCTCACTAACATTAGAGAAGTCTGCCTTTGGGTGCTTGGAAACGACAACTTTCCAAAAACAATTTATCTTCGGGTTTGTCTGTGTCTGATAGTTCTTTGCTCAGTGATTCACATTTTACTCAAGGCGGTAGTAAAGGGAATTACTTCCCTGAACAGAGACAGGGGAAATTGAGTGTGTGTGTGTGTGTGTGTGTGTGTGTGTGTGTGTTGAGATGGGAGGTGGCAGGGAGGGGCACTGGCACAGTGAATCAGGCTTAGGATTAGTATTTCCCTGAGGTCGGATGATTACCTGCCTTCAGCAAGGCCAGGTAGTGGAGGCTGGTGGGAGGCAAGGAGGGGAGGGGGGATGTCTGAGCGTGGAGGTCCCCATCGCCTTCTCTCATAGCTCAGAATCTGCTGGTCACTCTCATGGGGTTAATGAGACAATGAACTTCTCTGGATCAACTGTTGTGTAACCAACACCCTCTGTAAGAGCATCTGTGCAATAAATCCCCCTTGGGATGACAAGTCGCTCTTTCTGAACCCTGAGCAGAGACCACACCATTTGCAGAAGAAGTTCCATCTTCCCACATAAGCCTGTTGGCCACTTTGTACCTGCCCCTGGGAACTATGAGCTAACTATGGGCATCTCAGGGATTGTATCCTGTGAGTTTAATGCTGCTCCGTGTAATGGGTACAGAAAACAAAAAGGCCTCAATGGAAATTTCCACTGGGTTTTAGAGTGACAATTCTTTCTGGAAAAAATACTCTTGGACAAGATAAGAAAAAATCCTCTTTTTTTTTTTCCCTTGAATGTTAAAGAGAAGAGTGCTGGTGGAAGGAGCCCAGAGATTCGTTTCTCTAGAAGGTTCCAGAACTTTGGAAGATTTTGAGGGTGCTGACTACTCCGCCAGAAGCACAAGACCTCCAGAACTGAGGAATCATGTCTGAGAGCTGAATGATCTTGGGCTAATGTCCATTTGACAATGGCAGAGGAAATGACAGAACAAGTACCATTGCACCCAAGGTGGGCTGGTGGTGAAAATGTGGGTTACATGTGTCTGGAGGGGCTCCTGCCTGAGGGTCGGAGGTGACTCTTTTGTACATGTAGTTATTGGGGGTTGCTGGTTCTGGATCTAAAAAATCAGTCGACCTCCCCAAATCAGAACCCTTAACTACAATGTATTTTCCTTTTTGCCTGGGCTGCTAGGACATTCAGAGGTAAAATTAGTGTTCAGATAGTGACTAGACAGTCCCGGTTCCTGACATGTTTATTTCTTGGTGACTCTGTTTTTGGTCCTTGTTAAGACTGTGCTTAAAAGGGGGGCGGGTGGGGCTGGGTGGTTCAGTTGGTTAAGCATCAACTCTTGATCTGAGCTCAGGTCTTGATCTCAGGGTCCTGAATTCAAGCCCCACCTTGCACTCCACACTGGGCATGGAGTCTATTTTTTAAAAAAATATATTAGAGGCATATAATACTAAAATGAAGTACTTTTCAGGGGTGCCTGGGTGGCTCAGTTGGTTAAGTGTCTGCCTTCAGCTCAGGTCAAAATCCCAGGGTCCTCTCCCTCTGCCCCTCCCCCAGCTCATGCTATTTCTCTCTCTCTCTCTCTCTCTCTCTCTCAAATAAATAAATAAAGTCTTAAAAAAAAATAAGTGCTTTTCAAAATCAATCCTTACTTGCAAAGAGTGACTCTTCGTGAGGCCCTGCAGAAGAAAGTGCACTGGGGAAGAACTACCTGATTAGCGAAGGGGGCCTTTGCTTCCCCTCTGTGTGGTGCGGCTCTCCTCACCTTCAGGGCCCTCTGCTTCCCTCATACTGATCCTCACACGGTACCTCTAATATGCCTATATCCCAAATGGTTCGAGCTCCTCTACATCTTTCAGGTTCTATTCCACCCAGGTCCATCCACCCATGCAGCCAGCCAGCCATTCATCTACCCCCTCCACTCTTTCAACAAACACTGAGCATTTTTCCTCTGTGGTAGGAATGGGACTGAAAGGATACCAGGACTCGGTACCTGGCTCTTGCGGACTTTGCATCTAGTAGGGTAGTAGATTTGCCCCTGGGTAAGTTCAAGAGGTATTAGGACAGCTAGGAGAACAGTCAATACAGGGTTCAGAGAAGAGGAGGGAGCTTAGGCTTTGGAGACAGGCTGTCTGGGCTTCAAATCCTGACCTCAGCACTTGATAGTTATATGATCTTGGGCAGATTACTTGACTTCTCTGTGTCTGTCTTCTCAACTGTCGAATGGTATCCCATTGTACCTACCTCCGAAGGTGGTTGTGCTGATTACCTACTGCTCTGGAACAAGTATTCTAGCCGTCTTCTTATATCTCACGACCTGGGGGGTCAGGCACTTAGGCAGGGTTTGGCTATTTGATGCTTTTGCTCTGCGTGGTGTCAGCTGAGGTCACTCAACATTTATTCAGGTGGCCTGGAGGGTCTCAGACAGCTTCACTCTCATGACTGGAAGGCTGGATCTAGCTGGGATGTCGACTAGAGCATTCCAGTGTGCCCCCTCCAGCATGACCATCCTGGGCTAGCCAGAATCCTTGCATGGTGGCCCAGGGCTCTCAAAGAGACTGTGCCAAGAGAGGGACGTGGAAGCTGCTAGGATCTTCAGGCCTGGTCTAGAAACTGGCACAGCATGACCTCTACCACATTCTCTTTGTCAAAGCAGACCTGGGGGCTGCCCAGTTTCAAGGTGAGAGGTCATAGACCCCACCTCTCCAGTGGGAGGAGTGGAAGGAATCCGTGGTCATCGTTCGAGCCACTATAGATACAAAAAAGAAGAAATGAGTCAGTCCATGGAAAGCAATTAGAGCAGTGACTGGCAGAATAAGGGCCATACAAATGTTTGTTGTTATTGCTATCATTATCCCTGCTCGAGCTGAGTCTTAAAAGGTGAATCTGTGCTCTCTTGGTAGACAAGGACCTGTGGAGAGCCAGGGATTGGAGAGTTCCAGATAGATGGTGTCGTTTGCACATACTTGCATCTTGTGGGCAATTTTATGAGAGTCCTGGTCTTTGCTAATTCAAAGTAGATGATCAGACCAATGAATGTATGCAAAACACGTAGCTGACTAGTAATTAACAATCTCACATCCCTCCTAGGGACAAGCAGGGACCTAATGTAGTGAAAGACATGGAGGACAGGATGTCGCGTGGAGCCCAACCCCTCACTCAGGACGTGCAGGCTCAGCTCTGAGGGGCTCACAGACCCTAGAACACACAGATGAACAGACGCAGCTCTGGGCTGCCTGCCTGGGCTCCCCCTCCTGGAGCCCACTGCCTAATTGGAAAGGGCCATTTCAACATCTTAGCAGAAAATGGAGTTTTTCTTTCCTTGATGTCGTGATTTGACCGGGAGTTAGCAAAGCATCAGTAGAATCCTAAATGTCTACTTAGAAAAATCAAGCCTTCATCTTGGCTTGGCACGGGGCTCCGCTCTCCCCTTGTGGGAGGAAGATAAAACGCTTTCATGCGTGTCCCCTGCCTGTGAACGCGGGCTGGTTAAACATCTCCAGTAATGGCTAAGCTGTGCCAAGGATTTTATCTCTTCCCAGTAACAGTTCCTGCCTTTAAACGGCTTCCACAAGGAAGAGCCATAATGCACACTCAGCACACAGGCTGAGAAGGGCTTCAGGGAGCAGGGAACTTTTAGAGGGACAGGCGCAGCCGCGGTGTGAGCCTTTGTGCCTGGTGCCAAGCTAGGCCCTTTACACGGATTACCTTATGTAATCGTCACCACACTGGAGATGGGGGTGGAGGGAAAGAATGAGGGTGATTTTGACCTCCTTTTACAGTGGACAAACCTGAAACCTAGAAAGACTGAGTAGACTGCCCAAGGTCATCCCCTTCATTGCTCTTCACCCCATTACTAACCCTTATATAGACAAGGACCTCTGACCCCAGAGGGTCCCCACTCTGGAGTGGACAAATGATTAGTGTCCCAGCTTGGTTATATGGCTCACTTAGGAAGACCTCAAAGCATGGCGTGTACTCAATCTGACACCAGAATGGAGAGCATCGGGTGTGCTGAAGGGGAAGGAAAGGGGGGCATTTTAACAGAGACTTAGAGGAAGGGAAGAAGAGATGCAGTGGGCAGATCGTCTTCTCACTCGGGGAATCAAGAGCTGTGGGTTCACATTCCAATCATTTATTAAAGGCACCACTCCATAACCTTGGAAAAGTTGTGTCTCCCCTAAGAGCCCCACCGTTTCTTCATTTTAAAGTTGAGAGACTCTGCTGTAGGCTTTTGGAGGTCTCTTTGAGTCCTGAAACTGGAAATTTATCAGGGTTGCTGCATACAGCTGTACAGGTTGTGCACTGTACAACTCCAGGTAGGTGCCACTCACAGACTGCAAAGTGAGTTGTACACTGCAGTGGGCCTAGATTCTATAAAGGCAGGATGGAAGAAAGGCCAAGAGAAGGTGGTGAAGAGGGGAGGGGTTCCAAGCAGACAGAAGGAATGGCCTGTGTCTACTCTTTTCTCCAATCAAGAGGTAGACAAGTATTTACACTGCACAAAGGAGTGGTCAGGTCAGTGTGTCTGGTTCTGCAGAGAAGGATCTGTGGGGTTTGTCACTAATTACACTCCCTACTCACATCTGACCATGACCACTTTGATCGGCTCCGATTTAGAGCGATAGAGCTGGTGTACTATGCAGAGACTCCTTTGATGTGTCTGAGATGTGGGGTCACTGGTTTCCAGAGGCAGCTTCCTATGGGAAGTCCTCCATGGACTGAGTCTTAGAAGCCCATGGCCTCTCGCCCACACTTCCTTCAGGTTTAGATATTTGGTTTGCACTTGCTGATAAACTACTGCCTCAAGAGAAACAACTGTTTGTCCTCCCTCAGACTGGGGCTCCCTGAGGGCAGTCTTTTGTCTTTTCCCTTAGACCATTTGCTGACATCAGAAGCGTGTCTCCATTCTTCATTTATTTGATGTTCACCGAGGACCTATTAAGTGCCAGGCACTGTTTAGGAACTCACAATATTATGCTGATAAACAACAAACGATGTTAAATGATGGTAAGTGCTAAGAAGAAAATAAAAGTCACTGAACCTGTTGGGCAGGGTTGTATGGCTATTTCAGCTGTGGTTTGGGAAGGCCTTTCTGAACAGGGGTTTCTGATCTGAGCTCAAATCATACGAAGATAAGAAGGTCCAGGTGAAAATCATTCCAGGCTGCGCTGACTGCAAGTGCAAAGGCCCTGAGGTAGGAAAAGAGGAACAGAAAGGTCAGTGTGTCTAGACCTAGTGGCACAGAGATGAGATCAGAGAGGCTGGAGTAGGTACTGTGGAGATGTCACCGGGCCACAGTGCAGAGCGGAAGCTGGCAGGGAAGTGGCTGACTCCCATCCCCCAGGGTGTCTCTGAACTTTCTGTGGCTTCTCTGTGATACTCTGACTGAGCTCTGAATGTCTGCATGTGAGAACTCTGTGGCCTGTTCCATCCTCCTCAGTTCCCTCTGCTGCCCCCAGCAATAAGGACAAAATGTTCTGCCAGTGTGATTCCCCTCCTGCAGTTGCCCCAGGAGCAGTCCCACCCCCCGGGGCCAACACTCCTGTCCCCTCCAGCCTTGCTATTACAGACCTGGTTCTGGAGTTCAGCCCTCATTTCCTGTTCTTGAACACCATCTCAATCAAGCCAGCGAGGGGAAGACCCCCTTGACCCCAAGTTTGAATTTACAGATGGGGTGCCTGAGAAGTGTGCAGCTGGACCGTCTCAGGAAGGCCCTCGCCTCCGGTCTGTATCCCCATGCTGACAGTAATCACCCGAAGCATCCCCCCACACCTTTTCTCCTGCTTTTTCTCCACCCCCACAGCACAGACAACTGATGACAGAGGTCAGTATGTGCCTGACCTTGTCATGTCCCCCACAAACGGGCCACTAACGGGCCAGGCTAGGAAGTCACTGACCTATTGATGAAATCTGGCAAGTTATTTAACCTCTCAGGTTCTCCTTCTCCCATCTGTAAAATGGGAATAATGGCATGGACTTTGTAGGGTTGAAGTTAAAGAGTAAATACTCGGGAGGGAGCTCCATACATCATACCAGGTAACAGCTCTCATACTGACTACGTGCCAGGCACTGTTCTTTGTCTTTACCAGGGACACTTCATTTAGTCTCCAGAGCCCCATGAAGAAGGCACATTGAGATCCCCATTTCTCAGATGAGGACACTGAGGTAGAGGGAGCCACCCAGCTCTCTAGGAAGGCGATCAGATAGGGGTTCTTAGCTAAGGGTGCTACTGTCTCCCCAGGGGACATGTGGAGATATGGGCCTGTGGTTTGGGGTTGTCACAGCATCTGGGATGGGCAGGAGGGATTCCTAATCAATGTGCCCCCCGGTCAATGTATGGAATAGTCCTACACAAGGAGAATTGACCAACCCCAAGTGCCAATAGCACGCTGTTTTGAGAAACACTAATTCCAGAACAAGAAGAGAGACTGAATTCCAGATGGGATGACTAGTCCAGACTCACCTGGTACACCAGGGCAGAGCTAGGACCCGAGTCACGTCCCACTGTGATGACCAGCATCTTTGCCGTACGAAGCCCAGGCCAGAATTGGAACTGCTTTGACCTGCTTTCAGGGTCAGGTGGGCCAGGAGCACTGAGTCGGGCCCTGTGATTCCCCACTTCCCAGACTACAGAATGACCCCCTCACCCCAGCCTCAGGATGAAGGGTGACCTCTGTTAGCTTTAATCAGGGTCTCAGATTGCCACTGCCAACAGCCACCTCCCACAAAGAGAAGGTGTTGATCATTACATTTCTGCCCTCGGTACCTTGTAATTAATAATTGTGGTTAATCTGGCACACTTCATCAAATAACGCAGGGCCTAATTGGCCGCGGACACTTTCTCCTTTTGAATGAGACAATCCTCCTTCTAAGCGGTTCTTTGGCCAGCTTCAGTTAACTCAGCAGGACCTGTCAAAGGTTGCTGTAGGATAATTTGCGTGACATTTAGGAAGAGGAAGCTGAGCAAAGGGATGGGGGGGCCGGGCCCTTTGAGCTGGGGGCAGAGCGGCAAAGATTAGGGAGCGTTGGGATAGATGTCTTCAACCCCTGACTCCCTCTGGATGCCACACTGAGCAGCACAGGGTTTATTCCTGTCCTGTTGCAAGTCAGCCCCTATTTCCTGCTTCCACTTGTGAGTATGTAGGGGTGTGGGAACAGACTGGCTGCTTTGTGACCTAGGGGAGGGAAGCATTGCCCCCTTTTCTGAGTTCCCTGATTGCATCTGTTAAAATTCTTTTTACTGTAAATGATGGAACACTTAGCTTGGTCTTAGATAACATAATTGAATGAATGAATTATTGAAAAATTCAGAGAGAGTCTTGCTAGTTTCAGGCATGGCTTGTTCCAGGGATCCCCACTGGCATCAGGACTCTGAGCCCATTTCTTTGCCATTCTCTTGGCTCTGCTCTACTCCTGGGTCAGTTTTCTCTTCTGGCCACCACCTCTCCCCACCCATTACCACCACCACCATAGTGGCTATGCTATCAAGTGGACACAGAGCCTCTTCCTGAGAAGTCCCTGAAAAAAAAAAAAAAGAGAGAGAGAGAGAGAGAAAGTAGCTTTGGAGAAGCCTCCGACAAACATCTCACAGCTCATTGACCCAAATTTGTTGTGTGTCCCCTCCACTTCTCTCCCCCAGTAGCACTAGGGTCCAGGTGATGGAATTCGTTTCCCCAGGGCAGTATCATCTTATTTGTTACATAGAATGGGAGTCAGCCAGTTATGGCCCTTGAGCCAAAAGACATGTGTTTGCAGATAGCGTTCTTGGAGCACAACCATGCCTTTTTTTTTTTTTTTTTTGCATAGTGTCTGCTTTTGTGCTATAATGGTAGAGTGTTGTGACAGAGACCTCACGTCCTGCGAAACTTAAAGTATTTATTATCTAGATCTTTAGAGAGAGTTTGCAGACTCTTGACATAGAATGGCAGAGCCAGAGGGGAGCCACACCTTATCCACCTCCACGCCTTTCCAGCACAGGCAGAATGACTCCAGCGACTAGAGGCTGCTCCCAGACAGAGGGTGTGGCTTGCAGCTGAGGCGGAGGGAGGGCGGTGTTTAGAGCTCTCTAGTTCCTAAATGAGCCAATGTCTTAGGGTCTTAGCATCCCCTGGAGCAGGCGAGGACATGGGTTGAAGCAGGGAAGTGGTCAAGGGTGTGCAGGAGGGGAGAATGGAGCTCAAGGAGGCACCAAGGGTAGCTCTCACCTCCTTCACAAACTTTGCCAGAAGGAACCGGGTCTTGAGCAGGACATGGTGGGTGTCCGGGCTCAGTCTCTAAGGTGGTGGGCACTGCTGACGTTCAGAAGCCAGCTCCCCAGGAGAGAGACAGTCTCTCTGCTCAGCCTCGGCCCCCAGTCCCTGCCTTCTGCCCATTTGCTCGGTTAACTGTCCAGGAAAAGGAACCGAAGTTGGCGATTCTATGACCTTACTTCACATGCTTCCAGAAGCACGTGGCAATCAGTCCCAGGGGCTCCAACTTGCCACAGGTCCTTCACCCAGATGCAGGAGCCCTGCAACTGAAGTCCCTGGACAAAGCAGGATTTCTGAGTAATACCCCTGCCTAACGTGTATCAGGTGCTTACCTGGGCCAGGCGCTGTATGGATTCGGTCACTCCTCACAACCACCCTGTGAGGCCCAGATGGCCCTGAGTCCCAGCTTACAGATGAGAACAATGAAGGCTGGAGAGGTAACTTGTGCCAGGTCACGTAGCTTGTGTCAGTTGGGTCCTCTGGGAAGCAGACGTTAAGATTCACTGAGCCTTATTAGAAGTAATACCTGTGACAAATATAAAAGGGGGAGGGAGTGGAATTGGGCAGAGAGAACCCTCAGGCCATAATGCAGACCCAACAGCCAGGAACATTAAGGGGGTGTGAGTGCCTCCTACCACCATGCACTGTGATGGGGTCTCAGCCAGCCCCATGTGGAGCTCCAGAACAGACTGCCTGCTAGAGGAATCCATGGTCATTGCTGTCACTGACTGGAAGGAGATGGCCCGGGCTCCAGAGAGGAGGTGGACCCTGAAGGTGCTGTAGCCTGAGGCTGTCCAGTAAGTGCCCTCTTCCCCGCTGAGCAGCAAATTCCTTCTTGAAGGGGAATCTGAGAGGCATGCCTCTGTGGCTACCGCACAGCTGGAGAATAAACTAGGACTCAGTCTCCAGCAGTCGGGGCCAGATGCTTGTGTGCTGAACCCCCCTGCTCTACCCCCGGCTAGACGGGGTGAAGCAGTATAAGAAGCTCAACTGGAGCTAAAGCGGGGGGTCCTGGCCCCCACCACCAACCATGGGTCCTGGGGCAAGTCACTTCATTCATTCATTCCATTCATTCAGTCAGTCAGTCCACCCAACACGTACTGAGTATTTGTGGAGTGTTGAGTCCTGCGCTAAACCCCAATTCAAACGCAGGCCGCGGCTTCAGGGATCTCCGTTGTGGGAATCGAGGACCACAGGAGCTCACAGCCGGGCTGGACAGTAACATAAGGTAGGGATGGGCACAAGAGAGTACAGAGGTACGGAGGCTGTTATGGGTCCCCGCTTCATCTGAGAAAGGGATCTCTGAGACTCCCTGTGCACGCTCTAAAGTCAGCTGTGGGCCAAACCCAGGGTCTGCTCCAGCAGCTCACAAGGCCAGGACTAGCATGGAGGCCTGGCTAGGGATGCAGCCCGGATCTGTGTAAGCTGGGACGCGCACAGCTGCCCACCCCTGCTTCCCAGAAGTGGCCGTTCTATCCCCAGGCTGCATAGCGAATCACCGACCTTGGGGCAGGTTCACACCCCTGGGGTCTGGACACAATGCCCTTGGTATTCCAGACCTCAGGGCAGGCCCTCCATCTTTGCCTTCACGCAGATCCCCCTGATCCAGGCTGTGCTGGTCCAGGCTGCAAGCCAGGCCAGCCGGGCAGGAACTATCACTTAAACAATAGACATTCATCAGCTGATGGATGAGGCCTAGGGAAATCAGCAAACTCATTTGAAGAGGCAACCACCCAGAATTTCCTTGAAGTCCTTTTCCTCACCCAGCCATGCCCAGACACATGACCTTGAAGAGGTCCCTCATCTTACTGCAAATTATTGCCAGGAAACTCTACGGCCAATTAGACAAGCAAACGCTCCTCTTGTACCTTTTACTTTTGCTCTCTTAAATAAGCTCGGGCCTGAGCCGCGCAAGAAGATGCTGGCCTTGCCGCTTCTCTTCATCAGACAGAACACTTTCCCCCACGCACAGGCTCCAAGGCTTGGTTATTAAAACAGCAAAACCCAAGTGCTCCCAAGATAAACTCCTGATAATGAGATAATAGCAATCACCCTGGAGAATTGCAATAGGGGACATGTCATCAACAAGCAAGCATCCTGGCTAAAACAGCCCCACAGGTAATTTGCTGGTTTACGGCTCAGATGTCAATCACGAATGTGACCGGGTTCCAGTGTCCAATAGAAAAGTATTGACAGGGGCGCCTGGGTGGCTCAGTGGGTTAAGCGTCTGCCTTCAGCTCAGGTCATGATCTTGAAAGGACATATTTGAAGTCGTTTGGTTGCAAGAAAACATACGTGGAGGAACATAACTGAAAATCCCCTTAAGCAAAGTTTGGGCGCCCCAAATACTTTAAGGAAGGGGCCCACTTGGAAAAATGCTAACCACAGCTTCGCCTTCTCGCTTCTGTGCACGCCTGCTTGCGAAAGATAAACAGATAAATCGAGCTCCTGGGTGGAGGGGTGCCTAATTGCATCCCACCCAGAGCTATCACCCCCCCCCCGGCATGTTACCCTCCCACCCTCCACCCAGGATGACGCCCAGAGAGACCCTCCGAAAGACCACCACCCTGCATCTTCTGGAGCTCTCTGATAGTCCCTCGCGCCAAAATTTCCTATTGGACAGTTTGTACTGGCCAACTGGACTCTTGATTGGGTAGAAACTGCAAACACCCCAATGACTGTCTCCTGAGGGTCACGCCCACAAGCCCCCATAAAAACCTAACCCTTTCATAGCTCGAGGCTCTTCTCCGCTGCCCCTGCGTGGGTTATGAGATGAGCCCCAGCGCACTGGTCCTGCAATAAAGCCTCGTGTGATTGCATCAAGAACTGTCTCTCTCGACTTCATGGGGTTGAGTTGCCGCGTCCTCTAAGGTAGGGTGTGATTTTTATTTCCCCCCTTACAATCTCACAGTCCAGGGATCGAGTCCTGCATGGGGCTCCTTGCTCATTCTTCAGAGTGATTATATACCTTCAAGTTGGGAGGGGGTTAGAGACAGCACAAGCCTCCCAGGTATTTTGGAAGCAAGGTTTCCAGGACCTGGAAGGCGGCCAGCCTAGGAAAAGGTCATTTGTTACTATTTAGTAAAAACTCAGTCATGAGCCCCTTCAGATGTAGATCAGTGGGCCATGGGCTTGGAGGATGCTTGCTAACATGTATATTGGGGGGTAGAGATAAAGGAAGTTTCCAAAGGAATTTTTATATGTTAAAGAAGACTTACAGGATCCTGGGGGGTCGGGATAATGTTAGGCTAAGGTTGCCTTTTGTCCTTAGCAAAGTGTCAACATCGAGGCAGCCGAGCTCCCAGAGAAAGATCACTCTCCATGTTTCAAGGACTTGTCAGTGGGCTGTAGGCGGTAAGGAAATTTAATAATTTTTCCTCTGCCTTTGTTTCCCACGTCCCCTACCTTCTCCCCAACTTTGCCTACAGCGCAGGCGTGCTGCCCTGCCTACTGTCCACTCCTCACTATGCCCCCAGCTCAAGAGTAATTTTCTGTTTCTCTGATTTTCTCTTAGCTTCTGCCTGTTGATTCTGTCTCTGCTCTTTCTTCTATCCCACTTTCTCCTGTCTCTTCTCCTTCTTCTGAGGTTGGTCCTTTGTGACTTTTCTCTTCAACCTGTGTGCTGTCCTGTTAGAGCAGGCAGTGGCTGTGCTGTAACAGGTGCCTGGAAACCAGCAGAGGGGGAGTCAAGCCCCTTTAGCCGGAAAATTAGCGACGTGCCCTGCCACATTCCACAAACGAGGCCACAAGGAGCAGGATCAGAGCAGACAGGCCCAAGACCAAGAGGGTCAGAGACCCCAACCAAGTAAGGGAGAAAAGCACAAAACGCTGCTCCGAAAGGTACCCCTTCTTAAGTAACAAATGTTCCACCCTTTGGTTAACAACTGTCAGAAAAGACAGAGACCCAAACCCTGGGCATAACTGCTCCCCTGAGCTCCCCGCTCCCATATCTCAAGTGTATGCCGTCTTTAATAAACGCTTTCCTTGCGCGGCTCAACCCTGTTTGGGTCCCTCCACTGGGCAACGTACCACTCACATGAGGAAGTTCCTTCTAAGCTCTAGGCCAGTCTTGGGGTGTCTCAGTCACGTTTCCTCCCTCCCCTCACTGTCCCTCACTCTGGTGATCACAGTCTGGTCTGAGGGAGTGGTCAGCCTCCCCCGCCCGCAGAACAAGAGCGGCCCGGCGCTGCCACCAGCCCACGGGGCAGCTCTGTGTCAGTGAGAAGGAAGTGCCCCTTCATCAGGGCAGATGCAGCTTCTATGACAGAGAGAACATTCCAGAGGACCTCAGCCCCACGCTCCCCCTTGGCCAGGCACCCCTGTGTACAAGGCATGGAAGACAGGAATAACCTACAGCAAGATGCAGCTCTGGGGATGGGAACACAGGGGCCCTCTGTGGGCGAAGGGGAGTTCTTTCCACTGCTACAGAGGCCAAGCGACAGCTATCAAGGATTCTGGGGCATAGACTTAAATGGAGAGGTTGTTTAAGGTGGAGATTCCTGGTCCTGCCCCCCACCCCGGGGCATCTGCTGCGGCAGGGGTGGTCTGGGGCCCTAGAATCAATCTCCCCAGGTGATTCAGCTGTGGACCACACTTTGAGAGGCCCTGGTTCCCCAGAGCATGGACCTAGAACCTTTTCAGATTTGTATCCCAAGAATGAACCCACTTTAGCTCTCACTCCCCAAATAACTGTATTAATCTGTAAGTTTTGTACTTGTAATACCAAGAGCCAGGATATTAAGTGATAGAAAGAAAAATGTGTTAAAGATAAAAATAAATACACACAGAAATTGTAATATTTCCTTCCTGCCAACGCCCCTCTTACATTCTGCCTTTTAACCCTCAGGGTTAAAGTTGTCCCAACTTTGGAGGCTAGGGCCACAGAGACTGGAAAAGGAGCTTTGGCCACTGAGAATGTGAGTCACCGCACCAGGGGGGCCCTTCTCACCCAGTCCTACCCTCTGCCTTCCTAACCCCAATTAGCAATGCTGATTCCCAGGCCGGAATCCTGTTCCTGAGGATCAGGGGGAAATCTCAGACTTTCCTTCCTGCCACCGGGAATTCCTCCTGATTCCATTTCCTTCAGAGGAAGCAGGGGGGTTTATAGCGGGTCATGACGGGGCCCCTCTTGACTTTTGGGGTGCTCCTTGACTGTGAGTGCTGTCCACCCACCCCCCGTGCTTTTGCCTATCATTGTAGAATGTGTGGACATTTCCCTCTGTTATGTTAGGCCTCAGCCAACATGCTATGAACCAGACTGTGCTGATTTAACGGTATGTCGTATTTCAGGTGACATGCTTCCTCACCTGTAAAATGAGAGGGTCGGCCTGAAGGACTGCTAAGGCCCCTTCCAGCTCTGACAAGGGATGCCTCTGTAAACCCTGGCAGTGCCATCCGGGAGAGAAAAAGTAAGAAGGGGCACTCAGAAAACAGCACGGAGATGGGGGGAAGCTGGCTAGTAAGGAGGTAACCATCTTACGGCCAGTTCTCACGGAGAGAAGGACATGAGAGGGTCAAGGTCACCCAAGCAAGGGCGGTAGGACTGCCGGGCTTGGCACCATGCAGGATGGGATCTGGGCATGAGAGCAGCCTCTACCTAGAGCAAGTTCCCTTGAGCAAGTACTTTTTTTTCTTAGCCTCAGTTTCTTTTTCCAGACAGGACTGGCTTGGATGATCACCGTGGACCTCACCGTGGGTGTCATCTACAATGGTTTTTTTCAAAACGAGAGTCCTGAAAATAAATTTTAATTAGTTACTGAGGCAGGAAGGGCATGTCAGAATGGAAAGTATTCTTGAAAGTTGTGTTTCAGGGATGTGTGTGTATGAGAGAGAGAGCGAGAGAAAGAGAGAGAGAGGACTAAAGGGACCCCATGAAAAAAAGCTGTTTTTATTTTCCTTTGCTTCTTTTCCTGCTTCTATTCTTGCTAGGACCTGCGCCCCTGCTTTACACACGCCGTAATGTATGTCCCTATGAAGGTCAAGGCGTTAATGATTTCTTCGGAGTCTTCCACACAATACACAGATCTACGCAGGCTCCAGGTGAGGTCGTCATAATCGTCTTTCAAGACCACTGATGTCAGGACCCTTGGCTACCGGGCAGAAGTGACTTACAGGGGACATCTGAGTGCTTGTCCTTGTTCGACCAGTTCCTGGATGCCTGAGGACACGTGCACCAGACCACCATTCTCAATGAAAACCAGATCCCAAGTGAAAATGAGACTCATGCTTCCCAACACTCTGCATCTCCCTATATAGCCTCAATAAATTCTGGTCTCACTTCCTCCTGGCTCCCATTTGATTTCCACCCAGTGCAAAGCCAAAGACCCTTTTGGCTGGTCCTGTGGGTCCTCAGACCCGGCCTTCCTGCATCATGTGTGCACACACTGGGTCACCATACCAGTTGGGGTCCCAAGAGGAAACAGAAGACACACTTAAATAATAATCTGAGAAGGATTTAATAGACTATTTACAAAACCAGGGAGTAAGGAAACTAATGTGCAGGACGCAGGGGCTAGCAGCAGCAGACATGTTACTGCCCCTTGGGCAGAAGGAAAATGGGGAAGGAATGCTTTCCAGAACCCAACAGAGGAGTTGGGAGGAAAAGGCCACCTTGAGAGAAGACTTGGCCTTTAGTGGAAGGACAGTCAGCCTGCTGTAATGGAGCAGGAAGCTTGGAGAGAAAATGTCCCGGCCTCACTGTCCTCCCTTCCATGTCCCGCTGAGCTACCCAGTGGCCCCAGAAGACTGAGGACAACAGAGTCACATGTGCAGGTCCCTATGCCTCTTGGGGCAGAGGGCAGTAGGTCCCAAGGGACAAAGGGACAGGGAGATGTCAAATCTATTTCTCACCATGGCTGCAAATACCCTTCTGGGCCCTTGCCCACAAGAGACCGAGGTAGCCTGCACGAGTTACAGTCAGTCCAAATAAGGCTGGACTCCTGGCAAACTGCCTGACCTTGGGAGGACTACTGAACCTGATGCAGGCAGACCGGGTCCGACGACCCAGAGAGGGGTCCCAGAGGACGAGTCGAGGGTCCTTGGCTTCACCCAAGATGGAAATCAGACATGAGCCAGTAGGAGGTGAGGGCAGAGTTTATTGAAGATGTAGAGAGAGCAGAGCAGATACAGACGGACCATCTGGGAGACTCAGAAAGGAAAGGGCATGAGTCTTATCTTTGGGGTTTTAATTGGCGATTGTGGTCTGGTGCCCATGTCCTCCTAGGCATCCAGAAACTGGGAAGAACAAGGAGAGGGTCCAGGTGTCCTCCATAAGTCAATCATTCCCTGAAGCCAGGGGTCTTGGCATTGATGTGGTTTTGGAATATAGGTGAGGTTCAGTGGGGTGGAGTCTGGAGCCGATGACCAAGAAAGAATTCTTGAGGCATCTTTGGTGCAAAATGGTGGTTTATTAAAGCACGGAGACAGGACCCGTGGGCAGAAAGAGCTGCTGTCCCAGGTTGTGAGGGGTGGCTGATTATATAGTACGGGGTTGGGGGAGGTGAGGAAAAAGAGAGGTTGAGAAAGTACTTTCATTTGTTAAAGAAGACGCACAGGATACCAGAGGCCTTGCCATTATCAAACCAAGGTTGTTTTTCCCTCTAGCAAGGTCTTAGCACCAAGATGGTCGGGGGCTTCCTGGAAGAATGTCCCACTGTCCCACCCAGGAGTGTGGGCAGGGAGGTTGCGGGGTGTCAGCTTATGCTTTGTCTTCAGCTTGCCTTCTGGTCCATCATCAGCATCAAGATGTTTAGAGGCAATGTTCTTGGAGAACATTCAAGACAACCCCACCTGGTCACTCCTTAGATATCATCTACTGTGCTGGAAGACTCCAAAGGTATCATCACCTCTTTTTCCCTTACAAGGAGGACATATGCTATTGGCATTACAAGGCAGGTGTAGAGTGAGGTGGGGGTGCAGGTCCTAGCAAAAACGGAAGCTGGGAAGGAAATGAAGGGGAAAAAAGGGCTTTTTTTTCCCTGGGGTCCCTTCAGTTTCCCTGCCCCAAACCCATCCGAGCCTTGGCTCCTGTATGTGCAAGAGGGGGAGAATGATGCCAACTTGCAGGCTTATCACGTGCATTACAGATACTAATTGACAAATGCCGCGTACGGGGGGTGTTCAGTAATGACAGCAGTGATCCTGTGTTCTACGTGTGACAGCAGGAATGATTCACTGACAGCAGGGAGCCCCTTCACAGCCCCGGGGTTTGGGGTCTGGCCCATGTCTATTTCTGTAAACATCACCCTTGTATGTTGCGGGACTCTTCTTTCTCTCTGAGCTCTCCACCCAGCCTTTGGTTACTTCGTTCTGCAGGCAATTACTGATGGAATGATTTATAAATTACAAGGTGTGTATTGTTCTTGAAGAAAGCACAGGCCAGTTGTCAACAGAATTTACTGAGAAATTAAGTAGTAAGAAGAGTTAAAGCCCAAGGAAGGAACCAGAGCTGGGGCAGGAGCAGGAGGAGCTTTTCTGGAGGAGGGGCCAAGGGTTGTGAGGGTTCTCCCAGTACTTTCCCAGAGCCCTGCGCCTCCTGGAGGAAAGGGGCCTGTTCCAGTCCAGGGGAAGCTTCCTCTGCCCTTGCAGCCACAGCTTGGGTTGAACCAACGTTCCCCCAGGCCCCTGCTCCGCAGACCCTGGCCTTTTGATTTTGTGGCAAAAAATCACTTTATTTATCTCCTTAACAAACACCAAGGGTCCCTTTTCATGACCAATCAAGCCAGATTACCCAGGCTTCTATTAATGGACAGTATATCACGGGAGTCTCAGTTTTCTCATCTGGAAAATGGAAATGGTAACTCTTGCCTTAAGGGATGGCTGCGAAGTGTGGAAATCAGGTATCCAAAGAGCCCGGGCCAGGTCAATAAATGGAAACTTCTCATCTGGCTCATCCAGGTAAGTGTCTTCCACAGATAACAGCTCTGGTCGTCCTCCCCAGGCAGGCAAGGTTCTTCCTCTGCAAGCAGGCCCCTTTGATTCACAGGGATCCTCTCTCTGTGACGAAAAGCTGTCGACGCCATTGCAGGCTGCCCAAGGCTCTGCGGAAGATACTGGTAATTACGCCTGAGGGGTGGGAGGAGGGCGGGAGAAGACTGCTCTGCTGGAGCCTAACGCAGGGCGCTCATTTGCATTAAAATCTGGGGCTTCACTCACTTCCCAGTTACACACACACACACACACACACACACGCACCCACATGCGCACACGCACGCGCGCGCACACATGCACACACTCGCACACGCACGCTTGCCAGCGGCTACACATCAGGCTTGTCCCTGGTGCTTCGGTAGCAGAGGAAGAGGATCAGGGGAGCAAGCCAGGAGCACTGTTTCCAAGGCGTGACGATCCTGTGGCTCCTGAGAGCCTGGCTGCTGGCGGGGACTGGGGCTCCAGAACCACCTGCTCAGATTTTCCCTGATCCCAGCCTTTGCGCTTTCCCCCTGGGTGGCCTTGGGCAAGATACTCAGGCTCTCCGTGCCTTGGTTTCTTTAACTGAAAACGGGGACCTTCGTATGCTGTGAGGAAGATTTCCCGAGTCAGAGCGGGGCAGGAGGCTGGGATGGGCGCTGGCACACAGCGATCTCACGCTCCACGCATGTGAGCCACCGAGTGGGCTCCAGCGGTATCACCACTGACCCTCGAAGACACGTGTACAGCGAGAGAGGCCCCGGACTGCGCCAGGAAGAACTAAGAGTAATTCCATTATTATGGTTACTTTTCCAAATATATTATTCCAAATGGGACTTGAGACAAGTCGTAAAGATCCTTACACTTCACGGAAAGAGCCAGAATGAAGACTGGGAGGACACTGGGCCGAGGGGAAGGCGGAGGGTGTGCAGAAGGCCTCCCGCGAGATCCTGTGGGGTTTCCGGAGATGGGCCATCACGGGCACTGAGCACCATAAAGATACCATCAGTTGCAAAATTCACTGACGAATGCAAGTTAGTTGCAAAGCGGTGAACAGCCCCCCAAACAGAAGGTTGAAGAAATAAGTCACATGCAAAAGAGTACATGCTGTGCGATTCCATTTATACAATAAGTACAAGCACAGGCGAAACTAATCCACGATCTTAAGTCAAGTTCATTGTTCTCCCTGGGGGCAGGGCAGTAACAGCTGAATGGGCACAGGGACCCATCTGGGAGTCCTGGTAATGCCCCACTTCTCCAGCTGGGTATGGATGACATAGGTGTTTTCAGTTTGTGAGAATTCATCATACCGTATGGTTACAAGAGGTGTTTGTGTCTATGTATTTTACCCGAAAATTTCAAATCAAAGCAGTCGCTGGGTGAAAGCACAGCTTTTCAGTACATTATTGTTAATGACAGAAATAAAGAGCTAAGCTGCCTTGTGTGCTCTGCGGACCACTGCACGGATGTCCCTCACAGCTGTCCTGCGAGGTGGGCTAGCACCCTTTTACAGAGAGGCAGCTGAGGCTTCGTGAGGTTACGTCACTTCCCCGCACCCCCAGATCCCTTCCCTGGCAGAACACGCTCCCGCCCACCCCTATCCCCATACCCAACAGTGAATGCCTGGAGAATAGAGCATGCAGGGGCACCTGGGTGGCACAGCGGTTAAGCGTCTGCCTTCGGCTCAGGGCGTGATCCCGGCGTTATGGGATCGAGCCCCACATCAGGCTCCTCTGCTATGAGCCTGCTTCTTCCTCTCCCACTCCCCCTGCTTGTGTTCCCTCTCTCGCTGGCTGTCTCTATCTCTGTCAAATAAATAAATAAAATCTTAAAAAAAAAAAAAAAGAATAGAGCATGCAATCTGGCATACAACTGATGCTCAATTAATGCTTGAGGGACAGAGGAAGCAAGGGATGTCATTGCATTGTCACCGTCAGCCCATCTGGGCATTCTGAAATCATTTTTGTCTCCTGTCTAATTTCTATCACACTTATAGGCAGCACCAAAGGGCACTTAATTGCTTTTTGTTGCTAGTTTTAAAATGTTCTGTCACTCGGGCCTGCGCCTCTGAGCTGCACAATTGTTTGGCATGATTGAGGAGTAAAGAGATACACTTCTACTCCCGAGGGAGCATGCAAGGGTGGGAGAGGGAGGATGGGGAGAAGTGCAGGACGGTGGGGGTGTTAGCGGGGAATGGATGCCTAGGCCTGACTCACTCCCACCTGCCCAAACCCTAGCTCTTAACCCAGTACCAGCAAGTCAAAGTGAATGGCCCCCAAATGGAAACCTCTGCTAGCCTCACCCCCACCCCCCACCCCCACTCCAGGTCCTGGCTTCTGTCCCTGTCCTCTGCCTTGGCCCCTCCCCACCCTACTGGATTCTTTGTCTGAATTAAGGTCAACAAATAGCCCAATGTGTGGCCAAGTCACCAGGAAGCCTTCATTTCCACTCTTCCTGCCGGGGAGTCAGCACCCTCTTCTGATCCCAGAAGCTCCTTACACTTCCCTGCAGAATTGTCAGGGACGTGGCTTTCCTGCCCTTTGAGAGGATAGTGTCTTTCTGCCACTGCTTGTGTTACACTGAGTCAACATTCAATGAATAATGAATTATAATAATAATAACTTGAGGAAATTTATGCCCTAGCTTCAACGGGGTCCAAAACATAAAGGGAAAATTCAATGTAAATTATATCCTGGGACTAGCAAGTGAATAATGCAGACTTCTTTCCCCAGAGACCTCCAAATCAACTCATTTAAATTAATAAATCCCACTCTCCTCTGTGCCTGAATAACAGGCTTATTTATGTGTCTTAGAATTGGCCAAAATATCCGAGTGAGGAAACAGAGTAATTAGAGTGCCTTCTCTACACACTGAGATCTTAGGTGCAGGCTAAGCTAGCTAACTCATTTTGCTGAAAGTAGGAAAAGGAAAAAGAAAACACAACCGAATTCGATCTGATGAATAGAGTGCTTCTAAGTCAACACGCTGCCAAATAACCAAATTGCCTGAATTTCTCACTCTCCAGTTACTTCTCCTATTATTACCTGGGTACTGGGCTTCTAGGCCTGAAACCTTGATCTGGACCAGTCTTTCTTGAAAAAAAAATCCTTGCAGAGCTGAAGATTGGAAAATATGGTTTGTACTGACAGGTTCCCCTATGGAGAACCCTTGCATTCAGAGCTGAAATGTAAAATATTTAACAGAATGGGGGCACGGGACACCAGTCAGAGTGGATGTGGCCTGCCGCAGGGCGGTGGGTGGGGCAAGCCATGCAGTGGTAACTCTCTAGTTCGGGAGTGTTAGGGCGGTCGGTGAGGAGCGGAGGGGGTCCTGGATCCTGGAGGAGAAGGAGGGTGGGGCACTGGAGGCCCAGGGCAGCGCTCTTTACCAATGGAAATGAAAGTATTTTAACATTTCAACAGCACAGATGACAGAATAACAAGTCGGCCTCTGTGTGCTAGGAAGAGCTGGGGGTGGGGAAGACATTCTAATGGGCCTTTTGTGGGTCATTTTTGTTCTCCTCCCTCTGACCTTATCCTTAGGCCCTTCTCAATCTGTTCATCATCACCCCAGCTCACACAGCTGTGGTGCAAAGAATTCTGATGTTAACTCTCTGGAGTTAGGTCAAGTTTCATCAGTTAAGGGCACAGTCCCCAACGAATCTGCCCTCACTTCAGACACTAGCTGCAATTTTGGGGGTCCCCAGAGCCACCCATACTTCAGACCAACTGGCTACAAATTCAGGGGTAGCTCTTACCTTCTCAAGTTTGAGAATTCACTAGAATGACTCATAGAACTAAGGAAAGTGTTTTCCTTAAAATTACTGTCTTACTATAAAGGATAGAAATGAGGACTAGCCAAAGGAGGAGACAGAGATGAGGTCCGGGAGGATGCCAGGTGCGAAGCCTCTGTGTCCTCAGGACGCATCGCCCTCACAGCACTCAAATGTGTATCAGCAACCGGAGAAGTTCACCCAAGCCACAGTCCAGAATTTTTGGGGATTTCATTATGTAGGCATGATTGAAACCTTGGCCACAAGCTGGATCTCAGTCTCTAGTGCCCTGGCCCTCCCAGGATGTGGAGCTATTACCATGAGGCTCGACGTCCCAACCATCTAATCACATGTTCAGTCTTTGAGGCATGACCAGCCCCCATCCTGAGTCCTCTTGTAGCAGAAACTCAGGTGTTGTCCAAGGGCCCATCATGAATAATACAGGAAATTGCAAGGTTCAGAGGTTCCCTCCCAGGATCTAGGGAAAAAAGCTGCCAAATTCTTTATTACACAACCTATGGCTTAAATGAATGTGCTTTCACTGAGGCCTAGCTTCTGCGTCGGTTAGGAATATCCTAGAATGCTATCACATGCGTGTGTGTGTGTGTGTGTGTGTGTGAGCACAGAGAGAGAGTTGTCTGAGAAAGTGGAAGGACGATGAAGCAGAAAGAGTCTTGGACTAGAAATTGAGCCCTAGTCTAGGGTTGGGTGGAAAGTTATCCTCAGGGAGGGCAAAGACAGCAGTCGTTCTGCCACCAGGAATGGCTCAGTGCTCTTAAGGTTTTGCTCACAAGCGGGAGGATAGATGGTGTGAGAGGGGGCCAGAGGATGGGAAGAATTGGGGGTGAGTGGGGACATCTTGTAGGACATGGAACGACAGAGTAGGGAATGGCCTGTGTCTACAGGTTTGTGTGTGTGTGTGTGTGTGTGTGTGTGTGCATGTGTTTGTGCCTGCATACACACATGTGAGCATGTGTGAAGGTGAAAAAGAAGGACAGGCTAAGTTGACAATAGTCTCCAGATTTGGGGTACCATCCACTAGGGTACAAGATGATCCAATGGCTGATAAATGGAACCCCTCTCACCGTCATGCCTCAGGAACACGTAGAGAATTTTGGCTCCCTGTTCTTACAGCCCTGGGCCCTCCAGATTCCCAGGGAGGGAATACACTTCTGCCAGGGGACGATGCAGTTTGAAGCCAGCTGATTACAACATGGTCATCTGGGGCTCCTCCTGCTAGTAGACCAATAAGCAAAGAAAGGAGTTACCATACTGTACAGCTGGAAGTAACTGGCCCTGACCACCCGGGGAGCTAGGGGTGCTGTTACACACCTCAGGCAGGGAGAAACATATCCAGAACTCAGGAATTCGCTGAGCTTGGAATTCCGCGCTCGGCAACGGCAAAGACAGCTGGTGGAATCACAGCCTGACAATGGCAAGCAACTCAGAGCCTGGACACCTTGAGATAAGGCCCAACAGTCAAGCAACCCAGATCAGCTGGTCAAGGAGAAGGACATGTAGGATGTGTGCTGGAGGAGGGAGAGGATGAATACCAGTGATGGTCTCTGGACCGTTGCCATCACAGGAACCACAGCTAGCCCACTCCCCTTCCTGTGAGTTTGGGCCGAGATTGTAGGCAGCCGCCACGAAGGATGCTCTAGGGTGGATGGGACATAGTGGAAAACACAAGAAGATTTCAGGGTTGCAAGGGGTGGATGGTACCACACACCTGTACTATGTTGCACTCTCTTGTCCCCACTTCTCACTCCAGCTCCTGCTCGGGCAATCAGTCTTGTGCAGGCGACCACCAGCTTCAATATCTGTGCAATATCACAGCACCTACCTAAATCAATGCCGTATACTTCTTGCTTCCTGTGCTGGGGCTTCGCAGACACTGAGGCGTGGACACCAGCAGGAGCCCACTCAGCACACACATTCGAGCGACCCAGAAATGTGTGGTACATACGGCCCGTGAGGCCACATTTGACCAATGGGGAAGGAAGGTGGTAGAATGGGGCCTCTCCCTTTCATTCTCTAAGCAGAGGCTTCTGAGATGTATTTCTCCCAGATTCCTGTCAAAATCAAACCCCCGTGGCCCCTGCTAGAAGCCAGCTCATCAGCACATTCTCCTTCTGGCTTTCCTTCTTCTCCAGCTTCACTCTCTTGCCCTTCACTCTTCCTTTGTGGAATCACATATCAAATAAGCCGCCTGCACGTGAGCCTTTGTTTTGGACTCTGCTTTGGGGGACAAGCAGTCCCTCTCAACTGTTTATTCTCCATACAGACGCTAGAGTGTCCTTACATGAGTTAGATCATGAACCCTCTGCTCAAAACCTGGAGTTCTAGACATGCTTCTCCCAGTCCCCCACCTTGTAGCAGCCCCCCCCCCCCCCGGTTCTTAAGGTAGACAAGGCCATTTACCCCCACTGGAATACCTACGCCTCTCTTGGGAGACCCGTTATGATCTGACCTCCCGTGACCGCTCTGACCTTGTGCTCCACCACGTTCTCTCACCTACCCACTTCCACTCATTCCAGGCTCTTTGCTGCTCTCAAACACATAGCCAAGCTCCCACCTCAGGGTTTCACACTGGCTCTTCCCTCGGCCCGAAGTGTACTCTCTCCAGATGTTCGCAAGGACAACACCATCTTTTTTTTTTTTTAAGATTTTATTAATTTGTCAGAGAGAGCACGCAGGAGCAGGAGGAGGGGCACACAGAGGGAGAAGCAGGCTCCCTGCTGAGCAAGGAGCCTGATTCAGGACTCAATCCCAGAATCCTGGGATCATGACCTGAGTTGAAGGCAGACACTTAACCCACTGAGCCACCCAGGTGTCCCAAAGCCATCATTCCTGCCAGTCTTTCCTCTAATAGCATCTCAAGGGAGGGCGGCCAACGATCCCGATTTGTCTGGGCCTCGGAGGCTCCCCAGAAGGTGGGACCGTTGGTGCTGAAACTAGGTCAGACCCAGGCACAAGCGGATGCTTGCCCGCACTATTTCAACGAGACCGGACTCTTCTATTTAAAACTTCAATGTTGCCCGTTCCCTCCCCTCACATCCCTGATTCCCACTTACTCTGCTCTTACATTTCCTTTTTTCTTTATAGGGTCCTCACCTCCAACCTCCTACACAGTTCACTTACATGTTGTGTTTCTTGTTTCGAGTGTTCCCTGCTGTATCCCTAGAATCTGGAGCGGCTGAGGCGGGGTTCTCAAAATGCAGTCCCTGGGCAGCAGCAGCAGCACCTGGGAGCTTGTTAGAAGTGCCAGCTCATGGACTTCACCCCTGACCCAGTGAGTCAGACACTGTGGGGGTGAGTCCAGGGATCTGTGTGCTAACAAGGCCTCCAGAGGTGCATTGACGTTACGAGTCACTGCCCCAGCACATAGCAGGGGCGCAATAAATGTTTGCTGAATGACTTCTGGGGCGTGAGTCCTCTCCATCCATTCTACAGAAATGGGTTCTCAGTGGGCTCTTTATCAATAAGGATTTGTTACTTTGAATCAAAGAGAGATTTCTCTTCCTGCCTGTGAGCTCCAGCTTGAGAACCCCCCTGGGTCATCATAATTAACCCAACATGGGCTGCCTACGTGCGGTGAAAGGATCTTCGTGCTTGCTTATCTCAGTATGTAGAAGGTGTCAGAGAAATTGAACTGCCCTTACATTTTCCCATGATATCTGAGCTGTATTTTTCTTCTTTGCCCCAGGGAAACTCAATCAGCAATATTATGGTGGATTATTTCGAAGGGTCAGACAGGAGTGGAGCAGGAGAGACACGTCTGCAGCGCTGCCCTTCCTGAGATACCAAACATTCTTAAAGTGCAGCAGGAGAGATTAAGGTTAGGCCTCAGGAAGGACTTTCTGGAAGCCAGGGAAAGTGATAGGGACCTAAAGAAACTATGAAACCCTTTCTCATAAATGCTTGAGTTAGGGGTTGGTCCTGTGTGTGGAGAGGAAATCGCCACATGGCTTTCTGGATTCAGGGTACGGATTGAGGGGTGGCTGCCTTTCAGTGAGGATTCAGAGGGGCAGGGGGTATCCCTCACTCAGCAGCCATGAGGCTTTGAACCCATTTGTCCTAGTTTCTTTACCTCGGGGTTTTTCAACCTTGGCACTACTGCCATTTTGGACTAAACAATTATTTGTGGAGGGGGCTGTCTTGTGCACTGTGGGATGTCTAGCAGCATTCCTGGCTTCTGCCCCTAGACGTTGATAGAATCCTCTTCCCTAATTGTGGCAACAGATAATGTCTCCAGGCATTGCCAAATGCCCCTAGGGTGGGGACCACTATCTGTACTATAAGAATCTATAGAGAATCTATAAGGTCCTTCTTAGCACCGATATCCCAGGGTTCGGTCAAATAGAGCAAATACCTTCCGATGGTACTCAGGGCAGCAGAATTATGGCAGGACTTTACTCTGGGCCACAAGGTATGTGTCACATGCACCACGGGCCACCACGAAGCCACGATGGCTCCCATGTGATCTCTTCAAAATGCTGTCTTCCACATAAGCTGACAGCATCTTCAACGACCACCTAGTTTGGGGATTTCAAATCCTAACTGGGTTGGTGAGGGAGAGGGCATTGATGTCACACCCCGGAATCCCTCCTCTCACTGTAAACCAGTGTCCCAGGCCATGCTTTCTCAGGAAACCAAGGGCCCAAAGCCATAGCCAACCAAATCCCCAGCTCAAGGTATTTTTGAGGTATTATCCCCAGAAAGACCCTTTCAGGGTGAGGTGAGCAAGGCAGGGTCTTGCAAGTGCGGGGGCAGATCCTGTCTTTATTTAAAAATTTGGATTTTTTTTTCACAGTGGATTTTTTTGCATGAATTTTGATTTTTTTAGACATATTGCATTTCAATATTATTTTGTTCCTGAGTTATTGGGTGTCCCTCCAAAATATTGCACACTAGCAAGTGTCTCACTTGCCTCACCCTGAGGTGAGGTGCTGATAAGATTTTATAATGCAGAACAGCAGGCCTGGGGGTGAGACGCATAGCCAAGGGAGTAACTAACACTCACTCTGAAGGCCCAGAATACCTGGTGTTGCCCGAGCCCCCACACCACTGCTCAGTGTGAGCGTGCTGAAGATAAACCAGACAGAGCCCCCCAGCCGCGGTCCTCGGTGAATGAATGGTCTGGGGCACCACACATCATTCATTCATTTATTCGCAGTCATCTTCTGAGGACCGGCTCTGGGGAGACACCAGCAAGACCCATGTGGTGCCGATCCCTTGCAGGCAGGCAAGACAGACTCATAAACACACGTGGCCTAATGCCCGTGATAAGGACGGTACAAAGCCCCGTGGGAGTCTGCTCGGGCAGTGATTCATCGGATCTGATCTGCGGGGACAGAACCCAAATGCAAGATTCATTCTCAACCCAGGAGAGATCTTGTCAACCACAGGTCATTTTCCGCCTTCGCTAACAAGCCTGCCAGTCTCCATGGTGAGATGTGAGCTGGAGATTTACTTAGCCTCATTTGCTTTAGTCACTTGGGTAGCAATCAAGGGACTCCCTACCCCCCTCTGTACAGCTGAGGCTCGGTCGGGTACAAACAATGAAATGACTCCCACATAATTAGAGGTCCTAATTGATGAAAAGCCAGAGTATGGTTTTCTACTGCCCACTCTCTGTTTTTGTTTTGAGATTTCGGCCATGGGAATGGTGGGGCCTTTTAAGGAAGAAACAGAGAGAAAAAAAATAAATGCTTGTGAACAATGGTCTAACTCCCCATTTTACAGATGAACAATCTGAGGCCCAGAGTAGCTAACTGAGTGGTTCAGAGTGCCGGCCTTGAAAGAGGACCTGTAAGTAATAATGGTGCAGGCCTGCAGTTGAGGGGAGGAATGTGGGGGATGGCAGGGTCTGCCTCCACTTCTCTGGTTGTACAGGGACACGCACAAGCTTTTTTTTGTTAAGAAATTAATTAAGCAGGGGCGCCTGGGTGGCACAGCGGTTAAGCGTCTGCCTTCGGCTCAGGGCGTGATCCCGGCGTTATGGGATCGAGCCCCACATCAGGCTCTTCCACTATGAGCCTGCTTCTTCCTCTCCCACTCCCTCTGCTTGTGTTCCCTGTCTCGCTGGCTGTCTCTATCTCTGTCAAATAAATAAATAAAATCTTAAAAAAAAAAAAGAAAGAAATTAATTAAGCAGCAGCTAATCCCCGCAGCAGCGATAAATAGAGCTAATAGCCCAGTGTTTGGTTTGTGGCAGGAGATAGGGTCCCTTGTGGCTGGTGCCAGGTGTTCCACACTCCAGGGAGGGGGGCCTAGGTAGCTTACAGGAGGCTGCCATTGGAACGGGTGGCACCCGGGGTTTTCCTCCCAGCAGCCCTGCGCGTACCTCTCTCTGCCTCGGAATGCCCCACAGTGGAGGCATCTGCTCGCTCACACTGGCACTCTCTGCTCAGGGAAAGAGGGCAAGAAGCACCATCAGCTCCATTTTCTGGTTGAGGAGACTGGCATTCAGAAATGTTCGGGAATTTGCCCAGGGGCATTTTGATAAGCACTTCACTGAGAGATCCTGCCCCAGAGCCCAGACCACTGTATTTTCCACCCACCCCAGGCTCTCTCCCCAGTCCTGCAGAGGCTCTGCTCCTGGAATACACGGGTCTGGGTCTGGGCTGTCATCTTTCCACAGGGAGGCTGTGTTTGGCCGATCCTGTCTGTGAACTCTGCCAATGCACGGAGACCCAACACGTTCTACTTTTGAGTCCCTCTGCTACAGAGGGACCCTTAGCTCTCTTTATATGAACATAGCCCATCTCCCCTCCAAGACTCCCTGCACGAAGGACCCTGCCTTTTGCCTCCTGCTAGCCGCTGGGCTTGGCACAGCGCCTAGCTAGGTATGTGCTCCAGAAACATGGGTTCCCTTTCCTTGCTCTTGTATGGCTGGCCCTTAAAATACCCAGGTGAGGATGACTTTGGGATTCTCTGATTATCCACCTTGCAGCCAACCCACTTCCTGGACGCTGCAATGGAAATGGTCTTTGTCCTTGGAACAAAGGATTGCAAATGCAGATGCATGGGTGTGGGGAGGAGCTGGTGGTACCACAAAAGAGAGAAGCCTACCACCTGGGTCTCTAGGGACACCTCGCGTCCGCCTGGGTGGGCAGCTCCTCTCAGCTCCTATCCATGCTGGTTTCAGGTAACTATGGACCAAGCACTGCCAGACCTTCGCTTTGTCAAGGGAGGCAGAAATCTGAATTTTGATGTGAAATTTCCTGATGTAACAGTGTTGGTGTTAAATCCATCATTTTAAAAAAGCCACTGTGATCAGATCCAACAGAACACAGGTCTGGGCTCCCTGTCTGCCTACAAGGGAACTCTGATTTAACACTTTTTTAGGCATAAGGCCGAAAAGATGGCAGGAAGGGCCAGGGTGAGTAAGGGTCTGCAGGAGCCACTCAGGATGCCTTCCCTCCCTCTTCCTGCCCTCCCACCGTGCAGAGGGCGCAGAGGCTCTCCTGTTCCGTACATGCAACTGTACCTCCAGTCCTAAAAGGCCATCCCCTGCTCTAGCGCTCTTGGAGGTCTTGGAGCCTCGGCCTCCCCCCACCCTCTCAGTCCAACCTGACCATTCTCTTTCCTTCCTTGTGGGTAAATGAGGGGGAAAAAACCCATCAAGTCCAGTGCTTTCCACAGCTTGGCAATGTTCGACTCAAATGTCTTCTCAGCGAATCTCCCTGTTTTCAATTACCTCCTAACTTACCTCCAGGGAGCCCAGCCAAGCGGGAGGATTAGTAAAATAATGAGTTTAAATTATTTAGTTCCCCTCCCCACCGTCTTTATTCTGTGGCAATATTGAATTTAATCCAGGTCCAGATGCATTGGGTGATACATGACAGGTTATGGCTAATAACTGATCTCATTTTCAAATTAATATGCAAATTCCCTCAGAGCTAAGGAATGGAATGAAAGGGGCCAGTTGGGAACAGCAGGGAAGAGAGGTGTGAGTAGGAAAGGAGCAAGAGGGGAGAGGAGGCTGCAGTGTCCCCCCCCCCCGGTCTAATCAGAATCTTCATATGAGAGACAGGGGAGGGGAAATTTGATAGCAATGGAAAATCATCTTTGTCAAACAGAATCCCCGAGTGTACTCCTGTCTCCCTCTACAGGGAGGCTGTGGGATATTTGGACAGCAGAGCTGAAGGGGAATCCTCCCCCATTTTACAGATAAAGGAACTGAGGCCCTAACATACAAAGCAAGTTGGGAGCAAGGCTATGCCTACAAGTCAGAGTACCGAGAGCCCCTATGCCAGCAGGAAGGCGAGAGAGAGAGAACTCTTCCCTGAAGTGAGTAGCAGGATAAAAGGAGACTCTTTCTACTCCAGACTCTAAAAATCTGTCCCTTTTAGTTTACGAAGCAGCTCCTCTGTGTATGGGATTCTCTATTCGGCCGCACCCAGTGCTTGGTCAGAGAGCTGGTCGTTTCTGATTAAATACCAGTTCGATGGCTGAATTCTGAAAGCCGTGAAAATGGAGCACGCATTGAGCCACCTACTAGAGACAGGCTTTTGTCTTATCTCTTAATTTAATCATCAACTTCACATAACCAATGGGAAAGCAGAGTCCCAACAATGACCTGCGGCAGGGGGAGAGATCTCACAGCAGAGGTGGGTCTGGATTCCGGGGCTCCTAGGTCTGTGTCCATCTGTCCCAGCTCTGGCTCCCAGGCCAGCTCTGTGTGTTCAGACTAGGTGCCATGGATGTGGTTGTATCCAGCCTGGAATTTCTCTGTGTATTTTGAAAAGGTTCATGGAAAAATAAGTTATCTTCCCAAGTCACCCTGGAAGATGGGTTATTGGAGGGAAGGGGAGACTGGCTGCACATGACCCATAGCTAGTGAAGAAGGAGTGGTGGTTCTTTGGCTAGGAGGGAGCGGGGCCCAGGCATAGTGTCCCCGTACAAAGACTGATGCCTGGGATGCTTCATTAGGTAGAATTGTCTCAGCAGGAGCCCTGTTCCCTTAATCACTTAATCTTCATGTTGGTTTCCTCAATGTGTATTTACCCTCCTGTCTATTTCCTTCTCTGGGCTGCCATTTTTGCTGTCATGGAGGCTGTGTCTCAGATTCTTGGGGCTGTTGAATGCTGAGGAGGAGAGGCTGTGGGGACAGAGGCTTGCAGACCAATGGGCCAGGAGCTGGGGGAATCAGGGAGGAGGGATTAGGAGGAGCCTCGAAGGCTGTGTTGTCCAAAATGATAGCCACTAGCCAAACATGGCTATTTACATTTACACTAATTAAAATTCAGTAAAATAAAAAATTTAGTTCCTCGGTCATACTGGCATTCACACTAGTGTTCAATGGCCACCATGTGGCTAATGGCTATTTTATTAGCATGAACAGAGCTTTTCCATCATCATGTAAAGTTCTGTTGGATGGTGCCATTTTCAGGTGTTTTTTGTGTCTTAAGCATCTGACGCCTGGTTTGATTCCCAGGAAAGTCTCCCTGGTCTCTGGGCTCTACATCCACCTGCAATGTCCAGCTCAGGGCTCTACCTTTGGTGGGGCTTGTATATGAGACCCCATTATCCAAAACCAGAAGAGGGGATGAGGTGATCCAATTCATCCATCCAGAATCAAGCCATTTAGATTCCAGTAAGAGCTCTTCCATTGGTCTTATAACCAACCAATTATAAGTCAGAGTCAACTGCCTTTGACTTGGGGAGGAGGGATTCAAGGTCAGAAAACCAGTGAGCACAAAAATGAGGTGGTGTTGGGCTTCGGGGGTGTGAGGGTGGTCCCCTGCTAGACCTTTCCTTCCCAAAGGGAGGGCTTTCCCAAAGTGTAGGACCACATAGCAAGCAACAGCTTTTAGATGGGCTGCTCTATGCAGCACCAAGGAAAGGGAAGAAAGGAAGGAGAGAGGGACGGAGGGAGGCAGGGAAGGAGGGAGTGGAGGAAAGAGAAATCAGAAAGACAGGAAGGGTCAAGATGAGCATAAAACCCCTGCAGCTGGGGGCTCCTGGGTGGCTCAGTGGGTTGGGCGTCTGCCTTCAGCTCAGGTCATGATCCCAGGGTCCTGGGATCCAGCCCTGAGTCAGGCTCCCTACTCAGTGTGGAGCCTGCATCTCCTCTCCCTCTGCTCTTCCCCCCTCCCCCTCCTGTCCCTTCTTTGTGCTTTCTCTCTCAAATAAATTAAAAAAAAAAAAAAAAACCTGAAGCTGGTACAGTGCCTTTGAAGACCTCACAGGTCTCAAAAGTCACTTGATTGCTTCATGTGGTGCTTGCAGTGTATAGAAGATGAGCCGGGACACCTGTTCCTATCATGCCCATTGTGCAGATGAGGAAATTAAGGCTCAGAGAGGTTAAGGACCCTGTCCAAATGAGCCTTTCCTGGCGCCAAGTGTCAGTCGTCCGTTTTTTCACGGGTCTTGTTGAGAAGGGCCAGAGCCATGAAAGCTGGAAGGCCAGGCCCCAGGAGTAGCTGGCGGCAGCGGCAGGCTGCAGTAGCTGTGTGTGGACTGTGGCTTGACGGGAGTTATTTGCTGGCTGAGAGCAGGAGGCCATTCAGCAGTGGAAGCAGCAGGTGAGACTGCAGGAGAGAAAGGGAGGGAGTGGAGGGGCGGGAAAAGGGCGCAGAAGGGAGCTCAGCAAAGGGGAGAAGAGGGAGAGGGTGTGCAGCCACTGCTCAGGGACAGGCGCCTGCAGCCTGAGACAGGGTCACCTGCAGCCTGAGACAGGGTCACCTGCCAGGCCAGCTGGCCGCAGACCCACAGGGCTGAGAGGCGAGCAGTGGGGCTGCTGGGAAACTTCCAGGTTTAAGTTCATCTCCCTGGCAATGACATTCTTCTCAATCAAATCCCTTTTTGTTAAAAGTTGTGTAGCAGGTGGGCTATCAGTGGTGCCCCCGTTCCAAAGTAGGGGGCTGGTTGTCTTGATTACTATTTTGCAAACATGTTTAGCAATGTTCCAGATCCAAGTGGTGAGTAATGTGTCTTTCTTGCTGTGACCCGGTACACACACACACACACACACACACACACTCATCCGTGAGCTGAAATAACCGTTTCTCAAAACAGTACTCTTATTAAGAGGTACTCTCCCGTTCTCCCTTCTTAGCCCCTCTTGTCCCGTCTCTGTTCTTTTCTTCCCTCCCATTCACTTGCATTGGGAAAAGTGCTGGTCACAACCCACCAAACTGATTTCACTCCTCACTAATGGGTCTTGCCCTGCAGTTTAAAACACACTGATCTGATGAATTGTATGAAAACCTCTTGCTGCCCTTCCTTCATAACAATGCTGCCTATGTAACCCCTTCTGTTTTGAAGATGCGATCTCTGCTAACGTGGGCTGCACAGAAGACCAGGTGCGGGTCTGTGGAGGTTTCTTCCTCGAGGCAGTAGAGGAAAAAAGTCTCATCACGTCTCCTCCTCAAACACAGTGATGTAATTGATATTTATCTGAGGAACAGTCCATTTCCCGGCATGGGAGTTGGCCGTTCCTGTAAAGTGTATTAACCAGGATAATGGGGAGAGTTATTAGAGCACTCCGTGTATGTGTTCCAGGCACTGCACCAGGAACTTTCTAGGTTTTATTTCATTTACTCTTTCTACAACCCTACAAGGTCTATATCATTAGTCCCATTTTACAGATGAAAAAAAAACCTGAGCACAGAGAAGATAAATAACTAGCCTAGGGTCACACAGTGGCAGAGCTGGGATTTAAATCCAGGTCTCTGTATATCTAAAACCTCTATTATCCTGGGAACATGAAATTATTTTAACAGTTGAACATCAACATTACCTCAGAGAACAGAACTGCCAGTGTCTTGTGTTCCATCCCCACCTCTGTCTCTCTCTCTCTCTCACACACACACACACACCACGTAATTACTAGATCAAATCTGCATGAATTTATTGCCCAATTTGTCTTGACACGTGTACAAGGCATAATGGATCCAGCCATTTTAGGTCCCCGTGTGCCCCTTCTGAGAGGAAAATGAGGATGGTGTGAGAGAACCGGAAACCTCTATGGGGTGTTGTCTACGTGCCAGCAGCCTCCTTCTAATGCAGGCAAAAAAACTACATTCCTCCGACTTCTCTGTAGCTGTTATTCTGCATGTGAATTAAGTTCTCCAATTAAATGTCTTTGCACAAGACTTGGGAAACAAAGATGAAGTGGAGGCCATCTTGTTGCTTTTTTGAGCTATTTTGCCACTGGAAAAGGGAGGTTGTGGAGATAGAGTGTTTCCTCCCAGTGATGGCATTCCAATGCTCCTGCTCCAGCTTCTGGGTGTTGAGAAGCAGCTGGAGTGGACCCAAGGACCAAAAGCCATATCCTAGACCAGATCTCCGGCATTGAGAGTAATGCAAGACAGACAGGCACAGGGGCACAGCTGCGAGGCTGATTTCCCGAGTCAGGATTCCTGGACCCTGCCTCTTGGCTGTGAGTATGGTCTCAAACTCAACAGCGACAGTGACGGCCAATGGCTCCCCTGGTAGGTCAAAGCCATGATGTTCTAAGAGGCACTCCTGGACCCAGCCCGAAGCCCACACACTTCTTACCCTTCCCAAAGGTTTTAGGCCCTCCCCATTCCACATTTTTAATCCCTTTCCATTTAAAATTCCTAGTTATTTTCCATTTCTGGCAGAGAACCTAGCTGATACATTTTCCTTTGCCCTCCCCACCCTGAGCATCCAACGCCCTTCTAAACGTGCCCAGGGGGGAGACTTTCCCTTCCAAGCAAGGATGCCCATTCTACTACCAGGGGCTGAGGCTTGGTTCAGAACCCTGCCCAATTTCACACTTTGGCTCAGTGATTTCTATGAATTTATCTGCACCTATTGTTCATAAATAAAAATGTACTATCTCATGGATGAATTGTCTAGTTTTGTTAGAACCCTGTGCAGGCTCAGGGAAGCCTCAGATAATTAATCAGATAATCCTTCTCCTTCTCGGTAGTCTGAGATCCACAAGTCTTTCTGTGGAGGCAGGAAGTTCCCAGAGGAAGTCCCATAGCCAGCTTTCCAACCCTGGAAACTGGCAGGTGTCACTGCTCCCAGCTGAGCCCGCAGAAGCCAATTATAGATCATACCTTTGATTCCCTGAGTTCCTAAGAGTAAGGGGAAGGAGGGTGTTTGCCTGTCACCTGGACAAGATCTTGTTTGTCGCCCAAAGAGTTAGAAGCAGTAGGGCATGAGTGGTTGGATTTCCCCCCTCAGGTGTGGTCCTGCATTGAGGTGACTGCCTGGTTTGAGGAGGGGACATCGACAGCAGGAATNNTGGGATAGAATCATGAGCAGAGCTACCAGACATGGTAACCAACACCATTATACAGGTGAGCAAAGCGGAGCCCAAGGGGAGGATGGGACTGGGGCGCCTGGGTGGCTCAGTCGTTAAGCGTCTGCCTTCAGCTCAGGGCTTGATCCCGGTGTTCTAGGATCGAGCCCCACATCAGGCTCCTCCTCTGGGAGCCTGCTTCTTCCTCTCCCACTCCCCCTGCCTGTGTTCCTTCTCTCGCTGGCTGTCTCTCTGTCAATGAAATAAATAAAATCTTAAAAAAACAAACAAACAAACAAACAAAAACAAAGAGAAGAAGGGACTGATCCCAGGTCACACCATGAGTCAGTGAGAAGATAGAGACAGCAGCTCTGGACTAAAGCCCCAGCCCAGTGCTCTTCCTACCTCAGCACATCATCCTCCCCTTTCTCCACAGGGCACAGGAGATAGTAATTTCTCCCAGAGGGTGGGGCTGGGGACACAGCCATCATGGTGGAAAAGCTGGTGTGTGAGTTAGTTGCTGCATTGTCCCTACCCCCCTTTTAGGAGATGTGGTACACCCACCAGGGTCCTGACAGTAAACACATGGCACCTCAAATGGGTCATTTGAGGAGAGTTTGATAAAGGGACATTTACAAAGCTGCTCACAGGGAATGGGGAAATGATAAAGGATGGTACAGTACTGGGGGAGAGGAGTTCCATTTCCACCCTAGGTCTGGAAGGCCGAGGGGAGGGATAGTATGTGGAACAGAGAGAGAGAGGGAGTTGTGTGGGGAGCTGTGTGCCAGGAGCTGGGACCTTTGGTTAAGGGACATGTCCAACCTAAGTAACACTACCCAGAGGGCACCAGGAGTTGAATACCCTGATTGTTCTCTCTTCCTGCTTTTCCACTCCCTGACAGGGCCTCCCGTTGGCTGAACCCAACCAGAAGTAGGGCAAAGGGGACCCAGTGATACAGTGCACAGGAGTGAGCTTCTTGGGCACAAGCAGTGTGGGAACTGGATCTAAAAGGCAAATTTTTATCAAGAGAGAGAGAGTCCTTGGCCTTGAGGGCAGGGAGAGAATCAATTCTCCAGATTATCTGGGTATTTGCAGCAGGGGAGTGTGGGCAGTGGTTTCAGAGAACTAGCCCTCTCCTGCCTGGTTCGGAGTCCAATTCCCCTGTGGAGGCATCCTTCTATGGGCTGCTCGGCCAAACGTGACCCCCAGAGATTGAAAGGAATGGCTGCAAGCGCATCTGAAAAGCCTCGTTTCACCAACTCTATTTCTTGGGAAGTCTGAAGGATATATGTTTCCATGGAGGGTGATTCCTGCCAAACTAAAGAGGCATGAAGAGACAGACTAATTTAAAAGTCACTTTAGAGAGGGGATGGGAAGTGGTCTGAGACGGAGTGACACTCTTGGAGCATCCCTGAAGCAGCAGTTGGATTGGGGTTTGAAGGTGTCCTTTAGGCCAGGTGTCTGGTATTCCTTCTGTTCGTAAATGCCTGCAGCTAGCTCCCGAAGAAGGGAAAAGATGGGTAGGAATGTTGTCAGCCACTGAAGTATACACAGCTGTTTGTAAGACAATGTGGGAGATTGCAGGGTACCAGCCATGCAGCATAGAGTTAAGGAGTATGAGGTACCTCATCCAGGTACCTTAACACCAATTTATACAGTAAGTGGGCTTGTCTCAATGGTGCTTCATTTCAGGGCCCTTTCCGTTGCTGGCCCTGTATCTCCCTCTGCTCTTGGGGCTGCTCTCCCACTGGATCCTCTCTTCCTGGATCACCTCCCTCCTATCCCAGGCCGGGCAGTCTTCTTGCTCCCCCAAGGTACCTGACGAAGCATGACCCTTTTTGTCTGGGCACCAGGTTCCCCTCCTCAAGCTTGGGTCACAAAAGGGCATGTTGCTGACAATGTCTAGTTTAGGTCCTTCAAAAAGCAGATGCCAGGATGGGATTCACTGTGCGAGAATATTAGTAGGGAAAACACCGGTGAGGGGAAATGCAGAGGATGCCAGGAGCGGCTGGAGAGCCATTCCGGATGCAAAGTAAGATTGACCCTCAATGAAGGAAAGAGAGAAAGAAGGTTGGATGGAAACATGGTAGGCTCCTGTGCACTCTAAAGAAGGTTGGGCAAGGCTACTGGGGTGTCCTCAAGCCAAAGGCCCTTGGCCGAGGGCCTGAGTCTCTCAGGGACCTGCTTACCTTAGTGTCCTAGCTGCATTCAGTCAATGGTCAGGAGCAGCCTACTGAAAGTGTGGCCTTGGTGCAAATGTGGCAGTAAATTTCAGAGCACAGCCTCTGGGGCTCTAAGCTCCCGGTAGTTAGACATGTGCAAGGTGCATTCTCAGGACTGCCACAGCTCCCTACCATGTCCACTAGCTCACCTTGTTCTCTGCTCATAGATGTTCCTCCACTAGCCTTTACACCCTGCCTTGTTCAGTGGCTAAGGACTAAGTCTTCCATTCTGATGAATGTGTTTTTCCTTTCCTTCAAGTTTCTTCCTCTGGTATGGCTTCATTTCTTGTCTTTTTTCTTTTCTTTTCTTCTTTTCTTTTCTTTTCTTTTCTTTTCTTTTGCTCTTACCACTTCCCTAGCTCTTCTACCCTTCACTCTTTCATCTAGCTATTTCTTATCTGGTTGAATCCAGTTTCCTTGAAAGTCTCAGCATTCCCTCTTAAATCTCCAATCCATCATAATAATACCTGTTCACCAGTGTTGGGCAGAAAACTCCTTTCCCCTTATCCCCACCTCCAATATCCCTTATGATATAGATGCATGAATCCGCATCAAAATACCAGCAACCCAAACCCAAGAGCATAGTAAGAGGATTATACACCACAAACAAGTATGATTTATCCCAGGAATGCTAGGGTGGTTTAACAGAAGATAAACAATCAGTGTAATATACCACATTAATAGAATGAAAGGGAAAAATCCAGGTGATCATCTGAATTGATGGTGAATATACATTGGCAAAATACAATATCCTTTCATGATAAAAAAACCTCAAAAAATTAGGAAAAAAAAGGAACTTCTTCAACACAATAAAGAGCATTTATGAAAAACCCACAGACTCAATGGTGAAAGACTGACAGCTTTCTCTCTAAGCTCAAGGTGACAGAAATGCCTGCTTTCACCACTACTGTTCAACATTGTACTGGAAGTTCTAGTCAGAGCAATTAGACAAGAAAAAGGTATAAGAAGCTTCCAAATTGGTGTGTGTGTATGTGTGTGTGTGTATCCATATATGTATATCCATATATATATATATATATATATAATCTCAAAGAAACCATAAGAAATCGACTAGCACCAATAAACAAATTCAGCCAAGTTACAGGTTATAAAATCAACACACAAAAATCAATTGTGCTCCTATAGTTCAGCAATGAACAATCTGAAAGAAATTAAGAAAGCAATTTCATTTACAATAGTATCCAAAAGAATGAAATATCTAGGAATAAATTTAATTGTGGAGGTAAAAGCCTTGTACAAAACTACAAAATATTGCCTGAAGGAATTAAAGAAGATCTAAATAAATGGAAAGGCATCTCTTATTCATGGGTTAGAAGATTTAATATTGTTAAGGTGGCAATACTACCCAAAGCAATCTTGAAGATTCAACGTAATCCCTATCAAAATTCTAAGCCTTTCCTTTCCTTTTTTTTTCCCCCAGAAATGGAAAAGTTGATCCTCAACTTCATATTGAATTTCAAGGAGCCCAGAATAGCCAAAACAATCTTGAAAAAGAACAAAGTTGGAAGACCCATACCTCCCAATTTCAAAATTTAATACAAAGTTACAGTAATTAAAACACGGTGGTAGAGGTGTAGGAAAGACAGAGCAATTAATGGAATAGAATTGAGAGTCCAGAACTAAATTCATAAGTCTATAGCCAACTGATTGTCAATAAGGGTGCCAAGTTCATTCAAGGGGAAAGGATAATCAATTCAACAAATGGTGCTGGGACAACTGGATCTCCAAATGCAAAAGAATGAAATATGACCCCTACCTCATACTACATACAAACATTACTCAAAATGGATCCATGGCCCGGGAGCCTGGCTGGCTCAGTCAGTAGAGCATGTGACTCTTGATCTTGGGGTTGTAAATTCGAGTCCCATGCTGGGTGTAGAAATTACTTAAAAAAATAAAATCTTAAAAAAAAATGAATCAATGGCCTAAATATAAGACCTAAAACCATACAACTCTAAGAGAAAGAGTTAGGGGTAAATCTAAATGACCTTGGATTTGGTAATGGGTTCTCAGATATGACACCAAAAGTATGAGCAACAAAAGACAAAATAGATAGACTGGACTTTTCAAAATTTAAAACATTTGTGCAAGGGATATTATCAACAAAGTGAAAACAACTTACAGAAGTGGCAAGTATTTACAAATCCTATATTGGATAAGTGTTTAATATCCAAAATATATAAATAACTCCTAAACTCAACAAAAAGACAAACAACCCAATTAAAAGTGGACCAAAGATTTAAATAGACATTTTTCCAAAGACAATGCACAAATGGCCAGTAAGCACATAAGAAGATGCTCAACATCATTAGTCATCAGAGAAATGTAAATCAAAATCACAGTGAGATGTTACCTCACACCTACTAGGATGATGATCCTAAGAGCAGTAACAGTAACAATCATGAAAGAAGTGATGGTAAGGGGGGCACCTGGGTGGCGCAGTCGTTAAGCGTCTGCCTTCGGCTCAGGGCGTGATCCCGGTGTTCCGGGATCGAGTCCAACATCGGGCTCCTCGGCTGGGAGCCTGCTTCTCCCTCTCCCACTCCCCCTGCTTGTGTTCCCTCTCTCGCTGACTGTCTCTCTGTCACATAAATAAATAAAATCTTTAGGAAAAAAAAAAGAAGTGATGGTAAGGATGTGGAAAATTGGAAATCTTGTATACTGCTGGTGGGAATAGAAAATGGTGTAGCTGCTATAGAAAACACTTTGGCAGTTTCTCAAAAAGTTAAACATAGAATTACCGTATGACCCAGAAATTTCACTCCTGGTATATACCTAAAATAATTAGAAAGAGAGACTCAAACAGAGACTTGTACACCAATGTTCATGGCAGCAGTGTTCACAACAGCCAAAAGATGAAAACAACCAAAGTGTTCATCACCAGAGGAACAGATAAGAAAATATGGTCTATCCATACAATAGAATATTATTCAGCCATAAAACAGAATGAAATTCTGAAACATGCTACAATATGGATGAAGTTGGAATATGTTATGTAAGTGAAATCGACCAGACACAAAAGGAAAAAAATTATATGATTTCACTTATATGAAATATCTAAAACAGCAAATTCATAGTGACAGAAAGTAGATTAGAGATTACCAGGGACTGGAGGTAGAAGAGGATGGAGGATTTATTGTTTACTGGGTATAAAGTTTCCATCTGGGATGATGGAAATGTTTTGGAAATAGATACTGGTGATGGATACACAATTGTGAATGAAATTAATAACCACTGAACTGTACTGTTAAAAATGGTTAAAATAGTGTGCTTTACTATCTCTCTCTCTATATATATATTTATACATACAATATATATATATATAATATACATATATATAGTATGAAATACTAAAATATATAATATAAAAATATAGAATATAGGGTCACCTGGGTGTCTCATTTGGCCAAGTGTCCCACTCTTGGTTTCAGCTCAGGTCATGATCTCATGGGTCATGAGATTGAGCCCCGAATCAGGCTCTGGGCTCAGCAGGGAGTCTGCTTGAGATTCTCTCTGTCTCCCACTAAAATAAATCAATAAATCTGTTAAAAATATAGAATATAAATTTATATTGTATATAAAGTATTCCATATTAACTACACACACACACACACACACACACACACACACTCACATTTTACCACAATTTTTCTAAAGTGCATTATTTTTGAGCTGGGGGCCACTATACCTTAGAATTGTCTCTTTGAAGAATGGAAGGCTGGGGTATTTGTCCACTGGCTTCTCTAGTAGTTGACAGTTGCGCTTTGGATTGTTAACCTCTCAGCATTTCCTGGCTATGCTCAGGTGTGGACTAAGTCCTACAGCACCGAGAAAGCCCAGAGGCAGAAGCAGAACCTTTCTCTGTACCCTGAGGTGGGACTCTGTCTGTCACAGACAGTGTTGAAATCAGTGATGCGAATGGAGCACAATAAACTTCTTCGGCATGTCCCATCCCCCCAAGTCTGGAAACCCCCTTCGATCTGCAGTGTCCTTTGGAAGAAAGTGGTGGGTGTTTGCACAGCGCTAAGTTTGTCCATTCTCAAATCTCAAGTTGATAACTGAGGGCTTTCTTCTCTGCCAACATCTGTAGACATAGACTGATGGGCTGGGTCCTCAGGGGAGCCTGCCTAGGGTTCCCTGAGGAACATCGCCAGTATGCAGTCATCAGGGTAACAGCACAGAGGGTATTCATCTGAAATCCAGCCCCTCTGGGGTTCCTGTTTTTTAGGTATCACTGCATTCAGTTTTATCTCACTTCTGAAAACCTGCATCTCAGAAATCCAGGATGGAAATAAAGATCCCCAAAGAGATGTCTTCCTAGAAAGTAAACAGATGATTACAGGATCTCCCTGTGGGAAGATAAGGCAGGGCCTTCCGGAGGTAAGTCGCCTTCAGGACAAAACCCAGTATAAGTGGAAACATTCAGGTCATGGGGAACAAAAACAGGCCAGTTTCTAAATCTAACTCTCTTTGGAAAGCAGCACTGCCATCTCAAATATGAACAAAGGTGACAGAAATGATGGGAGAAACCATCTCCTGGGCATGGGCTAGTGGAAAGAAACATAGAAGTAGAGGTCAGACTGCCTTAGCCACCATGTCGCCGTGCAATCTGGGCACCCTCCCCTTCTCAGTTCTCCCCTTCCTGAATCTTAGTTCTCCTGATTGTAAAAAGCACAGGTTAAGAAGGAGACAACTCCTATGGTCCTTTCGAGTGACATTCTTCCTCAATCGTAGGAGCCTCATCTACATCCATCTTGGGATGTCCATCCACGTTAGTTTCCTGAGGCTGAATCTTCCTTTGCTGAAGTTTGAGGGCATGGGTTTTTGTCCCTATCATCCCAATGGATTAGTATTGACTATGTGTCGACAAGCACTCTGTGCTGAGAGCCTGGCTCTGACCTCTACAAGCTCCTGTCATCAAGAGAAAAGACAGGTGCATATGGGGGCACAGATTAATCTTCCTTGCCGTTTTCCATCTTCTTTGTGGGATTTAGTCAGAGCCTAGTATGTGTGAGTTTGGGTACGAGTAGAAGTTGGTAGTAGAACGGACTAGTTATTAGATAATAAAATATTCATGAGAAGCAGCATGGTATAGCAAGGACAAAAAGATTTGCAGTTAGAAGTTCCAGTCTTGGTTTTGCTGCTTATGAACTTTATTTTCTTGAGCAAATTACTCGACTTCTTTTTTTTTTGGTTTGGGCAACTGGGATAACCGTGGCATATAGGGTTGCTTTTAAGATTAGCGGTAATCTATGTAAGTACCTGGTGAATACCAGATGTTCAATAGTTGGTGGCCATTATTATTTAGTGATAGGGCTATAATAGTTCAGATTCTTTCTGTTGTAAGCAACAGAAACTGACTGGCTAAGTTAAGCAAAAAAGGAACTTTGTCTGAAGGATGCTGGGATACCTCACAAAAATCAAAGAAACAGCCAAATAACCAGGATGCAAGATGGACAGATAATAAGATCACTTCAAGGATCTAAGCAGTGGGAGGAATGGACTTTCTCCCAAGAAACCACTTTTGGAAAAGTCAGCTCCAAAGATTCCTGGAAGGCAAAACCACAGAGGTCAGACATGGCCCTTGGAAGCCTGCTCCCTCCTGGGTATTGGAGCCAGACACTGGGAAGTCCTTGAAGCCAAACTGCCACCTCAATTAGTGCCCACTAAGGATGATGTCTTTAAGGGTATCCAAGTCTGGGCTTGACTTTTGCTACTGAAGGGGCCTTGGACCCTGCTGAGTAGACCATGTGACTTTCAGCTGCTTTGAGTGAGGTTCTGACAAGTTGAAGCTACCCCCTTCTCCCAACACATACACTCACAATAAGCTAGAGGATGATTAATGGATCTTACCTTGCTGTGTGTCCCTTGCAACTAAGGTCACCAGTTACAGGCATGGTTGAGAAAAGATTGCAGTCTACACTTTTTATTCATTGGTTTCTAGAAGCTTCCATTATGCATACTTCTCAACAGTATCTATTATATAGATAAACGGCATCACAGATACTTTTGTGCTACACCTTTGCATGTTTCTCGTTCCCTGAGAAACCCAGTAAATAGTCCTACCAACACAGTGTCCAACTTATTCAATGAAGTAGCACAGTACTTCCTAGAATACCAAGTGTGAACAGTGAATGGAGCCTGAGAGATCACCTAGTCCAGGTTCTCAGTCCTGGCTGTACATTAGAATCAGATGAGACATTTAAATACTGAATGCCCAGGCCCCACTTGCAGAAATTCTGATTTAATTGGTCAGGTAGGGTCCAGGAGTCAGTATTTTAAAATAACTTCCAGGGGCACCTGGATGGCTCAGATGGTTAAGTGTCTACTTTCAGCTCAGGTCATGATCCCAGGGTCCTAGGATTGAACCTCACATCAGGCTCCCGGCTCCATGAGTAGCCTGCTTCTCCCTCTCTCCCTGCCTCTCCCCCTGCTTGTGCTCTCTCTCTCTCTTAAATGAATAAATAAAACCTTTTAAAAAAATAAAAGAATGACCTCATTTTAAGATAACTTCCAGGTGATTCTCATGTGAGTAGAGATGGAGAACTCTTGATCTGATCCAAGCTTTATTTCACAGACAGGGAAACTGAAGTACAGTGAGGAAGAAGAGGACATGTGCTTAGGGTCACTTGCCTGATTCTTTGCTGAACTGGTTCTTAAACCCAAGTGTCCTGATTACTCATTCAATGTTTTTTCTCTTTGGATAATTGGTTGCTCTTGTCTAATGGAAAGTTGGAAGGCTTCCAGAAGGAGTTAGGAGATTTGGCATGGAGTTGAGATGGGAGTTTTAGGCTGAAGGAAACCAAGACTAGGGCAAGCAATTCTGGGACTCTGGAGGAGTAGGGCCATAAACTGAACTTTAAATGTGAAACACACATTGTAAACTGTAACACGTCTTACCCTGTCAGTTTCTGGTGTGATGACTATGCCAGAAAGCACCCGGTCATTGTTTTTCAAACCGGTAGTGATGTAAAAGAAAAAGGCCACCACTCAATATTTGAGACAAAAACTGACCAAGAGATCCCACTACACTCAACTCAGCTTCTCCTGGGAACTTCATATAACAGGGGTCATGTTGCTTGTACTTGGCACATGCCTAAGTGGCAAAAAGTTAACAAAAAAATTTAAAACAAAAAATGTGTAACAGTTACATCTGGGGCTGAGGGAGTATGAAATCAGGGAGTTATACATAGGGGCCTGCTTGGAATGAAGAGATATGCTAGTTAGAACAGTCTCTCCAAGCAAAGCAGACTGCTGGATTTATATAAAGCTGTGGAGTCAGGGATAATTTGGGTATTGTAATGGTTTTAAAGCTGAAAGTGGGCTAAAGTTAGCTTTGGAAGTGTGCTTATTTAGGCAAGACTGCACTAGAGTAAGCTGGCTGCTGATTGAGTCACCTTCAACAGCTTTCATTGGTCGGTTTTCAGAAGTGTGTTCAGCAAAGCAGGTCATCATTGATAAAACACTGAGGCAAGTTGTCATTGATCAAACAGATTTAAAATTAGTTCTATAAAATTAGTCTTTGTATAGATGTATAGAGGCTTCATTTTTATTCTGAGGTGGTGGTTCAAAAAGGATCTGTGTGCCCAGATTGAAAACAAAACAAAACCAAACCTGAACTAGATGCCTAGCATAATACTTCAAAATAGACCCAAGGTGAAGTATATTATTGCAAAATTTCAGAACACCAGGAACAAGAAGATCCAAGTCATTTATAAGTGATCATGAATCAGAATGACTTTTGACTTCTTAACAGCACCTGGACGCGAAGAAGCAATAAAACAGGATCTTAAAAATTCTGAAGGAAAATTATCTTCAACCTAGAATTCTATACTCAGCCAAACTATCACCCAAGAGTAAGGGCAGAATAAGATATTTTCAAATAAGCAGAGTATAAAAAATGTACTTCCTTGTACCCTTTCTCAACAATATGCTTGGGGGATGTGTTTCACTAAAATGAGAGAATAGACCAAGAACGAGGAAGATATAAAATACAAGGCAGAGGAGATGCATCATAGGAGAGAGGCAAATATGATAAATGGAGGTCCCACGATGACAGCTGTACAACAGGCATAGAGGGCAATTGGTCCAGATATGTGTGACTCATGATATTTCTTGAAGACTTCTTGAAGATGAGGATCCCAGCTGCCTACATTTTTTTTAAATCTACAGATGGAATGTTCTGGTGAGCTTGGCCCAGTGTCTATCGGCTCTAGACTTGTTATAACTATGTGCTCTGCTCCCAGAATATGACCCAAAGATAGTTCAACTCAGTTTCCTGTAGGAGCTTTCATCTAACAGGGGCCATGTTGCCCTGTCCTTACAGGGCTATGTTTGTGCCTGACACTCAGTTTAGGGATACATGCATAGGTGGCAAAAAGTAAAAACAAAGAATTATTAAAACAAAACAATAGAATGATTACCTCTGTGGGTGAGTGGTTTTACAATTGGGTGTAACACACACAGGCTCTTAAGGTACTGGTCTTTCCTAAATAACGTCGTAATGACTGTTTAAGCTGTAGCTATGTCTTTTTTAGACTCTTCTGTATGTATATTTCACAATTCAAACAATCTGTATCATTTGATATAAATAAACCAGCAGTCATGCTTATGAAGCTTCTTTCCGAAGGTACATTATTTCAATACTGTAAAAGGCTCAGTGAAAACTCCAAATGGTTAGGATGAACAGCTTCACTGTTCTCTTCCTGCTGCAGCAGAAAAGATATTAAAAAAATAAATAAAAAATAAACGGATGCCTGACTCTTTTGAAACGTAAACACAATGGAACACTTTTTAGTTTTGTTGATTACCTTTGTATATTTATTAAAGGCAAAACAAATGTCCATTCACACACACACACACACACACACACACACACACACACTCTATAGGATTTCCTAATAATTGTTATATTGAAGGAGATGACAGGATTTCTTACTTCACCATGAAATGACACCTAGAATCTCCCTTTTGGTAGTTGACACCAACCAGGAACAGGAAGGGGAGAAGGGTATACTCAATCTAAGTGTGTATTTGTGTGAGAGGGTAAGAGAATGTGCCCCAAATGAGCAGTGGCCTTTGACAATGACCTCACCCAGCAGTAGGACTATAGTCAAAGGATTTCTGGCACTCACCGGTCAGATCAGTGGCTCTTCAACAGGGCAAGGACTAAATAAGATAAAGGGAAGAAAGGCCAATAGTAGTCACTCTAACATGCAGCCATCTTGGAGAACACAGTGAGTCCCCTTTATGGAAACCAGTAAAGAGAATTAGCTCCCTGTCCTGTCCACAGTGGGAAACATGCTAGATGTAAAAGGGATGGGCTGTATCAGTCAAGATTCAACCAAAGAAGCAGATCCAGCTACACTGACCTTTAGAGAGTAAGCAGGACTACTGTTTCACCCCTGCTTTCCAAACCTTACTCAGATTTTTCTTGTGGCCCACTCCAGCTCAAAACCTATTTCCAACAAGCCAACTTCACACAGCATGAAGCCAGTCCACACTTTAAGGATTTGACATCCACATACATCTCTCTCCTTTTTTCTCAATCATAAACACATCAACACATTTTATTTATAACATCTAACTTTTAACAAAGTATTTTCTATATACAATTGCATTTGACCCTGCTTTTACTCCCAACATACTATTACTAATAAAAATAAGATACCATTAATGGAATGTCTTGTAAATGCCTTAAACCATGCCATTTTAACCTTTATAACAAGTCTATTAGCTATGTATGGTTTTCTACCAATTTCAGAGAAGGAAATTGGAGCTTGAGGAATACACAGGTCTTTATACTGAACCTCCAAATACAGGCAATAGCAAAGTCATGCTTCTCCCTAACAGGCGGCAACTCTTCTTCAGACCACCAATAACACACCAACCTTTCCTCATAAGAGGAGACAGGATTTTTTTACCCATCTTTAGGTTATGTGAATTCTCTTCTAACTGTGTCATATCTTCCCTTTAATATCTGAAGATATAAAGTTAATTACTATTAATACATCTTAACTTAGTTGATAGGAGGATAGGGAGGAATATATACAAAATACACTCATACCAATATAAGAAAAACACTCATAACTACTTGCATCTTCATTTCCGAATGTGGTTCTATAGTTGCAGCTGGTATTTATAACTTACCTTCTTCCACTATTCATCTTACATTCCCTTTGTTCCTTAGCAAGCATCTCAAATGCTCATGCTTCTTTGCCCGGTGGAGTGACCCAAACCTTTATGTCTCAAGAATCTGGGTCATTGGGTTGTTGTACTTCTTCTGTTTAATACAGGATGTGGGAATATTAGCAGGCACTCCAGAAGATTGCCTGTGTTCCATAAACCCATCCTTATCCCCCTGTGTAGTACCCCATTTCCCCTTGTTAATCAGGATGAATCACCCCAGTTGACCCTCTTTCTTTGTCTGTTGATTCACTCACATGAAGAGCCCAGAGTGGCAAGGTGGCAGTCCTGACTTCCAGTTTAAGGAACCATAGTTGTGTTCCTTTATTTTTTTATTTTAATGTTTTTTTATTATATTATGTTAGTCACCATACAGTACATCCCCGTTTCCAATGTAAAGTTCTATGATTCATTAGTTGCGTATAACACCCAGTGCACCATGCAATATGTGCCCTCCTTACTACCCATCACCAGTCTATCCCATTCCCCCACCCCCCTCCCCTCTGAAGCCCATTCTCATTTCTACCCTCTGATTCCTGTCCCCATAAATCCTGCTATAGGTGACAATATATTAGTTTGTGATTTAAATCATATAACACATCCTGGAGAGCATTGTCTTATCCTGCAAGGTGTTCTCACCTAGCTGGAGTGGTGACCAAACTTTTAAGTGACTATTCCAGTTGATTTTTCCTGCTAGGATAGCCCTCACTCCCCAGATCTTCCAGCTTCTAACTATATTTATTCCAATTATATATTCTTAAAATACCTACAGAGTGGGCTTGGGGACCCACCGGACCCACTGTGATTACCTTATCTCCATAAGTCCCTATTCTGACTCATGAACCACGGAGGCATTTGAAATCTCCATGGACTAGTGTCAATGTTCATTAATCTGGAAAAAGTCTATTTCCTTTTCCCACTGCATGGTCTCCCTGATAAATGGCCTTTGGCTCTTTTAGGGAAGACTGGGAGGAAGATTTACAGTACAAAATTTTGGTATTGTAAGAGGGTCTTTCCTCAAGGAAACCTGGCCTCTTCTTCTTTCTGGAGGTTCTGGATCTGTGAGTTGATTCAAGTCTGAGAATTGGTTGAAGAGCTGGCACTTTCCATCCTGATAATTAAGTTTAGACTTCTGTTACCATACTTAAAGCTTTCTACTTACATAAATCAAGCAAAACTATAATAGACTGCTCCTCTACCTCCCTTTTAGAACCACCATGATCACCACCAAAGATTTCTGCCATTCAGGCCATTCTGATTACTGCTTCAGCTCTGTTGCCCACAAGATAATCATGTCCATCTAGTCATTAGGTGATATCACCACTTATCCCCTCATCACCCAGGGATCCATTATCCCCACTGGATTCAGGGAACCCAGTTTGAAGGCAGTATTTCCCATGGCTCTTCCCAGCCTTTAGAGTATAGTTACTATAGAGCTCTTCCACAATACTGGGTTTCCCCTTGTGAATATATTTCTTACACCCTTAATGAAACACGTATCCCCTAGGTGGACATATATTTAGAGAATGGAAGAGTGGGTCTTAAATAAAAATTCATTCTAGCATTCTAGTTTCCCTAAGCCTTTGGATGGCTTCCTTTATAATGTGCCAAAGAACAACTGGCATTTGAACTTGATTTAGTATAGGCCATCATGGGGGTCAGGTAATTCTGCCTAATCCAACATTACATTTCTCACATTCTGATCTAAAACATTTAAGTACCATTTGTACATATATTCTTCAGATTTTTATCTATATAAATCGGAAGAAAATCATGCAATTCTTTTTGGCACATGTGGCACCTCTTCACAGGTAACAATTCATACCCTACCCTCTGGGGCTAGACTGAATTTTTGTCTGGTTATTGGTCTAAGCAACGAGAGGTGGCAGTAGGTCCCAAGGAGAGTCAGTAGTCCCTTGCAAGGCAACTACCTAGGGGAGACTGTCACAAGCTTCTTATAAGGGAAAACCATCCTCCTCAGCAGGAGTAGAAAAGGCTGCTTCTTTTAGAAAAGGAGACTTGGCAGGATTTAAAGGTTCAGGTTTTCCAGATTCAGCAGAATCCCTCCATATGTCCCCATTGAATCCCCCCCCCACACACACACTTTCTTTCCCAAGAAAGGCGCTGAGATTAGCCCAAGAGTCTAACAGGCTGAAATTCAATTTGCATTGTAATTTAACCACCTCTGAGATTAGACTTTGGATTTGGCTTTCAGAAATCTTGGTGGCTATGGGTGATAAGGATTCTTTTCAGTCACAGTTTTCAAAAACTCTTAGCAGAACTCGAGTGGGAATTTAAAGCCCTGAGCATGTAATTTGTTTTCTCCAAGTCCTCAAACACAGGAGAAACCAGCCCAACCCCATTATATTATGTTGTCACCAGAACATTCTACAGTAGTAACCACCTGGTCACCCAAAGCCTTGCCTTCTACAGACACATTTCAAATGTCTACAGGTGAGAATGTAAGTAGCTGTTGACCACTGTTTGTCATGGGCTACCAAAGTCCTCTTTACCACTGGGAACATGGCCATTATTAATGCCTTTACATCTAATCAAATCAGACGACCCACCACAGCTAACCCAGAACCAGTTCAGAGAACTCATCCTTAGTATTGTTTCCTGGAATTATTTTTGATACCCAATTCTGTACCAGAGATACAATAGACATGACATAAAACTTGGGGTTTATTTGAGGGATTTGACATTATCTGGAGGTGGTAAAATCTCAGTTCAGCTATTTTTCACTGTCTGGTGCTGACCCTGAACTTCCAGCGCAGGTGTTGGGAAGGGAACACATGAAGTGGGGGAGAGCAAAAACATCTGGACCCCATGAGGAACAAGCTGAAACCTGTGACTGTCTCTCCATCTTCAAACTCTCTCCCTGGATGACCTGAAGGAGATACTGGTGCTCTCCCTGCAGGGCCACCCCACACTGAGTTGCTGGAAGAGATCTCATGAGAGCTGGAATTGCAGAAGGTCCTGCTACCCATGCCAGCAAGGTGAGTTAGCAGATTTGCAAAACACATATGAGTTAAAACACAAGCTGAATTTCATCTTTCGGTGAGTAAGCATGGTAACTGCTTCACTTCTACCTTTCAAGTCTCCTGTAGATTCCTCCCATGGCTCTAAACCAAACACATATGGGGAGGGGAATTCTGGGAAATGCAGTTCAGCTGCGCTAAGTCCACAGGTTATAAAGCTACTACAGTATGCCCCGCAGATAGAAATACATGTGCAAATGGACAGATGGGAGAAACGGCATGGTGTTCTGGGCAGTCGTTGATATATGTGTTTGTCCCAAATCTCCCCTTTAATGAACGCTGGGACCATGAGAAAAGCAGCTGTAAATTAACACAATCTCAGCTCTATCCTAATCCACTGCTCTGGACCCTCCCTTTGCTGGTTTCCATTGCCCCAGGCCTTATCTCTATACCCTGGCTCTGACTCTGGCCCATCAGATTGTTCAACTGCTCCTGGGCCTACCTTCTGCCTCTGGCCTTGCTGTCCTGTTGCTGACCTCTGGCTTCCCTATAGGACATACAGATGCTGAGTTGCTATAGCCCCATGGACTCCACCTAAACAGATCTGTTGTTCCCTAACCCCAACAAAGAGAGGACAAAAACAGGTAAATGAGTTGCAAAGGAGTAAGGATAGCACTGTTGTTTGCTGCTGATGGTAAACTGCCTAGCGTCTATGGCTTTTAAATTTCTTTCTTTATCTGTGCTAAGTCTGGATCAGTTTGAATCAATCATGCCCCGGCCAAGCTGCTTGTTGGGGGTGGGGGGGGGGCGAGCGCTGTCAGTAACAGACCCCTATGTGAACTATGGTTAAGAAAATCCTATAGCAGTTGGAGACCTCATGTAAAAATAGCCCATTCACACCTCCCTAGAAATGGTTTGTTTGGTTTTGCTCATTAAATGTGTGTAGTTACACCTTAGAGTTGTTTTCATTGAATTGCTTTAATTGATAGTGTGAATGCCTTTTTCCCTGAAATGATTTACCATCGAAATTTCCTTGAGTAAGCATTTTCTTCTCATGTGTTTTGATCTCTTGTTTTGTGAAATCTGGGTATCAACCTAACGTATTTTATCAAGTCTTCATATATTTTGGGCAATAAATTTTTCTGATTATATTTAAATATATTTCCCTCTTCTGTTGCTTTCCTTCTGGTATTTCTTTCATTGTTTTTCAAGGTACAAAAGTCCTTGCTTTTATGGATGTCAACATCCATCTTGTTCCTGATGATATCCTCCATTTTTAATATTCATAAATTTAGTGCCCTCCAGAACTGAGATAAATTTCTTTTGTATTTTCTTCTAGATAATTTGTTATGGATTGGATTTTTATACTTACCTCTGATTCCTCCGGAGTCTGTAGAGAGTAGTATTTAAGAGCCTGGACTTTGGTGTCAGAAAGATATGAGTTCAAATTCTGTCTTTGCTTCTTCCCTCCCACTGACCATGGAAAAACGTTTGTCTTCTCTGAAGCTACTTGCTCAGATTAGTTTGCCATATTACCTTTCCTTCCTTAAATACTTTTGAGAGGGAAATATAACACACAAGCAGTGCATAAAACACACCTGCATCCCTTGTCATCATTTCTACATTACTTCTTCATCCTTCATGCTCCAGAGTGGATTCCACTCTAAGGTATCCCATGGAGGTTTAATTTGAATTGCATTAAATCTCACTTTTACTGTGGGCACTGCTGGCTTACGTGATACCCAAAAAGGGGGTGTTTGGAGGCTGACAAGATGGCTACCACCGGTAGTTCTGGCCATGGAGGTAGTTCACCAAGAGAGGAAGTCTCAAAATGAATAAGCAGAAAGATGAGCCAGAAACTGGGACCCAAAATTCAATGTTTGCAAATCAGAACTGGGAGTTTAGACAGAGAGGGTGATGAAGAAATGAACAAAGCAGGAAGGAAGCTGTCAAAACCGTGTCCATAACATGGGGTATCAATGAGGTGCTCCTTTTACAGTGACTTTGCCCACCCTGATAGGCTGGGAGAGAGTACTAACAGGACTTAGGAGTACTGGAAGCATAGGGATGCTCTTACCATACTGCATTTGCTATTCCTTGGCATGAGGTAGTTCTCTCTCTCCAGGTATTAATGTCTTCTTTTTGCCATTAAATATTCATAATGTTATTTGAATAAATCTCTCATGGTGCAGGTTGATATTCAAATTTTTATTACCATAAATGGGCTCTTTGTTTTCATTTTTCCTTCAGTGTGCTACCAGTATATAACAATGCAATTGATTTTTGAGGCTGTATCTTGTATCTCATAACTCTTACAGAGTCCATTTATTACCTCTAATAATTTTTTGGTTGATTTCTTTTGATTTTCTAGGTCACTGGTAAAAAGCAACATTTTTATTCCTTTTCTTTATATATTTATGCTTTTATTGTCTTCCCTCTCTACTAGTGATCACAGGCTCTTCTAGTGCTCTATACAATAGATACAAGGAAGAAGACATCTTTGTTTTGTTCCTGTTCTGGTTATTTTCTCTAAGGAAATGACTAACATTTCTACAACATGTATCATGCCTTGCCTGTAACAGACCCACAATATATGTAGGTTGAAATGAGATGAATGATCCACTTTAAATAATTAATGTAAATAATTTAAAGAAAGAAGCTATGCACCTAATCTTGTATACTAAAATGGACTTTTGAATGTGCCAAATTTATTTCTGGCACATATTAAGGTAATAGAATGACACGTGCTATTTGCTTTTTTACTAATAAGGGTCAATTATGTTAAGGCTTTTAATTTCTGTGTGACAGTTTTGATCTCTATGATTAAAACTGGTTTGGGTTTAGGGATTCATTCTCTTAAGGTTCTTATGGGATTTTTGCATTTGTTTTCCCTAAGTGAATTGTTCTAGTTTGTTTTCATGATTGGTATCTGTCTGTTGTGAATGAGCCCATATTTGCCTCAACGAATGTTAGCTAACATTTCATCTTCTTTTATAATCTTATAGACTACATAAAACTTAAGTACCCTTGATTTTTCTGAAAATTAAGAAAACCACCTAGGGAATCCATCTGGAGTAGGTTCCTTGTATGGGATAAATCTTTAATAATAACACTTACTGTTTCCTATTCTGTTATAAGTCTAGTCATGTTCTCCTTTTCACATTAGCTTATGGAATATAAAAACATGTATGAAGGATTATGTACTTCCATTTAGATATCAACTTTATTACCGTGTAACTGAGAAAAATTCCCTACTAAATTATAATAAATACAAAAGAAAAATGTATTTCCTTTCTCACTTACTGACTTTATTAATAATCTCCTTGAGGTTGGGACTCAGCCTGGTTCACCCATTTTTCCACAGAGCCAAGGCAATATGGAACTCACTGGAGGCACTAAGTAAATGTGTACAGAATGAGTGAGAAAAAGAGGGAACCCTTTTCTGCACGAGATGGAGATTTAGTTTTCAGAGCTGTCCCTCCTCAATTTTATTCCCAATTCATACTTCATTTTTATATCTTGGGAGTCTGAAGTGCTTTATGAAATAATATATATTTTTAAATTATTTATACCTTGCCTAGTCTGTAAAGGGGGATTGAAATATTAAAGGACATAAAAATATTGTAATTTTCAAGATAATAAAAAATGTTTGGTGTAAGAAAATAGACATGTTAAGCACTGAGAAAGGTTAGATATTTGCAACAAATGGTAAAAATTTAATCTTTAATTTTAAGCCAAAGACTGTAGTAAGAGATGAAGAGGGGCACTATATCTTAATTAAAGGATCTACCCAACAAGAATTTCTAACAATTATAAATATTTATGCTCCTAATTTGGGAGCAGCCGATTATACCAACCAACTAATAGCCAAATTAAAGAAACACTTAGATGATAATGCAATAATAGTACGGGACTTCAACACCCCCTCACAGCAATGGACAGATCATCTACACAGAAGATCAACCAGGAAACAAGGGCTTTGAATGACACTTTGGACCACATGGACTTCACGTATATATACTGAGCATTCCATCCTGAAGCAACAGAATACACATTCTTGAGTGCACATGGAACTTCCTCCAGAATAGAGCATGTATTGGGTCAGAAATCAGGTCTCAACAGATTCCAAAGCATTGGGATTATTCCCTGCATATTTTCAGACCACGATACTTTGAAACTTGAACTCAGTCACAAGAGGAAATTTATAAGGAACTCAAACACTTGGAGGTTAAAGAGCTTTCTACTAAAGAATGAATGGGTCAACCAGGAATGTAAAGAAGAATTTAAAATATTCATGGAAACTAATGAGAATAAAAACACAACTGTTCAAAACCCTTGAGATGCAGCAAAGGCAGTCCTAAGAGGGAAGTACATTGCAATGCAAGCCTCTCAAAAACTTACAAAAATCTCATTGAGAATTTTGACATCCATATTCATTAGGGAAGTTGGTCTGTAATTCTCCTTTTTTTTTTTATAAGATTTTATTTTTATTTATTTATTTGAGAGGGAGAGACAGATAGTGACAGACATAGAGAGCACAAGCTAGGAGCAGAGGGAGAAGCAGGCTCCTGCTGAGCAGGGAGCCGGATGTGGGGCTCGATCCCAGGACCCTGGGATCACGCCCTGAGCCGAAGGCAGACACTCAACCGACTGAGCCACCCAGGCGCCCCTGTAATTCTCCTTTTTGATGGGGTCTTGCCTGGTTTGGGGATCAAAGTAATATTGGCCTCATAGAATGAGTTTGGTAGCTTTACTTCTGTTTCTATTTTTTGAAAAAGCTTTAGGAGAATAGGTATTATTTCTTCTTTGAATGTTTGGTAGAATTCCCCAGGAAAACCATCCAGGCCTAGAGTTTTGTTTTTTGGAAGGTTGATTATCACTGTTTTATTCTCTTCATAATTAATTGGCCTGTTTAAAAAATCAATTTCTTCCTGTTTCCGTCTTGGTAGTTTATAGGTTGCCAAGAAGGCCTCCATCTCTTCCAGATTGCTTAATTTATTGGCATAAAGCTGTTGATAAAAGTTTCTAATAATCCTTCCAAATTCATTGGTGTTAGTTGTGACCTCTCCTTTTTCATTCATAATTTTATTAATTTGGGTCCTTTCTCTATTTTTTTGGATACGTCTTGCCAGTGGTCTGTCAATTTTATTAATTCATTCAAAGAACCAGCTTCTAGTTCTGTTGATCTGCTCTACTGTACTCCTGGTTTCTAATTCATTGATTTCTGCTCTAATCTTGGTGAAATCCTTCCTCACGCATGGATTAGGCCTGTCCCTCTGTTGCTGTTCCAGCTTCTTGAGGTGAGAATATAAAAAGTGCATTTTAGATTTTTCTATTCTTTTGAGTGAAGCTTGGATGGCTATGTATTTTCCCCTTAGGACTGCCTTTGATCCTGGCTAATAGAATCCAACAGTACCTTAAAAGGATTATCCATCATGACCAAGTGGGATTCATCCCTGGGATGCAAGCGTGGTTCAGCAATCGCAAATCGATCGATGTCTTAGATTTTATCCAGAAGGAAAAAGCCAAAAATCATATGATTCTCTCAACAGAAGCAAAAAAAGCATTTGACAAAATACAGCATCCTTTCCTGATTAAAACCCTTCAGAGTGTAGGGATAGAGGGTACATTCCTCAAATTCATAAAAACCATCTACGAAAAGCCTTCAGCAAATATCATTCTCAATGGGGAAAAGCTGGAAGCCCCTCCCTTCAGATCAGGAACACGACAATGATGCCCACTCTCACCACTATTATTCAACATAGTACTAGAAGTCCTTGCAACAGCAATCAGACAACAAACAGGGATAAAAGGTATCCAAATTGACAAAGAAGAAGTCAAAATGCCTCTCTTTGCAGATGACATGATACTCTATATGGAAAACCCCACAACAAAAAGGGATAAAAGGTATCCAAATTGGCAAAGAAGAAGTCAAAATGCCTCTCTTCGCAGATGACATGATACTCTATATGGAAAACCCAAAAGAATCTGCTCCCAAACCATTAGAAGTTATAGAGCAATTCAGTAATGTGGCGGGATACAAAATCAATGCTCAGAAATCATTTGCATTTCTA